>NC_067472.1:189887072-190235197 GCF_947179515.1 Apodemus sylvaticus | reverse complement strand
GGAGTGTTCCCAGTGCTATTCTGCTCCCCTCCCATGGTATCGTCCCCTCTGCTATCCTCAAATAGAGTTTTCAGAGTGAGCATGCTGCTTTGGGGAAGTGCAAGAATGAGGGCTGGGAAGGTGGCCCAGTGGGTGAAGGCACTTGCCGTTCTTGCTGAATTCAGTCCCCAGCATCCACGTGGTGGCTCGCAACCATCATAACTGCAATTCTAGGGGATACAGCACTCTTCTGACCACCCTGGGCACTAGATACACTGGTACACAGACTTACATGCAAGCAAAGCACTCATACATACACACGAAAAATGAAAAGTCCAGAAGTAAATTCTCCAGGCAAGTTTTGCAGCTACCTTGTGAGGTGGTTCCCTCCCTGTTTATGTTTTATGGAGGGGTACACATGCTGTTGTACATCTGTGGAGTTAATAGGGCAACTTAATGGAAATTAGTTCTTTTTCCATCATGTGGACTCTGGGGATCAAACTCAGCTCATTAGATTTGGTGGCGAGCGCCTTTACCAAAATGAGCCATCTTGATGTCCCTTGGCTTTTAAAAATGTTGTGTCTGTCCTGATCTTTGTTTCTAAATAATGTATTTTTAACCCTATAAATTACTGTGTGCCTGAAGCCTTGACCTCAGAAAAGTAATTTTTGTTTGTTTGAGACAGGGGTTATAGCTGGACTTTGGCTACTTTGTGGGTTCTTCTTCCACTGTTTTCCCATCCTTTCATCCCCTATCACTTGATAGGGAAAGAAAAGAACAGAGGGGAAAGGACCGGCGTATCATTACACTGCTTCCTACTGGTTAGGGACGCTGCGTTCCTTGGGGCAAGTTTGATCCTTGCCATCAAGGTATCTAGTTTCTTGTTTCATCTGTGTATATAACTACTTAACAGACCATGACCAGTAACCTAAAACAATCAACAACCTATACCCTTGCTAGCATTTATATACCCTCTGAGAAGTCCCCGGATTCCAAATTTCATGCAACTGCAGAAACTATCTGCAGATTGTAAAACCCCCCCTGTGGTTTGCATGAGGCAAATCACAGTCAGCTGCTGTGGGTAATATGAAGTAGCACCATATCCCATACCTGGGATTGAAATGAAAACATAGTCCCATATTTCTGTGTTCAGAGAAACCAAAATGCTCACTACAGGGTTTCTCTGTGCAACCCTGACTGTCCTATAACTCACTCTGTTAACCAGGCTGGCCTCGATGGCTTTGAAGATCCACCTGCCTTTGTCTCTGCCTTCCAGTTGCTAGGATTAAAGGCCAGAGCTACCACACGTGGCCTAATTTTTTAAAGGTGTGTAAAACTTAGCCTGTGTGTGTAAGTGTTTTGCTCACAGGTATGTGCATCATGGGTATGCCTGGTACCCATGTAAGTCAGAAGAGAGTATCACATACCCTGGGACTGGTGTTACAGATCATTGTGATCCTCCTTGTGAGGGCCAGGAATTGGATCCAGGTCCTCTCCAAGAGCAAGTGTGCCTAAGTAGGCCAGGCTGTAAGATTTGCCTTCTGAGTGCCGGGACTAAAGGTATATACAACTACCACCCTGCTAGAAAGATCACTCTTTAAAGAAGACTGAAAATTGAGATAAGGGGCAGGGAAGAGTTCCTTTGAAGCAATTTCAAAACCTTGCCATCAGAGTTCTGATCTGTAATTTGTCTGGCTTTACATTAATTTGTATGAACATGGTTCCTACAAGACATAGCCTACCTAGTGAAAACCATGAAGAAATTATCTTCACATAACGTAGACATGAATTCCCTGAAGTAGGGAAAGAAGCTGAAAGTACTACCTGCTAAAGGTATGAGATGACTCTACAACAGTGGTTCTCAGCCTGTGAGTCGTGACCCCCTTCAGGGGAGGGGAGTTACCTATGACCATTGGGAAACACATATTTATAACTCATAAGTAAAGTAGCAATGAAAATGGTTTACCCCTAATCTTCTTTTCTAACTGCTGGCCTGGCTATGTCCCTAGAGGTATGCCACAAATACTTGCTGTTTCTCCTGGCCATATGTCCATGGTCCATTTCCTTTCCCTCTCAGCCCTACTCCCCAACTCCCACCTATGCCCTCTTCTCCTCTCTCCTCTGCAACTTCCAACAAGTAACTGAAAATCCACCTATCTCTAGTCTCCCCAGTAACTGGCTGTAGCCATTTCTATTCAACCAATAGTTTTAAATTAGGGAACAAGGTTTACACAACAAAAGCTGGTAAACATGAGGATTGACTCATAAGCAACCAGACCTTCAGGTACAGAATTTAGTATTATAATACATAGCAACAGGCCAAACTTCACCAGAAAAAGAATTGTATTAAAGGGTCTCAGCATTAGAAAAGTTGGGAACCACTGTTTTAAAGAGTCCCCTGACAGAATTAAGACAAAATGTAGTGTACCTGGCAGTGAGAGGCATTCTGAACTGGACTGTGTACAGAAGCAGGATCATTCTGAATTCAGATAAGAAAACAGCAAAGGTTCACACTTTGGCTTTGTTGAAGGCTTGAAGACAAAATGGCTACAAGTTAGACCTCTGAAGCCTTCGAGGTTCAGTTGAGCAAAGGAAATCATTTAGTAAATGCTGAAAATGTTTGTTTGGCAGTGGAATTGATGAAAGTTTAGAGACTTTTTGGAGGATTTGAGTTACTGGGTCTGTGCTCATGTGCATCTGTTTTTGACTGCTGAGTCTTGTTAAATATATAAATAACCGTATGTCTTGCCACAGTTACTGGGTACTGGTTGATGGGTCCCAAGAGTTATACTCTAAAATAGATTACTAATTAAGCAGTTGAGTAATTTCTATCATTTGCTAAATAGCTTTATTTTGAACTGGTGAGATGGCTCAGCAGCTAAGGATGCTTGCTCTCAGTCCTGACCATCTGATTTTGATCCCCATGACCCACATGGTAGGAGAGAGAGTACTGACTTTTGCAAGTTGACCTTTGTCTTCCCCATAAATCTTTTTTGAAAATCCAAACCTAGGTTGATGATGGTATAGCTTTGCTGTTAAAAGCACACACTACTTTTGTAGAGGACCTGGCACCCACGTCAGTTGACTAACAAGGGTTTGTAAAGTCAAGTTTGGGGAGAGGGAGTTGGGAAACAGATGTCCTCTTCTAGTGTTCTTGGGCACTACACTCATATGGTGCATATACATGCGCTCAAGCACGTGAGCGTGTGCGCACGCACACACATTAAATAAGTATTTTAAATTATTAATTCGGTTCCTTTGCATTTGATTTACCTCTTTCTGTATTCCTGCTTCCATGCTTTTTATAGAATAACTCTTGGACTGGGTGGGAGTTAGTTATATTGAGTTTGTCCTAGTGTCACGTTTGAAAAGCTTTTTCCCCCCAAGATTATACAGAGGGTGGATGTTGGGGAGCTGAAGGTGAATAGAGATCAGAAGAATTAAATCAGGAGAATCCCTAAACTCAGGACTATGCAAATGATCTCGAAGGGAAGTCCACTGGGAGTAACGACAGCCCTGCAGATCCCGAGAACTGTAAGCTCACGCAGTCCCTGACGCGCTCTAGAAAAGTGCCGTTTAACACAATCTTCCACAGAAAGCAGGGAAAGATTCGTGGCTGGAAGATTTCTGGCTTTGGATACACTAAGGACGCTGTTCTGAACGTTCAAAGTTTGAGATTTTCAATCCAGCATCTTAATCCTCGGCACTTCCGCTCTGGGAAGACAAGGGGGGAATCTGAGCATTCTGGGAAATGTAGTTCATGACCCTCTTTAACTTCTGCCGCGGGAGACTGAGAGGCCACCCTATTCCGGCTGGGAAATGTGGGAACTGTAGTTTTCAGTGTGCACACTGAAATCCTCAGTGTGCAAGAATAACTTCCGCTGCATGAGACTGTCCTCCCTGCTCCCTTCAGGAATTCTGGGAAGTGTAGTCCTGGCTACCTATGCGGGAAGAGTCACTTCCGCTCCAGGTGTGCGACGCCTTGTCCTGTTCCTTTCAGAAAGGTGAGCCCTCCCCTTTACTCTCCGCTCCCGAATCTGCGCGATCCTTTTCAGGTTGCCCCGGGTGATAGCCACCAGGCGTGTATCCTGGGTAAAGAAATCTGCCTCGGAAAAGTAGAACGTGACCTTACTTTGAAAGAGCATGCCCGAGTGTGCTGCGATTGCGCACACAGACTCAGGCCTGGCCAGGGGCTGTCAGAGTCACCTGGATGGAGGGTCTTCTGGGCGTAGTGCACCACCAGCTGCCTCCCTAGCCCCAGTCTCGATGCTATCTCCCAGCAGTGGAGTTCAGACTCTCCATCTCTGCCTCCATTTTTTCCACAACGCCTTGGTACCTATCCAAGAGTGATCTCGAAATTTCCTGCAAGGCTCAAAACTAGCTGACGCGCGGTAGGAAATGGCACATTTACTATCAGTGCTTTCCAAATTTCAGAGAAGCTGGACGCTTTAGCGACCCACAGGTGGTCCCAGAGCTCCTGCTGTAGGGTCTCTGGACCCAGCTTGTCCCCATCATCAAAATTCTTAATGACTTGTTTTGGTTTTGTTGAGACAATCGTTCCCAGCTGTTGTGTGCAGTGTCCACCGTGCCATATGGGGGCGGGGAGAGGTGTTGGCTGAAGTCCGGTTTCTCCCAGCCTCTTGTCTTCTTATCTTTTATAGAAAAGTGCTACAGGGGGAAGGAGGCATCAGAGACCGTGGTAGTGGTACAGTCGTTTGAATGAGAAATGACCCGGAAAAGGTCTGGCCTTTGGATGCCAGGGCCACAGTTTAGAGGGCGGGGTTCTGTTTCTGGAAGTTTAGGTGGTGTGGCCTTGCTGGAGAAAGTGGGGCGGGGTCAGCCTCACAGGCCTTTGCACGCTAGGCTTTGAACTTTGAGTTTCAGAAGGAAGCTCTCAGCTTCTTCCTCCTGTTGACAAACCTGCCACCTGCCGTGCTGTCCCTACCATTATGAACCTGAAAGCCAAAATAAACGCTTTCTTCCACAAGATGCCTTATTCATGACGTTTGGTCACAGCAACCGAAAAGTAACACATGGGGAGACCTTAGCATCCTTCTGTCCATTCGTACCGTCTGTTCTGAGGAGCGAGGTTCTCTTTACTCATTGGCAGATCCAGTTATGAAGCCACCTTAATATTTTTTTAATTAATTCTGGAAAGGATGGAGAAATGCTTTGGACATAAGCAATAAGTATGAAGTATAAACATTTAAAACTAATTGCTGTAAGGGTTTTATCCAAATTAATAAATGTAACTCTTATAAGAGCTTTATTGGATGCGGAGTCTCATTATTTTTAATCACATCTATTTAAGGAAAAATTAAATTTGTTTTTTAAAACACAAGGTAAAAATTTACTGACTGTACCAAAAAATATAAAATTATTTTCTTAATTGGATACACTACAGAGTCATTTCTACAATCATCATATTTGCACTGGGCGTACTGAAATGGCTCAGGCTGCAAAGGTGATTGCCACCAAGCCTGACATCCTGAGTTTGATCCTTAGGACTCTCAAGGCAAAAGAAGAGAGGTGCTGTAGATTCACACACCCACAAATAAATACACGGTTTGTTTGTTTTTAAGTAGAATTGGGGGTGGAGAGATGGTTAACAATCAACACTGTTTCTGCTCTTGCAGAGGCCCCAGGTTCAAGTCCCAGAACCCACAAGTGACTGGTAACTCCCCGTAACTCCAGTTCCCAGGGATCCACTGGCCTCTGAGGACACTATATGCCAGTGGTGCAGATAGCCAAGCAGGCAGACACATAATAGTAAATAAAAATTAAAATATAAAGTGCAATGTTGAAGTCCTCAACCTGTATATTAAAACAAACAAACAAACAAACCCAAATATGTGCCTGGTCCTAGGTTCAATCCCTAGCCCTGTGTGAGAGAAAAAGCAAAAAATGTATATCTTTCTTAGATAGAGATTTATTAGCTATAGCAGAGCACATACAAACCCCTCCCCCCCCCAAAAAAGGCTTCTGGATTTCACAAGCAATGTTAAAATGGTAATATTAAACATGCTGTGGGACCACAGAGCCGGCTCAGCAAGTAAAGGCACCTGCTGCCAAGTCTGATGACCCAAGTTCAAGCCCCACGACGCACATGGTGAAAGGAAAGAACCAACTCCCACAGTTGCCCTCTGACTTCCATACACATGCCATAGTGTGGCCAGGTAGTAAGTAAATAAAATTTAACTTTAGCTGAGCAGTGGCAGCACGTGCCCTTAATCCCAGCACTCAGGAAGCAGAGGCAGGTGGATCTCTGAGTTCAAGACCAGTCTGGTCTACAGAGAAAATTCCAGGACAGCCAGGGCTACAGAGAGAAATTCCATCTTGGGAAAAAAAAAAAAAGCAGAACAAAACCCTTTTTCAATTTTAACAAACTAAAATAAACACTGTGAAAAATTAGACGTGCTTGTTACAATCCAAGATCAATGGCTAAAAAGAAATAGAAATTCTGGAGCTAGAGTGAGGAGCTAAAAGATAAAATGAATGAAATAGTAGAAATAAATAAATAATAAATACCCTAAGTGAAAGCAGTCGGGGAGTGAGAGAAATAAAGCCAGGGAGGAAAAATGGAACAGGAATGCAATGGTGGTCTGAAACCCATCCACATCAGCAGTGACTGGTTACAAGTGATATGATAATATTCAGACAAACAGCAGCCTAGAGGAGAAAAAAATTATTTCAACTTAGTGTTTCAGGTGATAGTCCATCATTGTGGGGAAGTCAGGGCAGGAACTTGAAACAGCTGATCCATCACACCCAGAATCAAGAGCAGAGAGAAATTTATGATTGCATGCATGCTTGCTTGCTTGTTGCTTGCTTACTTGCTTGTTGCTTGCTTGTTGCTTGCTTACTTGCTTGTTGCTTGCTTGCTTGTTGCTTGCTTGCTTGTTGCTTGCTTGTTGCTTGCTTGTTGCTTGCTTGCGTTCAGTTTACTTTCTCTACATTCGTCCATTTCAGAACCCCTTGCCTAGTAAGTGGTGCCTCCTACAGTGGTCTGGGTCTTCCCATATCAATAGTTAAGACAGTTCCTCATAGATAATGCCCACATGCTAAGACAGATGATTCATGGTTGAGATTATGTTTCCAGGTGATGCTAGTTGATAATTAAAGCCATCAGTCACACTAATAAACCAAATACATAGGTTAAAAAGATTACAGATTGGCACTAGTCAGGGTGGCATACACCTTTTATTTCCAGTACTTGGAATACGCAGGCAGATCTCTGAATTCTGAACCAGCTTGGTCTACATGGTGAGTTCTAGGCCAGCCATAGTGAGACCTTGTCTCAAAACTAAACAAAATAAATACCAACCAACCAATATATCAATATATATTTCAATATACATTATATATTGTATTACATATGTGTATGTGTGTATTTGTTTTGCACACTCTGAAATCCATTCACTCTAACATGAGGCATCTGCACACATGTACTCCACTGTGTCCCCCTGACAATTCTCCGTGACACAGAGCTCAAATACAGCTTCTTGCTCATAAGTCACTTGCATCCAGTATTTCATTACCATAGACAAACAACAAGCAGAACCAGCACAAAGGTGGAGCACAGAGTGGTTTTGTTAATAGAAGCCACAGGAGACTTCATGACTGTTGTCACCTGTAGCTGCCACTGCATCCTAGGTCAGTTTGCCTGCTAGACATGACAATCCCAAAAGCATTATCACAAAACATCACGTGATGAACAACAGACAGGCCACAGGAATCTCAGCACGGTTCTCAGTGAACAATTCAACAGTACACCGAGAACAGTGCAGATACAATGGCCGTAACAATGCTGTTAACCCCCATTCACACCTCTAGAACATTCCATCAGGAAAGTGCCGACTTTACATTCTCTTCAGGTTCATTGTTTGTGCCGTGCCAAGTTTGCTGGTATCTCTGATGCTGATCTCAGATCTGTCCCAGATCCAACCTGCACATTTTAGAGAACTGTGTAGAGTTCCCATCATGCTTCTTGCCTTGTGCAGGGATGAGCAGAGAAAAATTAGCCATCACCTGTTTGTGATGGGTGTACCGTTCAACAGGGACCTTCGACTCAAATATATTAAACTTCTTTGAAAATGGGTGTGAATGAAGCAGTCTTCTACCCCTGTCCCCAGTTTGGACACAGGGTGGAATGCTAGAGAATGGAGGCATTTTAGAATGTTGAAAAGGTGGTGTGTATGTATCTATAACAACTAACCTAGCCGGGCGGTGGTGGTGCACACCTCTAATTCCAGCACTCTGGGAGGCAGAGGCAGGTGGATTTCTGAGTTCAAGGCCAGCCTGGTCTACAGAGTTAGTTCCAGGACAGCCAGGGCTATACAAAGAAACCCTGTCTCGAAAAACCAAATCCAAAAACACAAAACAAAACAAACAAAAAAACTAAATAAACACACTGTTAAGAGACAAATAAAGGCTGGTGTGTGCACTGTTAACCTGAGTGGTGACAGCATGGTCTTATCAATTGCTAACACACATTTGATGTTCATTATGCACTATCTCCAGCACTTTGGGTACATGCTCTGGTTTCTCCATCCAAATCAGACTCTGTATTTTTGTGTGCATATTTGTGTAGTGCATGCATATGTATTTGGGGGGTAAAAACCCATGTAAGTGCAGAGACAGGAACAGGAGGAAGACACCAAATGTCCTTCTCTATCACTGCGTAATTCTCTTGAGATAGTCTCTCAGTGAAGGCTGAGCAAGGCTAGTGTCTAACAAGCCCCAGCAGTCCTCCTGTCTGCACCTCCCAGAGGCACACCGTCAGGGGATTCTTTTCACATGGGCGCTAAGGATTAAGCTAAGGTACCTATGCTTGGGCAGCAAGACCTCTTAACCGCTGAGCTGCCCCCCAGCCACTTAGTTATGTGTCGTGCTCCTCACGTAAAAGAACCGTGTCTATGGTCAGAGTTCTCCATGCTAATGAGGTACCTAGAGGGTTGGAGCTACCTTTTCCCATAAGCTTCCTTTCGCAGACATTCCTCCCTGCAAACAGTATTTAATCTCAGTCTCACCCTGAGAAGTGGGCGTGGTACATTATGCATCCATTTTATGCCAGGAACAACCGATAAACTGTTTAGACCCAGGGGGAGCCGTGGAGAAGGCGTCTGCTACAGAGCCTCAGCAGCTTAACTCTCCCTTAGCAGAATGTGCTCCCAGCCACAGCTGCCACCCACTGCCTCCGCCAAGCTAAGGACAATCACAACTGGGACAAGCAAGGGCTCCCCTCCCCCCCGCCCAGCCCCCAGCCATGGTCTAGATCCTGTCCCAAGTCTGAGAACCCCACAGCCCTGGTCTTATTGCGAGCCTGGGGACCCCCGAAACAGCTCCTGCTTTCCCGCATCTGGCACCCTGCTTTCCTGCCCCGCCCCCTGAAGCAGTGTCTCAGCACTTCTGAGCAGCCCAGCGCCCAGCATGGGATGAGCCCAGCCAACTCCCCATGCTCTGCCTCCCCAGGAGGCAGTGCCCTGCGGTGTGTAGGTGTGTATGTAAGCACAACCAGAGGACAGCCTGCAGGAGCCAGTTCTCTCCTTCCACAAGGGGCCTGGGGATTAAATTCAGGTCGGCAAACTTGGCAGCAAGCGCCCTTGCCTGCTGAGCTATCACAGCCCAGCACCAGGTTCTGAACACAGGCATTTTGTCCCTTGCTGCTACTTGCAACCAATATATTTCTCCACCCTCCTTCACCACATTTCCTAGGACAAGAGTGAACACACCGGGAGATGGCCAGCATGTACTAAGGGCAACTGGGAAGGCTGGTTCTGCTTTATAGCCTAGGGTGGGACATCCTGGGGTGGCTAGAATGTGCACACATGCCCCACCCTGCCCCAAGTGCAGATGGCTGCTTGGACAAAGTTGTATTTTCCCTCTCTCTTGCAGACTATCCTGCCTTCCCAGGTCTCCATCATTTCCTAGGGAAAAAAAAAGAGGAGAACATGACCAAATTGCAGGTGAGTTGATTTTCATTTCTGCCATTATGTTCCCTCATGTCTCAGAGTGGGCACACTGTTCCCAGTAAGGAATGGCAGCAGGTACTGGGACACACACACACACACACACACACACACACACACATATATATATATATATTGCACAGAAAGTTCTTTTGTTCATTTTAAGATGTATTTGTTTATTCATGGGGGGGGGGGGTGAACATTTGGGCCACAGTGTAGCTGTCAAAATTAGAGGCCAACTTCCAGGAGCCTAGTTCCTGCCTTCCGCCATGTTGGTTCTGGGATTGGATGCAGGCAGCCAGGTTTAGCACAGGTGCCTTTACCTGCCAAGCAGCCTCTCTGTTCAGCTTGAGTCGCTCCCTTTTATGGGGGGCGGGAGAGTGAGTGGAATCTCCCTTCCTTCCTTCTGCTCTTTTCTAACTGAGGTCTGAACATGTAGCCTAGGCTAGCCCCATCATCTGCCCCATATGCCTGAGTGCCGTAACAAGAGATTAATCATTTTTATTTTGTAAATGAACAGTGTAAAAGAGAAAAGGAAGTTTAAAACTCCACCTTGCTTATGGTTCCCTGCCAGGGCCTTTAAAGCCACATTCCTCCGACATTCGTTGTGGTCCAGCATGGAACGAGACATGATTTTCAGTTAAAACTGTCCATTTAAAATCTTCCGATGCTGTCAGTGAACTGTGATGACCCCAACCCGTGTATTAAATTGTTCCCCACCCACAAACTTAGAAATTCCCGAGACATCCCACAGTTTGATGTTGCCACCTATGGAGAGCTGGCTTTGGGGCTGGCATGCAACCCAGTCACCTAGCATTTGGCCAGACCCTGATATCCATCCCTACCTCGCATTGCACAGTAATGAGAATGAAATCACGAAAGGCAGTCTGAGAGGCTACCAGTTGTGCATAACCTTCCAAAGACTCAAAGCTGTGTGTCTAACTATACACAGGCAGGCAGGCAGGCAGGCAATGTATATGCATATGCATGCACACACATATATACCTGTGTGTCTATATCCTGTGACAGCTGAGATACTTTGTTGTCCTCTTATTTTATTTCAAGACTTATATATTTTTATTTTATGAATATGAGTGTCTTCCTGCATGTGCAACATGTATATGCCTGGTATCCATGGAGGCCAGAAAAGGGCATCCAGATCTCCTGGAGCTGGGTGGTTCTGAGCCACTGTGTGGTTGCTAGGAACCAAATCTGGGTCCTCTACAAGAATAGGCAGTGCTCTTAACCACTGAGCCCCCTGGGTTCTTTGATTATAGTCCCTGGCACTCTGGAGTGTCAATGGGTGAGTGTGTGTGTGTGTGTGTGTGTGTGTGTGTGTGTGTGTACGTGTGTGTGCATGTTCACTATTTATGCCTCAAGTTAATTGAATGTAAAAGTTCTCAGCACTGCAGGGCATGGTCACTCTCCATCCATTACCTCACTCACAGGTCTCAATGACAGAGGGAGGCCAGGATCCTTCACACTTTTCCATGAGATGAGTAATTCCTGTTCATACAGGAGGATGAGTGTTCACACTGTTCTACATTCACACAGGAGGATGAGTGTTCACACTGTTCTACGTTCACACAGGAGGATGAGTGTTCACATTGTTCTACGTTCACACAGGAAGATGAGTGTTCACATTGTTCCGTGTTCACACAGGAGGATGAGTGTTCACACTGTTCTACATTCACACAGGAGGATGAGTGTTCACATTGTTCCGTGTTCACACAGGAGGATGAGTGTTCACACTGTTCTGAGTTCACACAGGAGGATGAGTGTTCACACTGTTCTACGTTCACACAGGAAGATGAGTGTTCACATTGTTCCGTGTTCACACAGGAGGATGAGTGTTCACACTGTTCTACATTCACACAGGAGGATGAGTGTTCACACTGTTCTGTGTTCACACAGGAGGATGAGTGTTCACACTGTTTCATGTTCACACAGGAGGATGAGTGTCCACACTGTTCCATGAGGGTGAGTGAACCATGTTCACATAGGACAATGAGTGTTGAGGCAGCTCTGAGGCCCTTGCTTTCTGGGTCAAGAGAGACAGCCTTGTTTGGTTGGCAAGACTGAGTGAAAGGACAGAGCACAAATCAGAGTAGGGCAGGGCAGAGGAGAACAGGGCAGCGGAGAGGAGAGAAGAGCAGGGCAGAGCAGGGCAGGGGCAGATGCCCTCCAGAGCCAAGGGCAAGATGCTCAGAAACTTCTCTAGAGCTAGTGCAGGCTGGAATGGGTCTGCAGTATAAACACTTAGATTTCCTTACAGCAGGCCAATAAGCAAAATGTTTACAATGTAAAAGGAAGTGAGAACAATCACGTCTGACCAGTGGGTGGTACAGAGGGGATAGTCACGGTAAGCAAGGGCCAGTGAGATGGCTCAGTAGGTCAAGGAGCTTGGTACCAAGGCCGATACCTGAGTTTAATCTATGGGACACACACCATAGGAGAGAAACTGACTCCCCAAGTTCTCCTCTGCCCTCCACAAATGCACCATGGGATGCATGAGCTCCCTGATACATATAAATCAATAAATAATGACACTGATAAAAGAGAAATAGTAAACGTGTGGAGAGAGAATATTTACTACTAAATTGACTTAATCAGGGAGCTCCAGGTTCAGTGAGAATATACTGACCTATGGGAGGAGAGGGAGGGAAGATGGCTCCGCAGATAAACACACTTGCCACCCAGCCCTGACGACCCGAGTTCAACCCTTGGGATCTGTGTGCAAAGCCAGATGTGGTGGTGTCCATCTGTAACCCCAGCACTCCTACGGTGAGGTGGTAGGAGGGTACAGGAGAACCAGGGGGAATCCAGTAGGCAAGCTGGCCCGGAGAACACAGTATGACAGAAAGAGCAAGAGAGACGGCATGCTGCTCTGTTCTTCTGCAAGGCTGATGGCTGAAACCAGCTCCCCAAAGACATACATACTGGGCCATGCACTCGCCAGGAGACATACCTATGTGTGCACACAAAATGACAGTCATAATTCTTTTTTAAGATGCAGAGAATAGAGAAAGAGTGATGTCGGCGTCTAGCCTCCAGATGCTCATGCACAGGTGTGGACATGTGCACACACACACTCACAGATGTGTGTATATCCACATGCATTCATGTCTTAGATAGCGTTTTACTGCTGGAACACAGGACCAAGGCAACTCTTAAAGAACATTTAACTGGGGCTGGCTTACAGGTTCAGGTTCAGTCCATTATCATCAAGCAGGAGCACGGCAGTGTCCAGACAGGCATGGTTCAGGAGGAGCTGAGAGTTCTACATCTTCATCTGAAGGCTGCTAGGAGAAGACTGACTTCCAGGCAGTTAGGGTGAGGGTCTTAGAGCCCATGCCCACAGTGACATACCTACTCCAACAGGGCCACACCTTCTAATAGCATCATTCCCTGAGCTGAGCATATAGAAACCATTACAATATGCCACCCACACACGTATGTGCATCCAGACATATACAAAGCGCATGCATACACGCGTGCGCACACACACACACACACACACACACACACACACACACACACAGATTTCTTTTCGCTGCTTGACCGTTGGTGGATCTAACCAAGTAGAGGGCAGGCAAAGGCAGGAGATTCAACCCGAGAGGCTCTGAGTCTCCCATAGCTTCTCCCTTCAAGTTTCCCCAGCGCCACGTCTTCTGTAGTCACAGCCTACATGTGTTTGCTGTCACAGGAGGCAGTGACGTTCAGGGACGTGGCCGTGGTCTTCAGTGAGGAGGAGCTGAGGCTGCTGGACGCTGCCCAGAGGAAGCTGTACCATGATGTGATGCTGGAGAACTTCAGGAACCTCCTGGCCGTGGGTGAGGATGGGGAGCTTGGGGACACCTGAAGTTACTCTCTGTGCTTGGCTCTCTGACTGGAAGCACAGAGGGTTTCTCATGGCTCCTTCCAGGCAAACGTCTGTCTCTTGAGCTGTGTATGGGAGTCCTGTTTGGAATTTTTGTTCATTTTCGTTTTTTGCTAGCTTGACACAAGCTAGAGTTGTCAGGAAAGAGAAACCTCACTTGCAAAAATGCATCCATCAGAATGGCTGGTCTCTAGGCAAGCCCGGGTGGCATTTTCTTGAATAGTTATTGCTATGAAAGAACCCAGACCACGGTGGGCAGTGCCACCCCTGTGAGTTGCATAAGGAGGCATGTTGCAAGACATTTCCTATCCATTCACACTGAGGCAGTGAGAGGCAGTGATTGGAGAGGAGAGAGGAGGAGGAGCTAAGGAGGGAGAGAGGCTGGGAGAACCACAGGAGGCGGAGCAGAGAGGGAGGCTCGGGTATCCAGGTGGCTTCAAATGTATTTCTGGTGTTTTGGAGAGGTTAGAAATAATGGGATGAGACTTTATCATTGTAAATTGGCATCACGAAATTGGGAGTTTCTTAGACATAAATGTATTTTGTTAACTCTTCAAGTTTAAGAGTCATGCTTTACCAGATACTTGGAAGGAGTGGGTGCTGGGCAGAAGCGTGGGATTCCCGCCATTTACAGAGTCTATGGCAGAGAGGAGACACAGATGGGATGCTGTGAGACCTAGCTGGGAAAGATTGGCATGGCGGTGACAGTGAGAGCTGTCCCGAGTGAGACCCACCAGGACCTGGTACAGAGGCCTGGCGGGACGGCACTCTTTCTTAATTATTAGCCACTATGGAGGCAGGCTGGGCAGGTCATAAGGAGCTAGCCATTGAGCAGCACCCTTCCATGGCCTCTGGATCAGCTCCTGCCTCCAGGTTCCTGCTGTGAGTTCCTGCCCTGGCTTCCCTTCAGGATGGTCCATAAGCTGGAAGATGAAATAAACCCTTTCCTCCCCAAGTAGTCGTGGTGTTTATTACGGCAACAGGAAGCAAACTCGGACAGTAGGCACTCTGGGCCCTTCAGCATTGGTTCATGAAAACCCATTCAGCATGTTTCCCAGCTTGCTTTGTTTTATAGGATGTGTAGCAGTGACTATTTATTAATCCAAGCCTCTAGGAGTTATTTTAAAAATATATTTAGTGTGTTGTAGTTAGGGTTTTATTGCTGTGAACAGACACCATGACCAAGGCAATTCTTATAAGGGCAACATTGAATCAGGGCTGGCTTACAGGTTCAGAGGTTCAGTCAGGTATCATCCAGGTGGTGGCATGGCAGCATCCAGGCAGGCATGGTGCTGGAGGAGCTGAGAGTTCTACATCTTCATCTGAAGGCATCAAGAAGACTGGCATCCTAAGGCAGCTAGAAAGAAGCTGTCCAAGTCCAACCCCCACAGTGACACACTTCCTTCTAACAGTGCCACTCCCTGGGCCAAGCATATTCAAACCACCACAGTGTATCTCTCTCTCTCTCTCTCTCTCTCTCTCTCTCTCTCTCTCTCTCTGTGTGTGTGTGTGTGTGTGTGTGTGTGTGTGTGTGTGTGTGTAGCCTTGCATGTGTGCCATGTGAATGCAGGTGCCCACAGAGGCCAGAGGGGACATCAGATTTCCTAGAACTGGAGTTACAGGTAGTTGTGAACCACCATGTGGTTCTGGGAATCAAACCCCGAGTCTTCTGGAAGAGTAGCCAGCTTTTAAATGCCAAACCATCTCTCCAGCTCTAGAGCTCTTTTCCTTCCTTCCTTCCTTCCTTCCTTCCTTCCTTCCTTCCTTCCTTCCTTCCTTCCTTCCTTCCTTCCTTTTTTTCTTTTTAAGTGTTTTTGTTTCTTTGAGTTGGGATCTCATATTGCCCAGGCTAGACTGTCTCAGACTTACTGTATAGCTGAAGGTTACCTTGAACCTCTGATCTTCCTTCCTCTCCCTCCTGAATGCTAGTACGACAAGCATACACCTCTATACCCAGGTCTTTTTTTTTTTTTTTAATCTAATTTCAACAAGGTGGACATCATCAAACTTTTGCTTTTTTTTCTTTCTTTCTTTTTTTTTTTTTTTTTTTTTTTAACGTAGCACATCAGCCCTTCAAACCCGGTCTGATAGCCCAGTTGGAGAATGGAGAGAGGCTTTGGATGGTGGGGGCAGAAGCCCATGCAGGTGGGCTCTCGGGTGAGAATGGTGCATTGAGGAGAGTGGGTGGGGTGAGCTTTCCAGAACATGGGGCAGGATATGTCCACTCCTGCCTTAACGCTCCCCTGCTCCACATTTCATAAATGGTATAATGAATTTTAAAGTGTTTAAATTAGGCAGGCTGGTCAGATGGCTCTGGAATAAAGGTGCTTGGCACCAAGCCTGAGGACCTGTGTTAATTTCCTAGAGCTCACGTTGTCAAAGGAGTTGACTCCCCCAAGTTGTCCTCTGACCTCCACTGACATGCCGTGGCTTGAGTACACACACACATACACACAGGAACACAGACACACACACACACACACGCACATGTACATGCACATACATTCACACACACTCATACATTCACACGCACTCACACATGCATACACATTTACACATACACACATGCATACACATTCACACATACACATATGCACACACATACATGCAAACACACATATACAGAGACTCACACATGCACATGCACACATACTCACACATTCACACACACTCATGCACACACACACATGCATGCACACAGAGGAAAAAGACATTTTTCCACTTTGGGAATATCCCTTTTCTTTTGTCCACTGGATCACCCAACAACCCGTGGTAAAGCCACAGTGACATTCATAAAGTTCACTAGATCTTTTGAATGGAACCATATTTGATATCCAGATTCTATTAGAAAACCTAGAAACTAAGGTACCCAGAGAGCCTCAGGTTTGTGGCTCCTACGTGTGTATCGGGGGCTTTGAAATACCCATAGAGGCAGTGTGATGTGCCAGTGCCCTCTGTGAGCAGTGTGAAATGTCACACTCTCTCAGTAAGGCGCTCACTTGTACATTTGTCTGGATTCTCCTTGTTATCGTAGGAAGAAGCAGTGGCCGTGCTATGGAGAATGCTGAAGACATGGAATTCAACTCCCTTTGTCCCGAGGAGTTCTCCTTCTGTCAGACCTGGCCATGGGGTGCAGGCACATTACCCAGGGGTCAGGAGATAGCAAAAAGATGCCAAGGGAGTAACAGTGAATCTCAGAGCCAAGGAGCTTCTCCCTGCCTGGCGTGGGCAGGGCTACCCATTCAGATTTCTGAAGATGGGAATTACATGTTGCCTCCTGTACACAAAGACTCTGCTTCCGTGAAAACTCAAGAGTTCCCTTCTCTGAGATCCCAACAGTCTTGGGGGAAACCACATCTCGGCAGGCCATGTAATTGCCAGTGGACAGGTCAGCAAAGAAATCACTTCTGTAAGTATGACAGTGTCGTCTGGTCCTCCTACCACAGTGACAATGAGGAGCTACATGGCAAAGGAAAAAGCTGTAGTTTCCATGACCACAGAGGAGAGACCTTGAAGGTATCATTACTTAATCAGGACTTGATTGAATTCGGGCCAGAGCCCTGCCCATGTACCAAGTTTAGAGAAGCCTGGAGCCATGGTGACAATTGTCACACACATCAGCAGTGCTGCTCAAGCGGGAAGCCATGTACACGCAGTCTGTGTGGAGAGGGCTGGGGTGATAGGTCAGCCCTTCACGGTCATCCAGGTCCTGAGACAGGAGATGAAGGTGATGCTGGGAGCCCTCCTCTGCAGTCCCCTGTGAGAGCACATATGGAGCAAACGCCACGCCAGTGCAGTGGGAATGTCCACCATGGTTCCCCTCCTAACGCTTGTGGGTGTGCCCGCCCAGGCAGCACCTCCCAGAAATGCAGCATCCCTGAGCAAGCTGTTGGTAGCTGTTCCCGCCACAATAGTACTTTTAGGACCCATCCTAGGGAAGAACCCAATAATTGTGAGGAGAATGGGAATGTTTTTAATCAGAGTGCTCAAGATAATCAGAAAATCGGTGCTGAAGAGAAACTATGTCAGGGTGTGGCATGTAGAAAAAAATTCACACAGTGTTCAAATCTGAACATTCCACACAGAGTTCGTGTGGAGGAGACTCTCTGTAACCCCGATTGTGGTAACCACCTCAGTCTGCCCCCACCTTTTCAGGACTCTGCAGGAGTGCACCCCAGGGGACAACCACACCATCACACATGCCACCATACCGGCTTCAGTCAAACATTGCACCTTCAAGGCCATCAGAAACTTCCCATTCAAGAAAAGCCTTTTCGTAAAGAGGGGGGAAGTGACTGTAACTGGAGTTCCATCCCCAAGGATCATCAGAAACAGAAGTTGCACAAATGCAGTGCCTGTGGGAAGGGCTTCAGTCACAGATCCGTTCTTAACATTCATCAGAGAATCCATACCGGAGAGAAGCTATACAAGTGTGAGGAGTGTGGCAAGGGCTTCAGCCGGAGTGCCTACCTGCAAGCCCACCAGAGAGTTCACACTGGAGAGAAGCCGTACAAGTGTGAGGAGTGTGGGAGGGGCTTCAGCCGGAGTGCATATCTACAAGGCCACCAGAGAGTTCACACCGGAGAGAAACCATACAAGTGTGAGGAGTGTGGGAAGGGCTTCAGCAGGAGTTCACACCTGCAAGGCCACCAGAGAGTTCACACCGGAGAGAAACCATACAAGTGTGAAGAGTGTGGAAAGGGCTTTAGCTGGAGCTTTAATCTTCAGATCCATCAGCGGGTTCACACCGGAGAGAAACCCCATAAATGTGGAGAGTGTGGCAAAGGTTTCAGTAAGGCCTCAACTCTCCTGGCCCATGAGAGAGTCCACACAGGAGAGAAACCTTACCATTGTCATGAGTGCGGCAAGAACTTCAGTCAGAAATCCTACCTTCAAAGCCATCAGAGTGTCCACTCTGGAGAGAGACCATATATATGTGAGGTGTGTGGGAAGGGCTTCAGTCAGAGAGCATATCTACAAGGTCACCAGAGAGTACACACTCGAGTGAAACCATATAAATGTGAGTTGTGTGGGAAGGGCTTCAGTCAGGTATCACGCCTCGAGGCACACCGGAGGGTCCACACAGGGGGAAAACCATACAAATGTGAGACCTGCACAAAGGGATTCAATGAGAGTTCCCGCCTCCAGGCACATCAGAGGACCCATGCAGAAGGAAGACCCTACAAATGTGACCAGTGTGGTAAGGGCTTCAGTGGCTATTCCAGTCTCCAAGCCCATCACCGAGTCCACACTGGGGAGAAGCCATATAAATGTGAGGTATGTGGGAAGGGCTTCAGTCAGAGATCGAATCTCCAAGCTCATCAGCGCGTGCACACAGGAGAGAAGCCTTACACATGCGACGCATGTGGTAAGGGTTTTCGTTGGAGCTCAGGCCTTCTGATCCATCAAAGGGCCCATAGCAACGATACGTTCTGTAGGGGTGGAGAGTATGGGAGCAGTTATCCACCTAAGAACCTATGTAGAAATGAAGGCCTGTAAAATGCCGTTCTGTTTCTTAATGGAGACATACTGCTTGTACCCACCGTGAACACCAACAGTGGTGGGGAAAGGACCCAGCAGAGAGCTCTAATGAAAGGGCTCTACTGAGATTCTGAAACCTCATCAAGCCATGGCAGAGAACCAAGAACTTCCCAGTGCCACACAGTTCAGCATGTTAGAATTAACAAAAGAATGATATCTATGTGCACTGAACATAAATTTGGTGACAGAGGAAACTGTCCACTGCCAAGGCTGCCAGCGGTGACTGAAGAGAGGACGCAGCAGTGACAAATGCTGGCTGCTTTTGAAGAGGACCACATGGCAGCTATCTGACACCTTCATGGTGCCCAGATGTGTGTGCCGGCAAGACACTCATATACAGAAGAATAAATAAATAAAACAGATCCGTGCTCCTTTATAACTTAAAAGTATTACTCAGTGCTTTTTGCTCTATGAGTAAAAATCTACAAAGAAACATTTACAGGGGAGTATTATGCAAGCTTATGATGGTTTCATCAGCCAGGGTTCTCTGAGTTTTGAGTAACAGAAAGTTCAGAACTATTTGGGCTAGTAACAGTATTGGTACAAATGCAACAATACAAGAGGGCGAGGCTTGGGCTGGATCAGGTTCTGGCGTTCCTGTTGTTTTCTCACTCCTCTCACATGTTTCCCTTCGTGCAAGCTCTTGTCTTCGGGTTGCTTATGAAATGGCAGAATCGTGTGCCCTGCCCCTGCCCTCCCAACCAAAGTAAGAATTCTGTTTCAGTGGTGTGTGGCTGAGTAGGCCTGTCTGATCTTCAGTCAAAACAGACCAAAGAGGCAACCAAACACTGTTGCCCGATCTTCAGACAACTAGACTGACCCTGGTATAAACAATGGGAAGTTATCCTGAGAAAAGGGAAACCTATGGGCAGAAAATTCTGTGATATGTACACACAGTGATGGCCAAATGTTGAACAAACATCAGGAACTTGAAGAAAGTTCCCCAGCACTCCCACTCTGACCATAAGCTCAAAGCAACAACAGTGGCCCAGTGATATTCTTAAAATAAGACCAGGCAGTGGTGCGTGCCTTTAATCCCAGCATGCAGGAGGCAGAGGCAGGTAGATCTCTGAGTATGAGGCCAGCCTGGTCTACAGAGACAGACAGACAGACAGAGACAGAGACACAGAGAGAGACATAGAGAGTGTGTGTTCCAGGACATCCAGGGTTACACAGAGAAACCCTGTCTTGCAAAGTATCTGTCATCTATCTATCTATCTATCTATCTATCTATCTATCTACCTATCTATCTATCTATCATCTATCTATCATCTATCTATCATCTATCTATCTATCTATCTATCTATCTATCTATCTATCTATCTATCTATCTAGACCAAACTCCAGCCTAAATCCTGGCCTGATCCATTACAATACTCTGGCAAAGCAGGTGCACCCATTTCCAGGCAACAGCACCAAGTCTGTCTCTGTAGCTGTCTCCAAGCTATGAAGCCTTTGATTGAGAAATGAGGGCAATCTACTGCTAGGAGACAGCAGGCCAATAACTACAATGACAATTAGAGAAGACTGAGTTCTGATGTGATCAGGGAATTGTGTAGTCCAAACTTACTGTATGAGGTTAGCCACAAATAATCATTATGCTCAAGGCTCTAGGAGAAGGCTGCACAGTTGTGATATAACCTTTTAGTCTCAGCACTCAGGAGGCAGGGGAAAGTGGATCTCCATGAGTTCCAGGCCAGCCTGGTCTACAGAGTGAGTTCCAGGACAGCCAGGGCCACACAGAGAAACTCTGTGTCAGTAAAAATGAAATCTAAGTCTGACATGGTGGTACACATACAAATTGGAGGTTTTAGGCAGGAAGATAATAAATTCCAGGCCAACCTGAGCTTCAAAGTGAGACTCTGTCTCAACAACTACAAAAAATTATGCTTAACATAGCTGAAAAATGTATCAGAGAACTTCATTATAGGTCAAGAGAAATTAATTCAGAATGTAGGTGCATGCTTTCAGTCCCTGCATGTGGAAGGTGGAGTAAGAAGGTTTAGGAGTTCAGAGCTTTGAGCAAGTTTGAGGCTAGCCTGGTCTACAGGAGTTTTAATTTAAAAAAAAAAACACTTAAAACATTAATTTCATATGCACAGCTGTCACTGACCATGCCACAACTTGTGTGGTGGGCTAGCTCACTGCAAGCCATGTGTGAATTTTATGTCTTTATAATTTGATTACACTTTCAGAGGTCACCTTGCTGACTTTGTGTGACTCCACCAAGCCATATTCTCTTTATACACACACTCTTACTTGTTCCTATGGGGGCTGGATGTCAGCCATCCTTAGAAACCCCACACAAACAATTCACAGGCTCCTGGTTTCTGAGGAAAACTTGAGATCAGGGATGACTGGGATTGAAGATATTTTATATTTGATGTTTATTGGATGTGTTTCTGAGTGGAGGAGAGAACATCAAGTTCTGGTTTGGTTTTTGTTACTTGATTAAACGCTGAGCAAAAACATCTTGGGAAAGAAAAGGTTTATTTGGATTATACCTGATGGATTGTCAATCACAATCAATCTCTGAAGGAAGCCAGAGTAGGAACTGAAGCTGGAACCCTGGGGAAAACACTGCCAACAGGCTTGCTAGGCGTTTGTTTGTTTGTTTGTTTGTTTGTTTGTTTGTTTGTTTGTTGAGATAGAGCAGCTCTGGCTGTCCTGGGAGTCACTATGTAAACCAGTCTAGACTCAAATTCCCTCCTCTGCCTCCCAGGTTCTGGGATCAAAAGCCACCAGGCCTGGCTGCTCACCTTGCTTTTTAAAACAACCGAGGACCAGCCAGGCAGTGGTGGCGCACACCTGTAATCCCAGCACTTAGGAGTCAGAGGCAGGCGGATTTCTGAGTTCAAGGCAAGCCTGGTCCACAGAGTGAGTTCCAGGACAGCCAGGACTACACAGAGAAACCCTGTCTCGAAAAAAAACAAAAACAAAAACAAAAAACAAAACAAAACAAACAACCGAGGTCCATTTTCCTAGTGGTGACACCATTTACAGTGAGTTGGGCCCTTCCCACATCAACCACTAATAACGAAAATGCTTCATAAACTTGCAGACAGCCCAATCTCATGGAGGCATCTTCTCAGTTGAGGCTTCCTCTTCCCCACAAGTTGACAAATCACATATGACTCCAACCCAAGGGGATCTGGCATCCACTTGTGGCCTCCAAGGGCACCTACACCTACAAACACACGCAGACGCAGACACACTGAATCTGTTTAAGAATTGAATGGGTGTACAACAGTGGAATAAATACAGTTTATACTCTTGTCTTGGTCACAATCTTCTAGACATAGCTTAATAACCTGAGCTACAAGCTAGAGCAGATTCTGAGACCCGATTTCCTGCAACCATCCACGGTAAATGGACGTGCTTTTGTTATGTTTTAGGGAGGGAGATGGAATAAGAGAGGAGCACTGGGTTGAACTGTCCTCCAGGCAAGAAGCTGACACACAGTAGGCTCTGAAGTGGATCTTTAGGCAAGCTGAGACTAAGTAAGCTGTCTCCCTATAATATGTGGTTTATTTTATTTATGTATGTATTTACTAATTTTTGTGTGCATGCCTTAGTGTGTGTGTGTGAGTGTGTGTGTGTGTGTGAGTGTGTGTGTGTGTGTGTGTGTGTGTGTGTGTACACCAGTGTGCTACAGCTCCTGTGATAGAGGCAGATGTAAACTAGAGGAAGTCACTTCTCTCCTTCCACCATGTGTGTTTCAAGGATTGAACTCGGGTCCTCAGGCCTGTGCCTGCCAAGACATTTGCAGGCCACGGGTGGGGTCTCTTGTTCCTACCACTCTAAGAGTCCAGGCTAGTGGTACAAAGTCTTCTTGCCAGCTCCAATATGACACTTTGCTTTTATTGTGAGAACCAATAAACAATTTTCTTGTTTGATGTATCTGTAGGTTGTATGAGTGATAAATATCCGGTGACACTGCATTGGCTATAAGTTAAATCCGTTGTTCCTTAAACATAGTATCTGGTGCACTCAAGAAAACAGCTTTTCCAGTTTTAGCTTACCCTTTGCTCCCAATTAATGTGTGTGGATGTTTGGAACACAAAGATTAATTATGGCACAAATACAGGAGTCACATGGGTCAGGTATCAGTACTACCACTGAGCCACACCCCCAGCCCCTCCGTGGGGGAGTCTAGGCAGGGGCTTTACCACTGAGCCACACCCCCAGCCCCTCACTGGGGGAGTCTAGGCAGGGGCTGTACCACTGAGCCACACCCCCAGCCCCTCACTGGGGGATTCTAGGCGGGGCTCTACCACTGAGCCACACCCCCAGCCACTCACTGGGGGAGTCTAGGCAGGGACTCTACCACTGAGCCATACCCCCAGCCCCTCACTGGGAGATTCTAGGCAGGGGCTCTACCACTGAGCCACGCCCCCAGCCCCTCACTGGGGGAGTCTAGGCAGGGACTCTACCACTGAGCCACGCCCCCAGCCCCTCACTGGGGGAGTCTAGGCAGGGACTCTACCACTGAGCCATACCCCCAGCCCCTCACTGGGGGATTCTAGGCAGGGGCTCTACCACTGAGCCACACCCCCAGCCCCTCACTGAGGGATTCTGTGCAGGGGCTCTACCACTGAGCCACGCCCCCAGCCCCTCACTGAGGGATTCTGTGCAGGGGCTCTACCACTGAGCCACGCCCCCAGCCCCTCACTGAGGGATTCTAGGCAGGGGCTCTACCACTGAGCCACGCCCCTAGCCCCTCACTGAGGGATTCTGTGCAGGGGCTCTACCACTGAGCCACGCCCCCAGCCCTCCCTGGGGGATTCTGTGCAGGTTGTGGGTTGAGTGAGAAAGCTTCCATGAGCTCATATCTTTAAATGCTTAGGCACCTTGGAGTGGAACTCTTAAAATAGGAGGAGGATGAGGATATAGGACCTTAGGCCCAATGTCTCTGTTTCTTGTTCCCTGTGTGTGGATCAGGATAAGTCTCAGCTACTTCTTCAGCACCGGGCCAGCCTGCTGCCGTGCTCCTGCCAGGATAATGGAGTCAAGCTCTGGAAGTGTGAGCAGGCCCCCAGGGAAATGCTGCCTGCTATAAGAGTTGCCTGGGTCATTGTGTCTCTTCACAGCAATCAAACAGTGACCAAGACAGAAGTTGGTACCAGGGATTGGACTGTTGCTGTGACAAGCCTGACCACGCTGGTTGTTGAAGGAAGATGGAAGACTTTAGGACTTTGGACTACAAAGGTGATGAGATGCTTTAATTAGAGCTCAGTGGATCATCCTAGGAGGAGAACGCAAGACAGTGCCAAGGGAAATTTGGACTGTGGGAGCCCAACTCATGAAGTTTCAGAGGCAAACAGTATTAGCACGCGTGACCTAGAAATTTCTAGTCAAATTCAGGCAAAAAAAAAAAAAAAGTGGGTGTTTTTGCCCTTGTCCTAAAAGTCTGCCTGAAGCTAAGTTGATGAGTTTTGCATTAATGCCGGAAGCAGAGGAGATTTCCGGTCAGCCTAGTATTGACTGTGTCGTGTAGTTATCAGTGGTCACTCATGGAGATCCATCAGGAAGAGAAGCAAGCTGGACCGGGAGAAATATGCAATGTGGAGTTTGAGGAGAAAAGGAGCACCGGGAAGGTTTAAGGAGACGTTTGATTCTGAATGCTACCAAGGAGTGCTGACCTCAGGGCAAGACCCACCCGCCCAAGCTTCTGACTTGTGAGAAGGAATAAAGGGACAGCTTAAGCACTGAGAGAGAAAGATGGTGGAAATGTAACTGGATGGAGCCAACGTCTAGACCGTCAAGCAGCAGAACGTGGCAGCTTTGGCCACTTGGTTCTGGCTTTAGAGTCAAGGATATAAGAAAGGTGTCATGGAGTGCCCCTCAGTAATGAGGGAAATGTACTGAAGGCAGTTGTGGTGTAGTATAGAGAGGCCAAGATGATGATGTGTGAGGCTGTGGGCGTGAAGCTGGATTATGTTGGACACCATAAGATGTTGGCGATGCCAGAACCGTGGTATCCCCACAGAGGAGAGCTGCAGACTGAGTGTGAAACCAGCCTGAGAGAGACAAGGGTGTCGTAGCCAACAAAGCCGGAAGAGTAAAACACCCGAAGAGTGCTTTGACACCAGCGTGGCGATGCAGAGTTTGACTTCCACCTTTGGTTTTCAGTCCTGCTGTGGTCCACTCTTTCCTCACTACACTGCCTTCCCTACATTTTGAAATGGCAAAGTATATTCTGTGCCATGGCACATTGGATTATGTGATCTACTATTTGATTTTGATTTTACAGGCGATTACAACGAAGAGACTGTCGTGAGTATCGGAAAAGATTTTGACATTTAGATTTTTAAACAGTATTGAGATTGTGATAGACTCTGGGGACTTCTGAAGTTGGACTGAATGCATTTTGCATTATGATATGGGCAAGGCCTATGGGGACAGGTAATGGAGTATGTTAGTTTGCATTATCAGCAGCCCCCATATGTCCATGTCTTTGAATGATTACAAATAGCACGTCGCCATGCTTTCTGCCATGATGGTAATCCTCTGAAACAAGCCTTGGTCATGAAGTCTCTTCATAGCAGTAGAACAGTGACCCAGACAGCCTGTGGCCCACCACCAGGTCACTCCAACAGCCCGTGATTAGGGCATTCTATGCAGGGATTCTGACTCTGCTGCTGAATCAAGCTCCTATAGCCGAGCAGTTTAAGTTTTAGCATCTATAAAGCAATATAAAATGGGACTTCAATGATCTTAAAAAGGATCCACAGCTAGGCATGGTGGTGCATACCTCTTATCCCAGCACCCGGGAGACAGAGGCAGAGGGATCTCTGAGTTTGAGGCCAGCCTGATCGACAGACTTCCAGGGCAGCCAGGGCTACACAGAGAAACGGTCTTGGAAAAACCCAAAACAACAACAAAAATAACAGAAGCGAAAAATTATCCATAGATCTATTTCATGGCATTTCAAAAAATGGGGGGGAAAAAAGAAAGAAAGAAAAAAGCAGCCCAGGAGAGTGAGCTCCCAAAAAGCGATTTCCAAAGAGCACAAGCTACTTAAAACAGCTTGGAATTTACGGAGGCTTCAGTATTCTGGGGAATGTAGTCCCGGAAAAAGCACAGAGCTAAACGCTTCCACTGACGCATTCTGGGAATTGTAGTTTCGGCGACAGCGGCGCTGAGCAGACTTCCGCTCGCTCCCGCAAGGCAAGGCTGCCGGGCAGTGAGAGCCAGCCGCGTCCCGCGACGTTTCTGTGCGCCGTGTCCCGGTGTGTCCTTTCGGGGGCCGAGTCTGCATCTCGGAGAGAAGCGGGACACCAGTGGCGGCGGCGGCCGCTCCTCTCTCGCTGGGCTCTGCCTGGGCCATCTCAGCCGCTCGTGGGGCCCCCAGGAGAGTCGAGCTTCCCGCGGAGCCTGGCAGAGCAGCGCTGATGACAGATGGCCAGTTTCCTGAAGGCTTAACTGGTATGCAGCTCTGGTTTCTACGTGATTTTTTTGCATTTATTTGTTTATTTACTTAAAAGAGTGGGCTGTGCCACACTTTATAAAACAAATAGGTCAGAAAACTACTTATGGGAGTAGGGTCACTCCTTCCACCACGCGGGGTTCAGAGACTTGAACTCAGGTGATCAGCCTTGGCGGCAGTCATCCATACCCTTTGAGCCGTATCGCAGGGCCAAACTCCCTTTCTTTAGAGCGGGTTTAGCTTTTTATTGATTATCTTTTTTTTTTAATATTTATTTATTGCATGTAAGTACACTGTGGCAGTCTTCAGACACCCCAGAAGAAGGCATCAGATCTCATTACGGATGGTTGTGAGCCACCATGTGGTTGCTGGGATTTGAACTCAGGACCTTCGGAAGAGCAGTCAGTGTTCTTAACCGCTGAGCCCTCTTGGTGATTATCTTTATGTTCATGCGAAAAAAGACTTTGTGGAGGCTCTTACAGATAAGCAACGTTTACTAGAATTTAAAATGTTTACATCGAGAGAAATTTGGGGGTGGTGATTTCATTCCTGTGTATGAAAATAATTATAGGTACGATAGCTGTCACATTAACAGACCCTTAGGAGAGTGGTAGTCAGTTATGACACAGCGTTCATCAGAGAGTTCGAGGCTTCTTGAACATTTGTTTGCCTGGGAAGTCCATCACCACAGGCAGCTTTGTGAGGGGAAAAGCGCCCAGCCATAGAGAATGTGGTGAGTGAGTCCGGTAACCTGGAGGCTTGCACTACCGATGAGCAGGACTGAGGTAGAAAGCCTGGTCAGCGCGCACAGCCCTCGGGGCCGATGGAGAAGCCGAGGAAGCCATGTGGACCGACGGTCCTAGCAATGCTCTCACGGAGCCCTTCCTCCCCCAGCTTGCTTCCCAGAGCCCTGCCTTGTCTCAGAGAGGAGAGAACAATGACCAAGTCACAGGTGAGTCGGGATGCTTTCCCATTCCCCACAGGGCTAGGGATTGGGAACAGGACCCCTGCATGCTGGGCGAGCGCTCTGCAGCCGAGCCTCTCTGAGCTGCATGAAGTCAGAAGGGAAGTTGGTGAGAAGAAAGGTCAGGAAGGAGGAGGGATAAGAGAGGACGGTGGGAACGTGTGCTCCAAGCGCACTGCACACGGGAAAGTGTGAAAGGATGAATAAAATAAATTAACTTAGAGAGAGTGGGCTGGAGAGACAGCTCAGTGATTAAGGGCACGGCTGACTCAGTTCCCACACCCTATAGCTTCCAACCTCCTGTAACTCCGACTCCAAGGTGTCCAGCGCCCTCTTCTGGCCTCCCTGGGCACCTGCACACAGGGGAAGTCCAGCTTTCCTCTTCCTCCTTGCTGAAGCAGGCCTCCTGTGTGTGGACTCTGTGGAGGCCGGCAGATCCCTGGTGCTCACGGGCAGCCATCCTAGCCTGTTCGGCAAGTTCCAGGCCAGGGAAAGGCCCTGTCCCCAAACAAAAATGATGGCCTGCACCAGGATCTGTCTTCTAGTTTCTATATGCATGCGCACCGCCATGGACATAGGTACACTGACATGCATGCATACATGTGTTCACACATGCACACAGACACCTGAATAACCAGGGAGCGTCTGGCTGCCACCATCTGCATACCTTCTGGGGTTGGCCCACCTTGGGCGATGAAGGCATCAAGAAAGAACAGACTTTACTAATGAAGTATTCTGAATCTAACATTCATAATGTTATACAACACGAAAACATTTTAAATGATGTTATCGTTCACAGAATGTCATTCAGAGCACTTTGGATTTGGAAAAGAAGATACATTTGAACCGTACTGCCCAAGAGGAGCCAGGCACCATGAGTGTAGGTGGAGCTGAGCACTGCCCGCTGTCTCCAGTACAAAGTCGGCACAGCACTCCTGGCATGGGTTGGCACGCTCTAATTCTGAAATCCGTGACTTCCCATTGAACAGTGGTGGACTCCTGACCCAGCTGTGGAAATGACACCAAGTTCCTTGCACAGGGTTTTCTCTTTCTGCCTCGATTCCCTCCGTAGCTATGGAAAGGGGTGAATAGTTGTCCTGGCTGGTGATATGTGTCAACTTGACACCAGTTAGAGTCATCAGAGAGGAAGGAGCCTCAGTTGAGGAATCCTCCATAGGATCCAGCTGTAAGGCATTTTCTTAATCATCATTGTTGGAGGGCCCAGCCCTATGTGGGTGGTACCATCCCTGGTCCGATAGTCCTGGGTTCTATAAGACAGCATGCTGAGTAAGACATGAGGAGCCAGCCACTGTGCAGCGCTACTCCATGGCCTCTACATCAGCTCCTTCCTCCAGGTTCCTGCCCCTACTTGAGTTCCTATCCTGACTTCCTTCAATAATGAACAGGAATATGGAAGTGTAAGCCTAGTAAACTTCCCTCCCCAACTTGCCTTTTGGTCATAGTGTTGTTGTGTCCCAGCAATAGAAACCCTAACTATAGACACTGTGTGAACAGAAGCTCAGGCCCTAGTGGCATTGGGAATGAACCTGAGGTGTCACGTGTTTGCTGTCACAGGAGGCAGTGACGTTCAGGGACGTGGCCGTGGTCTTCAGTGAGGAGGAGCTGAGGCTGCTGGACGCTGCCCAGAGGAGGCTGTACCACGATGTGATGCTGGAGAACTTCAGGAACCTCCTGGCTGTGGGTGAGGACGGGGGCCCGTGTCCTTGGCGATGTCTGAAGTTCACATCCCGTGTGTCTGTTGTAGTCCTCTGCTTTCCTGTTAGTTTTCCTTATTTTGTATTTTATGTACATTTGAGTGTTTTGTCTGCATGTGTGTCTAAGCCACATTAATTCATGATGCCCATGGCAGCCAGAAGAGGCCATTAGATCCCCTGGAACTAGAATAACAGATGGTGTGGGCCAGCGTGTAGGTGCTGCAGACACACCCGGATTCCTCTGGAAGGGCAGCCAGTGCTCTGAATCGCTGAACCCTCTCGCCAGCTTTCACTTTATTTTCTATATCTGAATTTTACACATAGATGCTGTGCTTTAAATCAAATTTTAAAACATATCTTTGTGAGTGTGTGTGTGTGTGTGTGTATGTGTGTGTGTGTGTGTGTGTGTGTGTTAGTCAATGCTATGACCATGGCAACTCTTACAAAGGAAAGCATTTAAATGAGGCTTGTTTACTATTTCTGAGGTGTAGTCCACTGCTGTCGTGGTAGGGAGAATAGCAGCATCCAGTCAGACATGGTAGCAGAGTGTTCTATATTCAGCTCTAAAGGGAACAGGGAGTCTTTGGAGTTCATATCTATTCAAACCACCACATTCCACTCCTTGGCACCCATAGGCTTGTAGTCATAGCAGAATGCAAAATGCATTCTGTCCAACCACAAAAGTCCCCAGAGTCTATCGCAATCTCAATCCTGTTTAAAAGTCCAAAGCTCAAACTCTCTTCTGAGACTCATGAAATCTCTTCAAGTATATCCTTCCGTAAAATTAAAATCAGAAAGCAGATCACATAATCCAGCAGATGATGATATAGAATATACTATTCTAAAAGCGAAGAAAGGGAGCTTAGTGAGGAAATACTGAACAAAAACAAGAACAGAAACCAGGAGAGCAAACCCCAAACTCTGCATCTCCGTGACTGATGTCAAAGCACTCTTCATATTTCCAACTCCTTTCAGCTCCACTGACGGCAACACACTTCTTCCCTTTGGGCTGGTTCCACTCCCTGTTAGCAGCTTTTCTTGGCAGGTATCCCACAGCTCTGGCACCTCTAACCTCTGGGGGGTGGGGGGAGGGGTCTTCAAGAGAACCCAGGCTTTACCCCTGAGCTTCACACAATACAGGGACAGTTCTCCCACACGCCTGGCCTCTGAGGCTTTCATTAGCTGCAGGGAGTCTCCACAACCTCTTTCATGTGTCCTTTACTCAGACAGGTAAGTACAGCCGGCAGATGCCCAGCCCTTCTGCTCTTCTGAGAGTGCTTCCTCTTTCCCCCAACTGCAGATTCCTTTGTACCCCTCCCTGCCTCAGACTGTTGGCCTCCCTTTTCCCTCAGTATAACCAAGTTGCCTTCAGTGTTCTGTGGCAAGGTGTAGCTTTGTAGTCTTTGTGATTCTCCTGCCTCAGCTTCCCAAGGACTAGGGTGACAGGCTTGGTCCACTGTGCCTGGCTGGTACCCAATCTTCCTAGGGCCTCACACTCCAGCTCTGCTGTTCTCCATTTTTTTCCTGTTTCTGTCTTTGTGTCTGAGCTGCTGTTGCTTGCTTCTCTGTGCCCAGAATTCTCTTCCCAGGTGGAATACCAGCCTCCTCTTTCTCCGTATTTGTCTGCTCAAAATGCCTCACAGATCCAGCTCTGAGGGGCCGCTTTACAGGTATCTGCTGCTCAACCTCCACAGTCTGCGCTTGCCTCTGGGTACCAAGCTTTCGGTTGTGGTGACACACCAACATTCTGAACGTTTGCACATGTATGAGCACGTGTTCCCTGAAGCCCGGGCCCCTCGTGCAGCTGCAGCAACAGCAACAGGCATCCCAGAAAGCCTCCCCCCCACACCCACAACCTCATTCCTCTACTTTTCTCCCACTGGCACTAACTATTCCGATGTGCCATGGAAGCCACCAAGCTGCATCCTGGGAACACTGATCTACTCGTTTAGCTTTCAGCCTCAGAAGTTGTCCCTTTCCCTATCGCCGTTTCCCTTCCTGATAGTTTGCTCTCCAGTCATTCTCTCATTTCCTTGGGGGGCCTGTCTGATAGTGTAGCAGCCCTTGCTCTTCTGCCATGACATCTGCTGTGTTAGGTTGGCAGCTGGGATCTCCCTTCTTTTTTGCGCCCCTTCTTCCTGCTCCTTTGTGAGCCTCGTGATCTTAGGTTACAGAGCAGATGTTTAAAGAAACCCACTCCCTCCTGCCCTTGCAGCCTGCCTTCTTCACCCCAGAAGAGCCCTTCCCTAATCAGCAGTGTGTTTGGAGTGTTTTAAATCTTTCAATCTTCATGCTTTCTATCTCTTCTTGTATTTTCCAAGTGAGCTTGTGTACTGAGGTTATTTCGGTCTCTTCCTACACACATGTGCTCTCAAACACAGTGGCTTCCTCAAACTGGACATCGGGCTTTGCTGCGCCTGTGATCCCTGTTACACTTCTTTTCGTCTCTCAGCCTCTGAAGCTCCCGTGCCTTCCCATTACACTCTGTCACCTTGGCTCCCAGTCCGGTGCCCCAGATCATTCTACATGTCACAGGCAGACAGCTTAGGCAGGTAGCTCTAGTTTCCTCTGTTCCCGCCAGTCTCAGGAGGAGTTAAGACTTGTGTGTGCTCTAACCCACATCATTGCTCAAGTTTAAATGCCAAAATGTTGAAAAGTTCTTTCTTCCCATTATCCATCTGCACACTACACACAGGCCTTGTGAAGCAGGTTACTCAGTAGAGGCTGAAGGTCCCCTGAGTCTTCTCTCCTGGGTTTATCACAAATGTCCTACCAGGGTCAACTGTTGTGGGAAATATTAAAAAAGAAATCCCCAGCAGCTCTCTGCTGTGGCATCGTCCAAGCTCTCTCACTCCTGGCGCCGCCAACTCTCTGGAGCTGCTGGTCTCTGGGGCCACAGGGCCTCCACTGGGTCATCTCACTCGGTGATCTCTCTGTTAACCCTCTCTCTGGCAGGGGACCCCAAGTTCCTCTCACTACCACGCAACGCCCCACATACCCATGGTCTGCCAGCTCACCATCCAATTACCCGGTAGAAGCATGACTCTTAACACTTGGTTAGTTAGTCAGTTAGATTTACGTCTATTATAGACACAATTAAAGATGCCAATAGATAATTTAAAAGCCAATTAATAATAAAGCTTTATCCCAAAATTTCTAACCTTTTGATAGCATCATGTCTGAAGCCATCTCCATTCCTCCCTTTCCTCCTCTGACGTCTGTCAGTCTCTCCAACTCCTAGCTCCGCCTCCCCTTTCCTGTCCAATCACAGACCTTCCGCTGCCCCAATGTGAGTAGACAGGAAATATCCTGTAACAGTCAACTGTGGCTTGCTCTTGAGAGTGCATACTCTTTGTAGTGCTGGTATTTAGGTAATGTTTCCAGAGAGAAATGAGGACTTAGACCTTCGAAGTACCCGTCCTTGCTGATATTACCTTCTATTCTCTATTCTTTTAGGAGGTCAGAGTCCAAACAAGGTAGAGACTCTTGACTCAACAGGATTAAGGCGCCTTTCATTGTGGTGGCTTCCATGCTGGCAAATGACAGGCCATGATGTCACGAAACTGGCCAGCGCTCCAGATATTGTAGAAAACATTCAAGGAAGGAGTTCTCACTTCCTGGAGCAATGCCACTCCTTCTGCCACGGGAAAACAGAAGAGCCTCCTCGGGCCTCCAAGGATGACGGCTGTCTGGAGAGCATCACAAGCCATCATTCCTGTATTACCGAAAATCAGGAATTTCTGTGTGGGAGGGCTCAGAGTTCTTGGAGTAAAATTGAGAGATGGAACCATGGGAAACTCTGTCCTCAGACTCTGGTGAAAGCTAAGTCTCAGCTGTTGGCTCTGGGTGTTGACATACTGAGTTGCATTTCCCATCAAGACAACAATATACTGCATGAAAGAGACAAAGTCCACAGCAGCAGTGACTGCGGTAAAATCATCTTTCCTGTGTCATCCCTCACCCAGTCTCCTACTTGCACAGAACAGAAGGCCTACCAGTGCAGCAAGGGCCAAGAAACATTCATTGGCAGCCCCCGTCAGCAGGTCCTCTCAGGAAATAAGTCCCCTGTACATAGTTCACGTGAAGACACCACTCATAGCTCCAGTGTCTCCATTCAACAAAGTGTTCATCCAGGAAGAAAGCGCTACTGGTGTCAAGAGTGTGGCAAGGCTTTCAGTCAGAGCTCAAATCTGCAGACTCACCAGAGAGTGCACACAGGGGAGAAACCCTACACCTGCCCTGAGTGTGGGAAGAGCTTCAACCAGAGCTCACACCTGTATGCTCACCTGCCCATCCACACAGGCGAGAAGCCCTACTGCTGTGACAACTGCGGGAAGGGCTTCAGCCGCAGCACAGATCTCAACATTCACTGCCGAGTACACACTGGAGAGAAACCTTACAAGTGTGAAGTGTGTGGGAAGGGCTTCACACAGAGGTCACACCTCCAAGCCCACGAGAGAATTCACACAGGAGAGAAGCCATATAAGTGTGGAGACTGTGGCAAATGCTTCAGCTGTAGCTCGAACCTTCACACCCACCAGAGAGTCCACACTGAGGAGAAACCGTACAAGTGTGACGAGTGTGGGAAGTGCTTCAGCTTGAGCTTCAACCTCCACAGCCATCAGCGGGTCCACACAGGAGAGAAGCCATATAAATGTGAAGAGTGCGGGAAGGGTTTCAGTTCAGCCTCAAGCTTCCAAAGCCACCAACGGGTCCATACAGGAGAGAAGCCATTTTGCTGCAGTGTGTGTGGAAAGGGCTTCAGTCAGAGCTCTTATTTTCAAGCCCACCAGAGAGTTCACACTGGGGAAAAACCTTATAGATGTGATGTGTGTGGGAAGCGCTTCAACTGGAGCTTGAACCTCCACAATCACCAGAGAGTCCACACTGGAGAGAGACCATATAAATGTGAGGAGTGTGGGAAAGGCTTCAGTCAGGCCTCAAATCTGCAGGCGCATCAGAGTGTCCACACTGGCGAGAAGCCATTCAGATGCAATGCATGCCAGAAACGATTCAGTCAGGCCTCGCACCTCCAGGCCCACCAAAGGGTGCACACTGGGGAGAAGCCCTACAAGTGTGACACGTGTGGGAAAGCCTTCAGCCAGAGATCCAATCTCCAAGTCCATCAGATAATTCACACCGGGGAGAAGCCGTACAAATGTGAGGAGTGTGGGAAGGAGTTCAGCTGGAGTGCGGGGCTTACTGCACACCAGAGGGTCCACACAGGAGAGAAACCCTACACATGTCAGCAGTGTGGGAAGGGCTTCAGTCAGGCCTCACACTTCCACACACACCAGAGGGTCCACACTGGGGAAAGGCCCTACATCTGCGGCATTTGCTCTAAGGGCTTCAGTCAGCGATCACATCTGGTCTACCACCAGAGGGTCCACAGTGCAGGGAATCTCTAGGTGGGCTTCATGCTGCTGCTTGTTAAAAACTTTCCCCAAATCCAGAGGCTTCAGGAGTCTTTACCAGGGAGATGTGCGTCTCTTTGGGAGATCATTTTTTTTGTTGTTGATTTTTTTTTGTTTTGTTTGTTTGTTTGTTTTTAAGAGCAGATTTCTTTGGCTGTCGTGGAACTTGCTCTGTAAACCAAGCTAGACTTGATCTCACAGAGATTCTCCCTGCTATCAACTCCTGAGTGCTGGGATTAAAGGTGTACACCCAGCAGGGAGATCAGTTCTTTACAAATGTCAAAAATTACAAGAGGATCATTGCTCTATAAATGTATTGTCACCATGTACAAGAATTGTAAGGTTGCCACCCTCAGGATATGACAGAGCAGGAAAATCTCGGAATCCATCCAGGTCAGCAGAATGGCTGCAGGAAGGGCTTTAACCACAGCTGGTGATTGGCAGAATTGCTCTTGACTGAAGCATCACTTCCTCATAGGAAGAGCTGCATGTGACTCAGGACCCAGCCATTTCTGAAAAGTGAGAAAAGCCCTTGTAAGCAGGACTCATATTCCGCACTACTGTTGTGAGGGCCCTTTAGTCAGCTTCCCAGTCAAGTCTGCAGTGTGTGACCTGCCTCTCTGGCCATGGTGCTTTGCACAGCATAGCAACTCTGTACTGGATGACTTTTAGTATTTGTACATAATAGACTAAATCCACGGTCTTTTTGAAAATTCCATGGTTATCAACCCAATAAGGTGAACTGAAACTTACACAATTGGAATTTTGGGCCCTGAATTCATTTAGGAAAGGGCTTTTTCTTGTAATCACTGCTGCAAATGTTTTTACAAAGTATTTGCTGATGACAAAAGGGTTCTTAGTAAACTTGAATTGTTAATGTGTTGTTTCTCCTCCAATCTTAAATCAGATTTCCTCCCTGACCAGAGTTCCTATGATCTTCTGCCCTGAGTTTTTAGACTTATCTGTGCTGCTCCCACAGATTCTCCAAGGCTGTATCTCAGATAAAGAACAGGGTCAATGTTTACAGCTCTAGGGCTTTAAAGAGCAAGGGTCCACCAGGGTGCTACTGTGTCATCTGATAGCAGAGGGTGTGCAGGAATGATGCAGGAAGGGCTGGACATCCCAGTGTCCACACAGTGGCTCACTACACTTTAGGGGATCTGATGCCCTCTTCTGAGCTCCAAGGGCAACATACATACATACACATACACAAACACACACACACACACACACACACACACACACACACACACATAGTGCATATACATCAAACATTGATTCACACAAACCTAAAACAAACCTTAAAGATGTGTGGAGAATGCAGGACCTCCTACTATAATAACCTGTGTTCCCTTGTGAGGCAGTGCCCTGACAGTCACTGCTCCAAGTGCTGGCTCAACCTCAGGAGGAAGAAGAAAAAGAGAAAAGCCAAGTGGTGGTTCACACCTAAACCATTTAGAATTAAAGGCAGAGCAGAGGGACTGTGCAGAAACAAAAGAATGATTTTACTGGCTCCCTGCTGGTTATGGAGGTGACCACTACAGGTTAAATAGCTTACAGCCTAACGAGGGGAGTGGTTCCTGCTCCCCACTGGGAAGTAGTTAGGTCAAATCCATGGTCTGCACAAAGAATTTGCCAGCCCCAGATTTCTTGAGCAACAGCTTCATTTTCTGTATTCTCTGGAATTTGTCCGTATTTGTGAGCATCTTCAGGCACATATGGGAGAAGCTGAGTTTTCTGTAGCTCACCCAGGGGCCTCCCTCTCTTGAATTCTCTAAGAGTTCTTCTTGGGCTCTTTTGTCAATACATTTTTATTTTTTAATATTTTTTGCCAGTGTATTTCCAAAGTCCCTCCTGTTTGTGGTTTCTAGAAGAGGCTTATCTATCTCTGATTGTAGGCATAAATTTTTTGCAACCTACTTTGAATAAATGTTCAACCTCTTCTCTTGCCCACCACCCACCAAAGGTAGTAGGAAAGTTATTAGGATAGGTGGCAAGTGAACCTGTTTAACAATAGTTCTTTGGGGGCAAGCTCCATCTTGGGCAGCAGTTCAGTCCTGTAGCAAACAGCAAATACAACTCAGCAGCTGCAGACCAGTCCTCTAAGCAGGCAGTGCACATGAACCAGCAGTCACAGTCCAGTCCTCTTAGCAGGCACCACACACAAACTGAAACCACAAGGCTCGCCAATCAGCCAGAGCCTGTGGAAGTGGCAAACTGCTGCAGGACCTCACACGCAGTTCTTTGTCGAGTTTCTCTCTGGGATCATCACTAGTAGAGCTCAGCAACGATTTATAAGGTCAATACATGCATGTTGTTAGAGAAGAATAGTGAAGCGGAGCAAACCAACCCAATGCTCTATGCTCTCCTCCCACTGTCTGTGGGGTCATATTTGTACTCCATCATGGGCTCTTCTACATGTTTGCTATATCCAAACATCCTTTCATTTTACATCTGCTTCAGGAGAACATTCTTTCACATATCTGCTTTAGCAAGACATCCTTTCACCCATGTGCTCCAGTAAAACATCATTTGGCATAACTGACTTTCCGGAAAAACAAGCCAGAAGTTTCCGTTTTGCCTGATCTCACTATGACTGTTTTTGTTGTTTGTTGAGACCAGGTTTGTCTGTGCAGCCTTCTATCCTGAAGCTCATTATCTAGACAAGTTTGACTTAAAATTACACATCTACTTGCCTCCTCTCCTGAATGAAATCAAAGACTTGTGCCATCATGCCTGGTCCCCTGGATTTATTTTTATCTCATGGACAGAGATCACAAGTATAGGAGCATATCCTTGAGCAGGGCACAGGTCTTAACAGTAGAATCCTTGCTTAGAATCCACCAGTGATGGGCTGGGGACATGGCTCAGTGGTAGAGCATTTGTCTAACATTTGAAAGGCCCTGGTTCAATGCATTTCAAAAAGGAAATTCTTGGGACTGGAGAGATGGTTCCGTGGTTAAGAGCTCTTGCAGAGGACCCAGGTTGGGTTCCCAGTGCCACACTGAGTGGCTCCCAACCACCTGTAAGTTCAATTCCAGGATCTTCCACCCTTTTCTGGCCTCTGTATAAAAAGTAAATCTAAAAAAGAAAAGAAAAATCTTCCTTGATTTCTACAGGCCTTAGGAAGGTTGTAATTTAGTGTTTGAGTTTGGGGGACAGAATAAACCTGTAGATGTGGATGAGAAATCACTATCTTTTGATGGAGATTGCAGAAGTAAACTACAATATCAAAAAAAAAAAAAAAAACCTTCAAAGCACTAATTAATTGGGCTCAACCGTGTATTGGCAATGGAGGTGAAAACAGTTGAACTGGCAGGCAGCATGATAGAAATCACTAAATCTAAACCACAAAGTGTAGACTGAAAAAGTATTACCAAGTAGCAGGTGGTGGTGCACACCCTTAATCCCAGTACTTAGAAGGCAGATGCAGTGGAACTCTATGAGATTGAGGTCAGCCTGGTCTACAAAATAAGTTCCAGGACAGCCAGGGCTACACGGAGAAACCCTACCTCAGGTGAAAAAAAAAAAAAAATGCTTCTGTGGTGCACACACAAATAGAAGGTTTAGGCAGGAGGATCATGAATTTGAGGCCAGCCTGGGTTTTAAAGTGAGACTCTGGCTCAACAACTATAAATGATTACACTCAACATAGTTGAAAAATATATCAGAGAAATATTTCACTGTAGGTCAATAGAAATAAGTCAAACTAAGTCAGGCATGGAGGTATATGCCTGCAATTCCAGCACTTAAAAGGCAGCACCAGAAGGGTTAGTAGTTCAGGGCTTTTCTCAACTACAGAGCAAGTTTGAGGCTAGCCTGGGCTACATCATTTCCTGTCTTTTTTAAAAAGTAAAACCCCAAAATTGAAGACAATAAGCATCCTAAAGTAGGATGACACAGAGTCTAATATTTGGATGGTTAGAAACTCATGGTGGAGAGGAGATGGGGGTGGGATCGGAAAAACAATAAGGTATCTGAGGGATGAAGGCTGAGAACTTTCCAAAAATATTAAAGCACCTTGCTGCCGGCACTTGAGCAGGACACAATCAATCAGGGTGTGCTGGCAGAGGCTTTGAGGAGATGAGGGCCAGGACTACCAGGTAGTCTCTAGGCACACAATGATTTCTAGTCCAGCCTGAATTTAAAGGAGATCCTACCTAAAAACAAAAAACAAAACAACTTCATCCCCATAATCAGGTGTGGTGCAATAACCCTTTAATCCTGGCACTCAGAGGCAGAGGCTGGTGGACCTCTGTGAGTTCAAGGCCAGCCCGGTATCTACAGTGAGTTCTAGGACACCTGGAGGACATAGAGAAATCCTATCTCTAAAAGCCAAACAAAAATAAAACAAAAGAGGAGGAGGTGGTGGTGATGGTTGTGACGGTGGTGGTGATGGTGGTGGTGGTGGTGGTGGTGGTGGTGATGGTGGTGATGGTTGTGATGGTGGTGGTGGTGGTGGTGGTGGTGGTGATGGTTGTGACGGTGGTGGTGATGGTGGTGGTGGTGGCAGTGGTGGTGGTGATGGTGGCAGTGATGGTGGTGATGGTTGTGATGGTGGTGGTGGTGGTGGTGGTGGTGGTGGTGGTGGTGGTGGTGGTGGTAGCGGTGGTTGTACAGCATCTTATTTGCTATTTCCAGAGGGGAATAGGTCAGTGTCAGCAGGAAACGAACGAAGCAATGCAGCACAGGGGGAACGTGATGTGTTAAGAGCGTTGCACCTTAGCATTGAACCTTCGGATTGACATCTCCAGTCTCTTCTAGGAGATGAGCCAGGAAGGGAAACCTTGACTCCTTTGCATCTCAGGCCCCAGCCCCAAATGTTCCCTGCTAATTCTGCTCCTGAGCAAGGACACAGGCCTAGCTTTCTTCCTAGCTTCATCAGGGACTCTAAGGAAGCCCTGGATTGATCCAAACCTGAACAACATGTCTAGGGATAAGGAAGCCAGAAGAGAGCATTGGATCTTCTGGAATTAGAGATTTTGACAGTTTTGAGCCACTATGTAGATGCTTGGACCTGAACCTTGGTCTTCTGGAAAAGCAGCCAGTGCTCTTAACAAGCCATCTTTTTATTCCTGAGAGAGAATGTTATGCAATATACCAATACTTTGTATACTGATTTTAATTTTTTAATTAATATTTATTAACCCTCCTCAATCTTTCTCCTCCCCCCACCCATGTGTGTGTGTGTGTGTGTGTGTAGTGTGTGTGTGTGTAAGTGCACACACGCACGTATATACACGCAGTTGCTTCAGAAGGGAAGCAAGAGGGAATTGGAGTCCCCAGAATTAAAGTTACATGTGGGTGAGCTGTCCAATGTGGATTTTAGGAGCAAACCTGAGTCCTCTATAAGAACAGCTTGCCTCCTTAACTGGTGAGCCATCTATTCCATGTATACTAATTTAAATTTTTTTAAAGTTTATGTACATTTTAATTTTATTCCTAAAGGAACAGAAAATAAGCTATTGTTATAGTGAGCTCCCATGAGCTATGGTTCTCACAGACAGAGATCGTTAATGATTGATTCAAAGGCAAAAGTTGCAAGCAGGTGTAAGCTGACTCAGCAAAGCCATAAATAAACTCCTGATGTCTTCACCCCACCCTGGAATGTATTTGGGGCAGTAACAAGTCACTGTATCCCCAAACCACACCATAGCACTTCTGTTTAAGAAGCCATCAATGACGAAGCCCTTTGTAGTTCTATACTGGGCATCATTTGCCCCAGAGGAACAGCTGTCACTGACCACACCACAATGCGTATAGCAGGCTAGCTCCCTACACGCCAAATGTGGATAATATCTGTTTTATTAATCCTCACATGGATGAAGAGGTCGCTTGCTGACTTTATGTGATTCCAGGAAGTCATATGCACACACACACACACACACACACAACTCAAGTTTATTGTTAATACATGTTCCTATGGTGGGCTGGTGGATGTCAGCCTTCCTTAGTAAATCCCACAGAAATGAGTCACAGGCTTCTGTCTACTGTCTATTTGAGAAGTAGATGTCTGAGGTCGAAAATATTTTAAATTTGATGTTTACTGGACACATTTTCAAAAGTAGGAAGGAACATTCTGTTCTAGTTTGGTTTCTGTTACTGTGATAAAACCCTGAGTAAAACCAACTTGGGAAAGGAAGAGTTTATTAGGATTGCACACACCAATCACAGTCAGTCCCTGAGGGAAGCCAGAGCAGGGACTGAAGCAGGAAGCACAGGGGGACACTGCCTATAGGCTTGCTGTCCATGGCTCGGTAGATGTTTCTTTCTTTGTTTTGTTTTATTTTATTTTGTTTTTTGAGATAGGGTCTCACAGTGTACCTCTGGCTGTCTTGAAACTCAGTATGTAAACCAGGCTGTACTCAAATTCACAGAAATCCACCAACTTCTGCCTCCTGCATGCCGGGATCAAAAGCCACCAGGCCTGGCTGCCAAGCTGGTTGTTTTATAGGACCCAGAGCCATTTGCTCACGGGTGGCACCATTCACACAGGGAGTTGGGCCTCCCATGTCGTTAATAAAGAAAATGCCTGATAAACTTGCTTTCAGATAAACTTTGGTCTCATGGAGGCACCTTCTCAGTTGAGGCTCATCTTCTCTGCTAGTATCAAGTTGACAAACCACCTGTAACTCCAGCCCCAAGGGATCTGATGCCCTTTGTGATTCCCCATGGCACCTGCGAATGCACAGGAGCCCACATGCACACACACACACACACACAGTCACACACAAATAGACAAATAAGAATCTAGTTTTAAATGAATTGAATGGGTGTATAGAAATAGAATAAATGCAGTTTATGCTCTTGTCTCTGTGACATAATATTCTAGACTTCGCTCAGTAACCTGAGTAAACAAGTTAGAGCAGATTCTGAGATCACTTTCCTACAACCATCTATGGGGAGTGGGCATTGAAGTGGTAATTTTTCTTCACATTGTGTGTCGTTTTATTCTCTCTGTTATTTCTGTAGCGGCAGAGTTAGTTAGGAAGTGACCCAAAGCCTTGGGCCAAGGTATTTGTAAATATATTTAAGTGTCATCATCATTATTCTGGAAGCTTGGGGCTGGGAGGAAAAATATGAGCTTACCAAAAACAGTTCACAACAAATGGCACCCTGAAGCAGAAATTTCTGGTTTTTTTGGAAACTCAATTGGATCATGTGATGTTTTTCTGGAGACTGTCTTGTGAGAAAATGTTTTGTTGAAAATGACACAAGAAAGGATGTTTTGCTGAAGCAGACACTTGAGAGGGCCCTTGATGTTTGAAAAAGTGTAAGTAGAATCCCAAGACAGTGGAAGGACATTCTTGCATTGATAAACCTTGCAATACTTCACTGGCCGTGCAATGCTTTGCTGGTCTCTGCTGGTCTTCACTTTGTAGAGAGAAACATGGCAAAAAACTTTACATGGTGTTCTAGCTGATTCTTGCCAATTCTGCTGACTCATGCTGATTTGGCAGTACCTTGCAGTTTCTGCTGAATCAAGCTATTGCTACTGATTCATGTTTGGTGTTTGCTATTGTACTGGACTGCTGGTATCCTGATGATGAACTGTGGAATCACCCCCAAAGAACTACTTCTAAACAGGTCTACAACCACCTTTTCCTACAAATCTTTTTTCCCTACCTCTTGGCTAGAAGGGAAGTTGAAGTGTTCTAGAACCCTAAATAAAGTAGGGGTACAGAATCCACTCTCACCAATTGACAGGCCATTCAGACAAAAACAAAACAGAGACATAACTAACAGACATTATGTATAAAACATTTTACCCAAACACAAAAGAATATACCTTCTTGGCATCTCATGGATCCTTCTCCAAAATTGACCATGTAATCATCGCAAAGCAAGCCTCAACAGATATAAGAAAATTGAAATAACACCTTGTATCTTATCAGACCACCATGGATTAATGCTGGACTTCAGTAACAGCAGAAACACCAAAAAGCCTACACACTTATAAAATTGATCTCTACTCAGTGATCCCTGGGTTAGGGAAGAAATAAAGGCATTAAAGACTTTCTAGAATTCAATGAAAAGGAAGGCACAGCATACCCAAATTTATGGAACACAATGATAGCAGTGCTAAGAGGAAAGTTTGTAGCACTAAATGCCTCCATAAGAAATTAGGAGTTGGGCTGGAAAGATGGCTCAGTGGTTAAGAGCACTGACTGCTCTTCCTGAGGTCCTGAGTTCAAATCCCAGCAACCACATGGTGGCTCACAACCATCTGTAATGAGATCTGACGCCCTCTTCTGATGTGTCTGGGGACAGCTACAGTGTACTCACATACATAAAATAAATAAATAAATCTTTAAAAAAAAAAAGAAAGAAAGAAATTAGGAGTTGAAGGCAGGAAATAATCAAAATCAGGGCTGAAATCAATCAGAAACAAAGAAAGCAATACAAAGAAGCGAAGCAATCATGTTGGAGAAAATCAACATGACAGACAAAACTTAACCAAACCAACCAAAAGACAGATAGAATCCAAATTTTAAAAAAATCAGAAATTAAAAGGGAGGCACAATAACAAACATTGAAGAAATCCAAAGAATCATTAGGTCTTATTTCAAAAGCCTAAACTCCACAAAATTGGAAAATCTTAACGGAAACAAAGATTTTCTATACAGATACTACTTAATCAAAGTTAAATCAAACTATTTAAATAGCCCTAAAACCCCTAAAGCAATGGAAGCAGTCATTAAAAGTCGCAGGCTGCCCCTAAACATAATCAAAAACCAACCCACCCATCAAACAAAAACCAGGGCCAGATGGTTTTAGTGCATAATTCTACCAGACTTTATGGCACAAAGAAGAGCTAATACCAATACTCCCTAAACAATTCCACAAAAGCAGAAGGAACAGTGCCAAACTCAATGAGGCCATAGTCACTCTGATACCTAAACCACACAAAGACTCAACTAAGAAAAAGAACTTCAGACCCATTTCTCTTATGAACATTGATGCGAAAAATGTTCAATAAGATACTCACAAGCCACATCAAAAACCTCATTCATCATGATGAAGTAGCCAAGCACAACATAGGGTCCTTCCCAAAGTGACTCCAGGGACTGCCTCTGATGTCCCTTAATGAATACCCACTCTCTGGGCCAGTAGTCAGTCATGTGGTGTAAGTGGAGGAGATTGCCTTTAATTGGGCCCAAAGTTTCTTTGGGTATGGGTAAGGGGTATGGGCAAGAACATGTTTGTTAGAAATCTCAGTAAGTTCACCAGCTTTTAGGCTAGGAAGGGGTCTCCTATACATGATCTCAAAAGGGGTCAATCACAAAGTGTAGGGTGTTTTATGAACCCTATATAGGGCAAGGGGAGGAGAGACACCCAGACCCCACCAGCCTCTATGGTTAATTTAGTAAGGGTCTCTTTTAGAGTCCTATTTATCCTTTCTACCTGCCCTGAACTTTGGAGCCTGTAAGCACAATATAATTTCTTATCTGCCCCCTATGGCTTTGACCATTCCCTGTGTTACCTGAACAGTGAAGGCTGGTCCATTGTCAGAGCTTAGGAGAGCTGAAAGACCATACCTTGGAAGTATTTCCTCCTGCAGTTTCTGGATCACCATCTGTGCCATCTCATGCTTGGTGGGGAAGGCCTAAGCCCGACCTGAAAAGATATCTACAGGCACTAAGAGATACCTGTAACTATGTCCAGGGGGCACCCAGATTGGACCCCTTTTCTTTTGGAAGATTATATGCATTCTAGAGCTTGCAGTTCAAACATTGGGAGGCAATCTGCTCAACCAAGTACTTGAGGTGGAGAATTTTTAGGTCTGCACATTGAATCAAATCTCCTGTCTTCCTTGTTCCTGTGTGTGTGGTCTGGTGGATATGCTGGAGTGATTTCCTAGTGATGTCCTCAGGTAGAAACAGCTTACAGTCTTCAGTTAACCACCAGTCTCTAGGCTTGTGGGACATAGGCAATTTATTTCTGATATAAGCAATGTCCTTATGTTTATCTGGAAGAATTGGGGCTCCAGAGTCAAGTAATTGAAAAGTCAATAACTTAATGAAGTGGAGGGCTGCTCCTTTAGTTGTCATGTCTACTCTCTGGTTTCCCCTGGCCTCAGGTATAATAGACTTCTGGTGGCCCAGGCAATGTAGAATAGCTAATCTTTGGGAGCCAGAGGGCCTCCAACAAGTTTAAGATCTCTTGTTTGTTTTTAATGGCTTTCCTACAGCTGTTAGGAAGCCCCTTTCTTGGTAAATGGCCCTATGGACATGGGCCATTGAAAAGGCATACCTGTTGTTTATATAAACATTGAGTTTCTTGTCCTTTTCTAATTTTAAAGACTCCATCAAGGCTACATGTCTGGCTTGCTGGGCCAAAGTCCCAGCTGGTAGATCCAATTTCCAAGTAGTCTCTGAGTCAGACACCACAGCCACCCCTATATACCTTGTCTGTTGTGCACAAAACTGTTGCTGTCCATGTACCAAGAGACCTTGCATCGGAGACTGGTTGATCTATCAGGTCCTTTCTGAGCCTGTGTACTTAACTCAGGATCCCCACACAGCCATGCCATGGGGCCTCTGGGTCTAGATCGAAGAGTAGGGAGGCAGGGTTTAAAGTGGCATTGGTTTGCTTTGGAGGTTTAGCAGCTGGCTATGATAATGACTCATGGAAGCATTGATCATCCATTGGTCAGGGAACTGTCTGAGGATCCTCTTGATGGCATAGTGGGTGGTGACAGTGAGTTTCTGCCCCAGAGTCAATTTGTCTGCATCTTTAATAAGCAGGGCCATGGCAGCAATGACTCGTAGTCAGGGCGGCCACCGACTGGCTACTGGGTCTAACTTCATGGATAGGGATGCCACTGGCCAATTCCAGAGACCTAATAATTGTGTGGGGACACCTATAGCTACTCCTTTGTTCTCATCTATGTGTAGATGAAAGGGCTTGGTAATGTCAGGCAACCCCAGGACTGGAGCCTGCGAGGACCTGCTTGAGCCTTTGAAGGAGTCCTCTTGGGCTTTTGCCCGTTGGAAGGTCTCTTTCTCCTTTGTGGACCCTGAAGAGGCTTGGCCAATTTGGCAAAGTTTGGAATCCAGTGGTGGCAATATCCTGCTGACCCTAGGAACACCCTGACCTCTCTCCTAGAGAGTGGGGTTGGAATTTTTACGATACTCTCTTTCCTAGCCTCTGATAGCCTTTATTGGTCTCCTTTGAAGCTATACCCCAGGTACCTTACCTCTTGTTGACAGATCTAGGCTTTCTTAGCCACCTGACAACCTAAATTCCCCAGTGCTGTCAGTACATCTTCAGGGCTCTCTTGACAGTTTCCCTTTGTTTCTGATGCCACCAAGAGATCCACATATTGCAGGAGATGGTAATGGGTAGTCCCACTGATATTCACCCAAGTCCTCATATAGGGCCTCATCAAAAATGATTGGTGAGGGGCTGGGGAGATGGCTCAGTGGTTAAGAGCACTGACTGCTCTTCCAGAGGTCTTGAGTTCAATTCCCAGCAACCACATGGTAGCTCACAACCATCTGTAGTGGGCATCCAATGCCCTCTTCTGGTGTGTCTGAAGACAGCTACAGTGTACTCACATATATGAAATAAATAAATAAATAAATAAATCTTTAAAAAAGAAAGAAAGTGATTGGTGAGTTCTTGAATCCCTGTGGCAGTTTAGTCCAAGTTAGCTGTCCATTGAACCCCATCTCAAAGTCATGCCATTCAAAGGTGAAAAGGGACTGGCCTTAGGGGACAGGCTGAAGAAGTCATCTTTCAGATCTAGCACCATGTACTAACCTTTAGATGGCTCTAGAGGGCTTAGAAGGGTGTGGATTCAACATCATGGAATGAATATCCATAACCCATTTGTTCAACTCTGAGACCCTGGACTGGTCTATAGTCATTGGAATTGGTCTTTCTAACTGGGAGAGGTGTGTTCCATGAGGGTTGGCAAGGTACTAGTATGCCCAAGTCTCTGAACCTTCTGATTTGGGGAGTAATACCCACTTTGGCTTCTTGGGGGTATCGGTACTGTCTTACCTGGCAGGCATTGCCCCTGGTTTTAGTTAAATTCAAATAGGGACCCTATGGCTCTACAAACCTATTCCTCTGGTTTCTGCCCAAGAAAGACCTCTTTGGGAGAGAACCCGGCTTTTGATGTAGTATATATTCATCCTCCAAGGATGATGAGGACATGTATAGAACACCCCTCATGGTTCGTGATAGAGGTTCCTTTTTGGTTGAAAGAAATCTGGGCTCCTATTTTAGTTAGTAATCTCTCCCCAGAAATGGGTAAGGATAATCTTAAATGATCATAAAAGAGTGAGATACTCCTCCCATCCTAAGATCCACAGTTCTTCGGGTAGTCCATGCACACTGGTTCATTCCAATGGCCTCTCGTACCCATGATTTGTCTGAGGACAACTCACCATGAGATTGGATCAGGACTGAATGGTGCATTCCTGTGTCTGCTAGGAATTCAATAGGTTTCCCCTTCACTTAAAGGGTAACCCTGGGATCAGGGATGGGTCCAAACCCCTTCCCCTCCAGTTACTAAGTTATTCTAACTCGAGGATCTGCAAGTGCTCCTGGACATGGATCGTCTCTGGGGTTTCTCAAAACAGTCCTTGACCCAATGTCCCATTTCCGTAAAGTAAGTACCTTGGTTCTTCCGAAATCTCAGCTTTTCCTCCTGTTGGGGGAGCTTACCTTTTTCCAGCCTCCAGGTAGCACAATTGTCGTTTCTTGCCTTGTGAGTTAGGTGAGTGTGTCTCTTGTTGGCCATGGTCATGGCCTGCAACCGCTTCTCTTCAGGAGTTTCTCTATCATGATATACTTTCTTGGCCACTTCTAACAGCTTCTTCAGACTCTTGTCCCCTAGCCTATCTATTCTCTGTAACTTATGCCTGATGTCAGGGGCTGCCTGCTTAACAAAAGCCATAATAACCACTGACTTATTTTCAGGCACCTCTGGGTCTAAGAACATATAGGTGCATTAAGCCTCCATAATTCTTTCTAAGAAGGGGCTGGTGCTTTTCCCTGTTGCTCTCTGTGTGTTTTAGCCAAATTCATGGATCAGCACACAGCTGCCCAGAAAACCCTCCATTAGAATCTGGTGGTAGACATGGAATCTCTCCTTACCTTCTGCCGAATTGAAGTTCCAGTTTGGTCTGGTCAAAGTGAACGTGTCATCTCTGAATGTTTGGTTGATGGTAGGGTTCCCACCATTGCCCAGAACCAATTTCTGGACCTCATTGAGGATCCTCTCCTGCTCTTTGGTGCTAAAGAGGATTTGCAAAAGCTGTTGGCAGTCATCCCAGGTGGGCTGATGGGTAAAAATAACAGAATCCAACAGGTCAATTAAAGCTGCTGGGTTTCTTTCTGAGAACGTGGGGTTCTGGCGCTTCCTTTTATATAAGTCACTCGTAGCAGCTGTCTAATACTGCATTGTTGGTTTCCTTCCCCATCTTGGGGCTCTATTGTCCTCAAGGGGAGTACTATAGAATCTGCCTCCCTTGTCTGAGGGAATCTCTCCTTGGGCTCTCCTCTGTGTTTGATGCAGGTTCACCATGGGGGGGATTCTGGGACCCCCACATCTTCAGGTTGGGGTCCTGGGTGAGTTCTGGCAATTGGCTAGTAGGGTGGTAGGGAGAGAAGAATCTCTTCTTCTCTTCTGCTTTGCAAGACAGGACAAAGGGGGCAAGGCACACAATAGGTTTAGGTTTAATTTCAGTTTTTCTCTTCTCACCACCATCCAGGGAGAGAATAGCAGGATGTAGTTGCCATGGTGGCAAGAGCATCTCCAGCCATTTGGGTGAGTCTTGGACCAGGTGTTGGTGTAGGGGACTTGTTCTGCATGTCTGGGCCACCTGTAAATGATGTCCTTAGACTGGAAAATCTTGGGCAGGTTCCAAGTTCTCTCTGTGGGCCAACCAAAGTTGAAGGTCAGTCACTCATTCCTGCCGAAAGTGGCCAGTTTATCTTTCTTAACATCTGTCTAATCCTTGACTTCTAGCCCTATACCAGTAGTCTTTAAAATGAGCCAATAATAGAATCAACGGGGGGGGGGGGTGTAGTCTGGGTCTCTCCCATTCTGTCAGCCAGAAGAAAATAAGTCAAACACAGAGAAAATAGAAATACACACCAAACACTAAGGCACTCAACCCTCTGGACATGCGGTGGCAAAAGTGAAGTGAGACAATGCCTCACACCATGCTGTGGGAGTGGTCTGCCTAATCTCTTCAGATCTATGAGGGGAATCCAAGCCACTGAGCTGGTAGGCTGGGAGCCTCTCCCAAAGCCCGCAACCTAGAATCATCCAGTGCATCTGCTTAGACCTCCGATGGGCAACTCTTACAGAAAAAGAATGAGTGCCAAAATGTTGGGACAGGGATGAGACAAATAGACACCAGCTGGAAGTTGATTCAGTTTGGGGATCCTGGAGGCGGGGTTTGAGGATCCTGGGCGAGCCCCCAAATGTTATGCCCAGATTCAAGACTCCCCAAAGACCACCAGGAGTCAAACTCACATGCAAAAGCAAAGAGTCTTTATGCAAGCTTGAGCTCAACCCCTCAGGCTCATTCGATGCAGCAAGGTAGTGCGGAAGGCCCTGAGCACCTGATTCAGGCTTTTTATTGCAGTTACATCAGGGTAAGGGGCTTTCCAACTTGGTGGTTACATAATTGGTTGACATTTACAACTACAAGCATGACATGACATCATTGGCTAGCAGTGAGCTTAGTAAGCCTGGGTAATCCATGACCATCTGAAACTCTAGGTACTTCCCTCCTAAGAGCCGATTGTTTCCATTTAGGGGTGAAGAGATTCTTGGATCAGTTTGCGGCTTTTCCAGTAACTGAATGCAGGCTTAGGTCAGGCCTAAGGAGGAAGAGGAGGAAGAGGGAAGAGGAAGAGGAGGAGGAGGAGGAGGAGGAGGAAGAGGAGGAGGAGAAGGAGGAGGAGGAGGAGGAGGAGGAGGAGGAGGAGGAGGAAGAGGAGGAGGAGGAGGAGGAGGAGGAGGAGGAGGAGGAGGAGGAGGAGGAGGAGGAGGAGGAGGAGGAGACAATCCCAATCCCTTCTGGAAGCAAAATGGGAGAGAACCCAGTAATAGTACCCACGATAAACCTTTTGCTGATAGTCTGAAATACTATATTCAATTTTTTTGTACCCTGATGTCTCTTCTATAGTATTAGAAACAAAGTTTTGCATTTTGCCTTGTCCTACATCTGGGTGCCTCTTGTTGCTGTACTTGTCTTCACTACTTTATTTGGATTCTTATAGCTAACACACTTCTCCATCCTGATCCCTTCCAACTCCAGACCTCTTTAGACTACTTTCTGCTGAATTAGGGTATTGAGTTCCTTGGGGCAAGCCCAATATTTGTCTCATCAGGCTATCTCCAATTTCTTCTTATTGTCACTTTTTCACAACTTGTTACACTAGTAACAGCAGCAACAGGAGCAGGAACCAGAAAGAGAATCGACCTCACCTCCTCTTGTAGTGTTTTCTCTAATCTCATAATTTTCTACTTAGCTCCAAGCTTCCAGAATAATGACCCTGAGACTAAAATATATTTACAAATGCCTTGACCAAATGCTTGGGATCCTTCCCTGGCTAGCACATGACTTAATTATCCCATTATTCTATCTAAATTTTGCCACACGTTTGGTTACCTGATCCACAGTTACATGTGACTGTCTTCCACTGTGTCTGGGGCCAAACCTTCTTCCCACACCTGTCTTTATTACAGACATCCTCTCTTTGTGCTGCAGTTTCCACTTCCCTGTTTCCTGCCTAAGCTAATATCCCAAGAGGATTTTTATTGAGAGGTGATGCTTCTGAACAGTACAGGAGATTTGTTCCACATTTCCCCTTGCAATCCAACAAAAAGTTCTTATAATAATAAGCCATAAAAATAATGACAATTATGAAAAAATCAAGTAAGATTTATATTCACAACATCCAGTCCATATGTATTTGGCAACTTTGGAGAAAGTATTTCATTAGCTCTCTTGGTGAGTTTACAGTTCTGTACCTAAATAATTTTCTATTATAGCTTGGATTACCAACCTAAAACCATCTTCTTAGATCTAAAATTTTTTCTTAATCCTAAATAACTTAAGCTTACTGTGAGACTATAACTACCTAACCTTCAATTCTATCAGAGACTTAAAAAGGAATACATATTACCTGAGTATGCAGGAAATGCAGACAAGCATCTTTCAAAACTATAAAAGTGATACAGTTGGCTGACTGGACAATTGCCCCAAATTCTTCTGTAATGGTGGAGCACCCATCTTCAGCCTCCTGTCCAAGTATATCTGACAGTCAATTACATGAAGCAGGAGCTATGAAGGACTTGCCTGTCTTGTTCTTGCAGAGCTTGGCAGTTGTCTTCTCTTCTTCCCATTAGGTCATTTTTATAGCATTCTGTCTGTGGTTGAAGCAATGGCAGTTTCTTGCCCAGTGGCGGCTTGCCACATTTGAAGCAAATTCCATAAGGATATTCTTCAACAAACATCATCTTCTTTTATGTAGAAGAGGGTGCTGCTAGGGTCTCACATGTCTCGTAGAAAAAAGTCTTAAAATTATAAAACATACTAAAATTTCATATTCTGTAGGTCTCTGAGGTTTATGAAAACCATATGTCTATCTAGTATATCTGAACTGACAAAGGTAGCTTGTTACTAGCTATAATTTGTTCAATCTAGGAAGGATATTTCTGTAATTAACTAGTATCTGACATGACCATAAGTTCAATCGAATATTAACCTGCATTACTTAATCATTGGTCTTTTTTAAATTAGATATATACTTTATTTACATTTCAAATGATTTCCCCTTTCCTGCTGCTCCCCCCCCCAAAAAATCCCATAAGCCATCTCCCCTCTCCCAGTTCCCCAATCAACCCCCTCCTACTTCCCTGCCCTGGTATTCCCCTACACTACTTCATCAAGACTTTCCAGAGCCAGGGGCCTCTCCTCCCTTTGATGTCCAACAGGCCATCCTCTGCTGCCTATGCATCTGGAGCCACGGGTAACACCATGTGTACAATCTGGCTTTGTCCCTGGGAGCTCTGGGAGTAGAGGTGGCTGAGATCGTTGTTCCTCCTATGGTTCTGCAAACCCCATCAACTCTTGGGTCCTTTCTCTAGCTCCCCCATTGGGGACCCTGTGCTCAGTTCAATGGCGGGCTCTGTCCCCCTTTGTATTTGTCATGCACTAGCAGAGCCTCCCAGGTGACAGCTATATCCGGCTCTAGTCAGCAAGCACTTGTGGGCATCATTAATAGTGTCTGGGTTTTGTAACTATATGTGGGATGGATCACTAGGTGGGGTAGTCTCTGGATGGTCTTTCCCTCAGACTCTGCTCCACACTTTGTCTCGGTATTTTGTTCCCCCTTCTAAGAAGGACCAGAGTATCCATACTTTGTTCTTCCTCCTTCTTATGCATTATTTGATATGTGAATTGTGTCTTGGGTATTCCAAGCTTTGGGGCTAATATCCACTAATCAGTGAGTGCATACCATGTGTGTTCTTTTATGATTGGGGTACCTCACTTAGGATGATATTTTCCAGTTCTACCCATTTGCCTAAGAATTTCATGAATTCATTGTTTTTAATAGCTGAGTAGTATTCCATTGTATAAATATACCACATTTTCTATATCCATTCCTCCATTGAGGGACATCTGGGTTCTTTCCAGCTTCTGGCTATTATAAATAGGGCTGCTATGAACTTAATGGAGCATGTGTCCTTATTACATGCTGAGGAATCTTCTGGGTATATGCCCAAGAGTGATATAGCAGGGTCCTCCGGTAGTATCATGCCCAGTTTTCTGAGGAACCGCCGAACTGCTTTCCAGAGAGATTGTACCAGTTTTCAATCCCACCAGCAGTGAAGGAGTGTTCCTCTTTCTCCACATCCTTGCCAGCACCTGCTGTCTCCTGAGTTTTTGATCTTAAGCCATTCTGACTGGTGTGAGGTGAAATCTCAGGGTTGTTTTCATTTGCATTTCCCTGATGACTAAGGATGCTGAACATTTCTTTAGGTGCTTCTCAGCCATTTGATATTCCTCAGGTTAAAATTCTTTGTTTAGTTCTGTACCCCATTTTTAATAGGGTTATTTGGCTCTCTGGAGTCTAACTTCTTGAGTTCTTTGTATATCTTGGATATTAGCCCTCTGTCAGATGTAGGGCTGGTAAAGATCTTTTCCCAATTTGTTAGTTGCCATTTTGTCCCATTGGCAGTCTCTTTTCCCTTACAGAAACTTTGTAATTTCATGAGGTCCCATTTGTCAATTCTTGATCTTAGAGCATAAGCTATTGGTGTTCTGTTCAGGAAATTTTCCCCTGTGCACATGTGCTCAAGACTCTTCCCAGGTTTCTTTTCTAGTAGTTTCAGTGTGATCCACTTGAACTTGAGCTTAGTACAAGGAGATAAGAATGGATCAATTTGCAGTCTTCTGCATGCTAGACGCCAGTTGAACCAGCACCATTTGTTGAAAAGGCTATCTTCACCATCTTTGCTCCTGTGACCAAGCAGCCAGCTCAGCCAGGTATGCATGGAACATCAGAGTAAAAGATCACTCGGGACACAGCCTGCCAGTGCTCTACCTGCACCTAGGAGCTGGGCAGCCCCACAGCTGTCTGGGCACCTATCCTGCCAGGGAACATCTGACCTGCAGGGAGTCCCACAGTTAGAGGGAGTCCTGCATTCAGAGGTAAGGCTGCCACCATCTTTGCTCCTGTGACAGTGGGAAGGGGCATACTGGTAGGCAGGATCCTCACCAGAGTGGAGGATCACTTGGGACACATCCCTACCAGGACTCCACCTGCATCCAGGAGCTCAGCAGCACCACAGCAATCTGTGCCAGGGGAAAGCACATCACCCAGGGTTGCTGAGATAGGCCTGCAGGCAAACAGGAAGGGCAAGCACCAGCCAGTGATAGCAGGACCAACCAACAACAGACATAACCAGATGGCAAAAGGTAAACGTAGGAATATTGCTAACAGAAATCAAGGTGATATGGCACCACGCAAACCCAATTCTCCCACAACAGCAAGCCCTGGATACCCCCACACACCAGGAAAGCAAGACTTAGATTTAAAAATCACAGGTCATTATGCTGATGGAGGGCTTCATTAGGACTTCAAGAAGGACATAACTCCCTTAATGAAATTTGGGAGAACACAAGTAAACAGGGAGAAGCCCTTGAAAAACTAAAGGAAAACACAACAAAACAGGTGAAGGAATTGAACAAAACCATCCAGGATCTAAAGGAGGTAGAAACAATAATGAAATCACAAAGGGAGAGAACTCGGGACATAGCAACCTAGGAAAGAAGTCAGGAGTCATGAATCCAAGCATCAACAACAGAATACAAGAGATAGATGAAAGAATCTCAGATGCAGAAGATACCATAGAAAGCATTGATACAACAGTCAAAGAAAATGAAAAATGCAAAAAGCTCCTGACCCAAAACATCCAGGAAATCTAGGACAAAATGAGAAGACCAAACCTAAGGATTATATGTATAGAAAAGAGTGAAGATTTCCAACTTAAGAGCCAGTAAATGTCTTCAACAAAATTATAGAGGAAGCCGGGTGGTGGTGGTGGACGCCTGTAATCCCAGCACTCTGGGAGACAGAGGCAGGCAAATTTCTGAGTTCGAGACCAGCCTGGTCTACAGAGTGAATTCCAGGACAGCCAGGGCTATATGGAGAAACCCTGTCTCAAAAAGATAAAAAATAAAAAAAAATCCAAAAAACCAAAAAAAAATTATAGATGAAAACTCCCCTAACCTAAAAAAAAAAAACAGATGTCCATGAACATATAAGAAGCCTACATAACTCCAAATAGATATGACCAGAAAAGAAATTCCTCCAGTCACATAATAATTAAAACACCAAAAGTACTAAACAAAGAAAGAATATTGAAATCAGTAAGGGAAAAGGGTCAAGTAACATATAAAGGTAAACCTATCACAATTACACCAGATTTTTCACCCAGAGACTATGAAATCCAGAAGAGTCTGGGCAGATGTCATACAGACCCTAAGGGAACACAAATGCCAACCCAGACTGTTATATCCAACAAATCTCTCAATTACCATAGGTGGAGAAACCAAGGTATTTCATGACAAAAACAAATTTACACAGTATCTTTCCACAAATCCAGCCCTTTAAAGGATAATGAATGGAAAACACCAACAAAAGGAAGGAAACTACACACTAGAAAAAGAAATTGAGAGCCAGGAAAGGGGAAATCATTTGAAATGTAAATAAAAAATATATCGAATTTAAAAAAAGAAAAAAGAAGAAGAAAAAGAAAAAGCAAGAAATTAATCTTTCAACAAACCCAAAAGAAGATAACCACACAAACATAAAAATTACATAAAAAATAACAGGAAGCAATAATCACTATTCCTTAATATCTCTGAATATCAATGGACTCAATTTGCCAATACAAAGACATAGACTAACAGACTAGATATGTAAACAAGACCCAACATTTTGATGCATACAGGAAATGCATCTCAGTGTCAAAGACAAACACTACCCCAGAGTAAAAGGCTGGAAAACAGTTCTCTAAGCAAATGGTCCCAGGAAACAAGTTTGAGTAGCCATTCTAATAGCCAATAAAATAGACTTTCAACCAAAAGTCATCAAAAAAAGACACAGAAGGACACTTTATAGTCATCAAAGGAAAAATCTACCAGAAAGAACTCTGAATTCTGAACATCTATGGTCTAAATACGAGGGCACCCTCATTCTTAAAGGGAACTTTACTAAAACTTGAAGCAAACATCACACTCCACACAATAATTGTGGGTGACTTAAACACCCCACTCTCATCAATGGACAGATCAGGGAAACACAAACTAAACAGAGACACGGTGAAAATAACAGAAGTTTTGGACCAAATGGATATAATAGATATCTATAGAACATCCTAAATCAAAAGAATATACCTTCTTCTCAGCACCTCATGGTACCTTCTCCAAAACTGAGCATAATATTGGTCACAAAACAGACCTCAACAGACATAAGAAGATCGAACTAATCCCATGCCTCCTATCAGATCACTATGGAGTAAGGGTGGTCTTCAATAGCAACAAAACAACAGAAAGCCCACATACACAGGGAAGCTGAATAATGCTCTACTCAATGATACCTTGGTCAAGGAAGAAATAAGGAGAGAAATCGAAACCTTTTTAGAATTTAATGAAAATGAAGGCCAACACACCCAAATTTATGGGACACAATGAAAGCAGTGCTAAGAGGAAACACATAGCTCTGAGTGCCTCCAAAAAGAAGCTGGAGAGAGCATACACTAGCTGCTTAACAGCACACCTGAAAGCTTTAGAACAGAAAGAAGCTAATACATCCAAGAGGAGTAGAAGGCAGGAAATCATCAAACTCAGGGCTGAAATCAACCAGGTTGAAACAAAAAGAACTATACAAAGAATCAACAAAACCAGGAGCTGGTTCTTTGAGAAAATCAACAAGACAGATAAACCTTTATCCAGAGTAACCAGAAGGCACAGAGACAATATCCAAATTAACAAAATCAGAAATGAAAAGGGAGAAATAACAACAGAAACTGAGGAAATTCAAAAAATTATCAGACACTACTACAAAAGTCTATACTCAACACAACTGGAAAATCTGGGTGAAATGGACAATTTCCTAGACAGATACCAAATACCAAACTTAAATCAGGATCAGATAGACCATCTAAATGGTCCCATAACCCCTAAAGAAATAGAAGTGGTCATTGACAGTCTCCCAACCCAAAAACACAGGTTTTAGTGTAGAATTCTATCAAACCTTCAAGGAAGACCTAACACCAATACTCTTCAAACTATTCCACAAAATAGAAACAGAAGGAACACTACCCAATTCGTTCTATGAAGCCACAATTACACTGATACCAAAACCACACAAAGATCCAACAAAGAAAGAGAACTTCAGGCCAATTTCCCTTATGAATATCGATGCAAAAATACTTAGTAAAATTCTTGCTAACCGATTCCAAGAACACATCAAAATGATTATTCACCACAATCAAGTACGCTTCATCCCAGGGATGCAGGGATGATTCAATATATGGAAATCCATCAATGTAATCCACTACATAAGCAAACAAAGAAAAAAAACACATGGTCATTTCATTAGATGCTGGAAAAGCATTTGACAAAATTCAGCATCCTTTCATGTTAAAGGTCTTGGAAAGAACAGGAATTCAAAGCCCATACCTAAACATCATTAAAGCAATATACAGCAAACCGGTAGCCAACATCAAACTAAATGGAGAGAAACTTGAAGCAACTCCACTAAAATCAGGGACTACACAGGGCTGCCCTCTCTCTCCATATCTTTTCAATATAGTACTTTCAGTTCTAGCTAGACAATTAGACAACAAAAGGACGTCAAAGGGATACAAATTGGAAAGGAAGAAGTCAAATTATCATTATTTTCAGATGATGTGATAGTATTCTTAAGTGACCTAAAAATCTCCACCAGAGAACTCATACAGCTGATAAACAACTTCAGCAAAGTGACTGGACATAAAATTTACTCAAAAAAAAGAAAAAGAAAAAAAGAAAGAAAAGAAAACAGTAGCCTTCCTATACTCAAAGGATAAACAGACTGAGAAAGAAATTAGGGAAATGACACCCTTCACAATAGCCACAAACAATATAAAATATCTTGGTGTGACTAATCAAACAAGTGAAAGATCTGTATGACAGGAAGTTCAAGTCTTTGAAGAAAGAAATCGAAAAAGACCCCGAAAGATGGAAAAAAAATCCATGCTCTTGGATTGGCAGGATTAATATAGAAAAAATAGTTATCTTGCCAAAAGCAATATGCAGATTCAATGCAGTCCCCATCCAAATCCCAACTCAATTCTTCATAGAGTTAGTAAAATCCCAGGATAGCTAAAACTATTCTCCACAGTAAAAGAACTTCTGGGGGAATCAGTATCCCCAACCTCAAGCAGTACTCCTCACTGGGGGATTCTGAGGGGCTGTACACTGAGCCACACCCCAGCCCCTTACTGGGGATTCTAGGCAGGGGCTCTACCACTGAGCCACACCCCAGCCCCTTACTGGGGGATTCCAGGCAGGGGCTCTACCACTGAGCCACGCCCCCAGCCCTCACTGGGGGATTCTAGGCAGGGGCTCTACCACTGAGCCACGCCCCCAGCCCTCACTGGGGGATTCTAGGCAGGGGCTCTACCACTGAGCCACACCCCAGCCCCTCACTGGGGGATTGTAGGCGGGGCTCTACCACTGAGCCACGCCCCCAGCCCCTCCCTGGGGGATTCTGTGCAGGTTGTGGGTTGAGTGAGAAAGCTTCCATGAGCTCATATCTTTAAATGCTTAGGCACCTTGGAGTGGAACTCTTAAAACAGGAGGAGGAGGAGGATATAGGACCTTAGGCCCAATGTCTCTGTTTCTTGTTCCCTGTGTGTGGATCAGGATAAGTCTCAGCTGCTTCTTCAGCACCATGCCTGCCTGCTTGCCGTGCTCCTGCTAGGATAATGGAGTCAAGCTCTGGAAGTGTGAGCCAGCCCCCAGGGAAATGCTGCCTGCTATAAGAGTTGCCTTGGTCGTGGTATCTTTTCACAGCAGCAGACTAGCGACCCAGATAGCCCATGTTCTACCACCAGGTCACGCCCACAGCCCCCCATTAGAAGATTCTAGGCAGGTGCTCTGCCACTGAACCTTTTCCCAGGGCCTTACAGAGGGGTTCTATGAAGGGATTCTGACTGTGCCGCCAAATCGGGCTCATATAGCTGCACGGTTGAAGTTTAAACTTATATATAGAAATATAATATAGGACTTCATTGTTTTTCAAAAGTATCCATAGCAGTGCATGGTGGCTTGCCGATTCCAGTCCAACACTGGGGAGGCAGAGGCAGGCAGATCAATGCCTTAGAGGCCACCATTGCTTACAGGGGGAGTTCCAGGACAGTCAGGTCTACAGAGATGCTGTGTCTCCGGGTTTGGGTGGGGGATTAAAACAAGGAAAACAAAATAGCCACGGTTGTCTTTCATGATGAGACAGGCTAACTCCATGATAGGTTTCAAATCAGCAGTCTAGGAGATTAGGCGCAGGCAAGGTAGGAAAAAAAAGGGAAGGGAAGGGAGGGGAAGGGAGGGGAAGGGAGGGGAAGGGAGGGGAAGGGAGGGGAAGGGAGGGGAAGGGAAAAGGAAAGGAAAGGAAAGGAAAGGAAAGGAAAGGAAAGGAAAGGAAAGGAAAGAAAAGACAATCCAGGCCAGGCAGCTGGTCAGAAACTAGGACAATGGGCCAGCAACAGTTTCCAGCCCCATGCCCCGGTAATGGTTCTGGAGTTTCTGTAGAAAGAGTAAGACAAAGCCCACCTATCCTGGGATTCCTCAGCAACAGTTTCTGGCCCTACGCGCCCTGATAATGGTTCTAGAATACCTAGAGGTGGAGTAAGACAAAACCCACCTACCCTGGAACTCCAAGATGTGCTTTAAATTGAGCTTGCAAGCTCACTTCGGGGTCTCTCCATTTTGGAATGAAGCCCGCCCCTGGCCCCCGCCTGCTAGTCTTCTGCAAAATAAAACACTCCTTGCTTTTGCATACTATCTGAGTCTGGGGTATTATTCTTTGGCAAACAACGGACCCTTACAGTGACATTTCAAAAATGAATAAATCGAAAAGCAACCCAAGAGAGCGAGCTCCCCCTTCCTCCCCCACCCCCCAAAAAAACCGATTTCCAGGGGCCCACTCTACTTAAAACATCTTGGAACTTATGGACGGTTTTAGAGAGCTGGGGAAAGTCATTGCAGAAATGCACTATAGTTTGGCGCTTCCACTAAGGCCTTCTGGGAATTGTAGTTCTCATTCCAGGCGGTCAGTGTCTCTTCAGAAAGCTGAGGCGGGCTGGCAGTGCTTCTGGCGTTCTGAGAACTTGGAGCGTCCTGCGATCGCCCGTGTGCACTCGTGCTAACGGTGTGTCCCTTCGATAAACAAGTTTGCGGACAGGGAGAACTGGACCCCTATGGCGGAGACTGGGCTCAGCCTGAGGCAGTGCTACCAGGGATTCCTGGTCCTACCTCCCCTGCTTCCGGAGTCCGAGGGAGAGTCTAGCGTCCCAAGGGAGCATAGGGGAGGAGTTGTGATGACAGATGACCTGAAGTCTTAGGTGGTATGCAACTCTGATTTTTATGTGATTTTTTTAAATATTTTTTTTCATTTACTTACTTAGTGGGTCGTGCCACAGCTTGTGAAGAAGGAGTTCAGGAAATACCTGTCTCTCCTTCCACCATGTGGGGTTCAGAAACTGGAACTCAGGTGGTCTCCCGTGTCTGTACTCACTTTTACCTGATGAGGCATTTCCCAGGGACAAACTCCCTTTTCCTTAAAGGTTTAAATTATTGGTCATTTGCATGCACTTTGCAGAAGCTCTTGCAGATGAACAGCATTTAATTTGCTAGTATTTAAACCTTTTAGCGTAAGAGACAGAGCCGGGGAATATCACTCCTATGCATGGAAACAATTGTATATAAGAGAGCTGTGACATTAACAGACCCTTCTGAGAGCAGTGGTCAGTCATGACCCAGTATTCGTCAGAGTTCAGAGCCTCTTAAAGATTTGTTTTTCTGGGAAACTCATCACCACAGGCAGCTTTGTGAAGGTAAGAGTGCCCCCATACCCCTGAAGCTTCCAGAAATAGAGATTGTGGCTTTCTCTAACACCCTAAGGTGAGGCATGGATGGCTGGTAACCTGGTGCTAACTGGCAGCCATCCTAGCCTGTTCAACAAGTTCCAGGCCAGAGAAAGGCCTGACTCTAAACAACAGCAATAAAAAAGGTGGCCAGTACCCGAGGAAGGACGCCAGAGATTGTCCTCTAGCCTCTACATGCATGTGCACCCTCAGGTACACGCCTGCAGACATGTATGCACACATGCACAGTCCTCTGGTCCCCCGCATTTCCTGCAGCGGGCATCCTGAGCATTCGTTTCCTGAACAACCATGGAGAGTGTACGGCTTCTGTGGTTGACCCAGCTCGGGGGATGGAGGGACGAAGAAAGGACAGACTCACAGAGAGGCATACGTACAGACAAGCTGGGATCGAATGAGCCCTGTGCTCTAATGGAGACACACCAGCAGCCTGGAACCTCAGCGCGTTTATCAGACACCACTGAGAGCACCCAGGAGTCATGATTCAGGAAACGGAACCGTGAATACTAATGCAAAGGGTGTTTTACACGGTGTTCAGCCAAGCTCTCCAGTTCTGCAGTACCGTCAGTTCCAGCGAGTAGATGCTGGTTTTGCTAACAACAGGGGCTACATTCCCAGTTTATTGGTAGGCAGTAAGTATTCTTGATTCTTTGTACTCCGGCCTAAACTAGGACACTTTTTAAAATCTTGGTTACTTTGATAAGTGATTAAAAATAGCAGCTTTTCTGAAACATAAACTTAACTAATTAAATTTTTGTTTTAAATTTATTGTGTGAATACGGACAGTGCATTATATATACATATATGTGTGTGTGTTGTGTATATATATATATTACATATTATGTATATTTTATATATAATGCAACCGTTATGGAACACTATGTGGCTATGAATAACATTAAACAGACAATGGTGATAAAGTTGTTGGACATATAGTGGCTGCTTAATGCATATCCTCCTGTGTCTTCAGTCCCTCCATGGTCTCACTTAATCTCTTCAGGGATATGGGGACAGAAGTACTGTTACACAGATGGGGAAACTGAGGCACTGAGAAGTCACCCAAGCTCATCAGGGCAGAACCTCAAAGTATGCACTGAGGTGCCTAAGGTTTGCAGAACCTGTGTTCACACATAACCCTGAACGCCACTGCTGTCGGCAGAGATGTGTCACTGAGAACAGGAAACAGGAGCTGCATGTCTGTTCCAGAAGATTCCCAAAGTCCTCTGTCTTAGCCAGGGTTTCTCATAATGCAACAAAACACCACGACCAAAAAGCAAGTTGGGAAAGAAAGGGTTTATTTGCCTTACACTTCCATATTCCTGTTCATTGTTGAAGGAAATCAGGACAGCAACTCAGAGAGCAGGAACCTGAGGCAGGAGCTGATGCAGAGGCCGTGGCCGGGTGCTGCTCACAGCCTGGCTCCATAGCCAGGGTTTGGATTATAAAACCCAAACCGTTGCCTCAGGGATTTCTGCCTTCCATCACTAAGGAAGCAAATGCCTTACACCTGGGTCTTAATGGAGGCATTGTCTTCGTTTGGTTTTCTCTGTGTAGCCCTGGCTGTCCCGGAACTTGCTCTGTAGACCAGGTTGGCCTTGAGCACAGAGAGATCCAACTGCCTCTGCCTCTCAAGGACAGGGATTAATAGTGAGCACCACTGTCATCAGACTTAGGAGCCATTTTCCTAATGGAGGGTCCCTCCTTTCTGATAACTCTGGCTTGTGTGAAGTTGACTCGGAACCAGCCAGTTCAGCCTGTAAGACTGACGGGACTCAGCACTTAATGAGTGATTCAGGCCCCAGGGCCTTTGCCAGATCCCCTTGGACACACAAGCATTTCACACACTGGACGTTTGGATTTGGGAATACTTGCCTAGCTAGACTTTACTAATAAAGTATTCTGAATCTGAAATTCCGTCATGTTGTACAACACAAGACGTTTTAAATGATTTCACTCCTGAAATAGGTTTCAGAACATTTTGGATTTAGGGATTAGCACTCTCGAGCTGTACTGCCCAGGAGGAGTTGGGCATCATGGGTACAGAAGGACCTGGGCACTGCCAACAGTCTCCAGTATAAGTCAGCACATTACTCCCGACATGGGCTGGTGCTCTCTAACTCTGCAAACCGTGCCTTCCCATTTAACAGTGGCGGACCTAGCTACTGACCCAGCTGCAGTAAGGACAAGTTCTCTGTACAGTGTTTTCCTTCTTTGCCCTTCATCCCCTCCGTAGCCATGGAAACGGGTGAATGGGTGCACTGGCTGGTGGTGAGTGTCAAGTTGACACCAGCAAGAGTCATCAGAGAGGGAGGAGCCTCAGTTGAGGAAATGCCTCCATAGGATCCAGCTGTAAGGCATCTTCTTAATCATCAGTGTGCGAGGGCCCAGCCCACTGTAGTTGGTGCCATTCTCTGGGCTGATGGTCCTGGATTCTATTTAAAAGCAGGCTGAGCAAGCCAGTGGGCAGCACTCCTCCATCAGGTCTACATCAGCTCCTGCCTCCAGGGTCCAGCGCTACTTGAGTTCCTATCCCTGACTTCCTTCAAAGTATAAGCCTAATAAACCCCTTTCTCCCCAACTTGCCTTTTTGGTCATGGTGATTTGTCCCAGCAATAGAAACCTTAACTAAACAACAGACACTGTGTGAACAGATGCTCAGGTTCTAGTGGCATAGGGAATGAACCTGAGGCGTCATGTGTTTGCTGTCACAGGAGGCAGTGACGTTCAGGGACGTGGCCGTGGTCTTCAGTGAGGAGGAGCTGAGGCTGCTGGACGCTGCCCAGAGGAGGCTGTACCACGATGTGATGCTGGAGAACTTCAGGAACCTCTTGGCCGTGGGTGAGGACGACGGGGCCCGTGTCCTTGGCGATGTCTGAAGTTCACATCCTGTGTGTCTGTTGTAGTCCTCTGCTTTCCTGTTAGGTTTCCTTATTTTTTATTTTATGTGTCTGTGAGTGTTTTGTCTGCATGTGTTTCTAAGCCACATTCACTCATGATGCCCATGGCGGCCAGAAGAGGCCATTAGATCCCCTGGAACTGGAATAACAGATGGTGTGGGCCAGCGTGTAGGTGCTGCAGACACACTCTGATTCCTCTGGAAGGGCAGCCAGTGCTCTGAATCGCTGAACCCTCTCGCCAACTTTCACTTTATTTTGTATATCTGAATGTTACACATAGATGCTGTGCTTTAAATCAAGTTTTAAAAATATTTCTTTTTGAGTGTGAGTTTGCGTGTGTGTGTGTGTGTGTGTGTGTGTGTGTGTGTGTGTGTGTGTCTTAGTCAATCCCATGATCATGGTAACTCATATAAAGGAAGGAATTTTACTGAGGCCTGATATCACCATTTCTGAGATTTAGGCCATTATTGTGATGGGATAGCATGGTAGCAGGGGTTTTACATCTGGATCTAAAGGCAGCAGGAAGAGAGACACCGGTTCTAGCTTTATTTGGAACTGCAAAGCCCACTCCCATTGACACATTTTCTTGAACAAGGCCGCACCTCCTGATCCCTGTCAAGCCTTGGCCTTCCCTGTGCACCAAGCATTCACACACATGAACTAGCCTGTGGCAGCCATACCTATTCAAACCACCACATCCCATGCCTTGGCCCCGCAGGCTTGTAGCCATATGGAATACAGAATGCATTTAGACTAACCATAAAATCCCCATGGTCTGTCACAGTCTTAGCACTGTTTAGAAGTCCAGTGTTAAAGTCCCTTCTGAGACTCATGCAATCTCTTAGGTGTAACTTTCCATAAAAAAAAATAAATAAAATAACCAGATAATCCAACCTACAGTGGCACATAATATACCATTCTAAAAGGGAGGAAGGGGAGCTTAGTGAGGAAATACTGAACCAAAAATAGAACAAAAACAATAAAAGCAGGGGCTGGGGAGATGGCTCAGAGGTTGAGAGCACTGACTGCTCTTCCACAGGTCCTGAGTTAATTCCTGGCAACGACATGGTGGCTCACAACCATCTGTGACAGGATCTGACGCCTCTGGTGTGTCTGAAGACAGTGATAGTGTACTCACATACATAAAATAAATCTTAAAAATCACAAACATGATAGCAAACTCTAAGCTGAGCATCCTCACATCTGATATCAAAGTGCCCTTCAGACTCCTTTCAGCTCTGTTGACTGTAGCACATTTGAGGTGGGGGTGGGGGGGTGGTTTCCACTCCCTGTTAGTAGCTCTCCTCGGCAGGTTTCCCATGTGTCACATGTCTAACCTATTGGGGTCTCCAAGGCATGCAGGCTTCACCTTCACAACTTCACACAATGGCCTCTCTGGGCCTCCATTCAGGGACACCCCCTCCCCCAACATGCCTGACCTCAGTGGCTTTCCTTAGCCTCAGGGAGTTTCCACAGCCCCTTTCTTATGTCCTTGACCCAGACAGCTAAGCACCACCTCCCCAGCCCCAAGGCTTTGTACTGTGCTCCTTCCCTGCCGCCCTCAGCTGAAGAGTCCCATCATATGACCCCTGCCTCACTCCTTAGGCCTCCCATCTCGCTCAGTAAAATCTTGTTTTCAATTTTTGTTTTCTGCAGGGTCTTGCTATGTAGCCCAGGCTTGCCCAAAATTTGTGATCCCCTGCCTCAGCTTCCTAAGAATTAGGATGACAGGCTTCATCCCCTATGCCTGACTGGAACCTCTCCTTCTAGGGCCGCACACTCCAGCTCTGCCTATCTCCTTTTGTGTCCTGCTTCCGTCTTTGTGCCTTAGCTGGTGGGGCTTTCTTCTCTCTGCCCAGAATTCTGTTCCCTGTAGAGTGCTGTGTGCACCCCCCTCTGTCTCTGTCTTTTTATGTCTCTCTGTCTGTCTCTCTTCTGTGTCTCTGTCTCTCTCTGTCTTTCTGTCTCTGTCTCTCTCTGTGTGTCTCTCTCTGCCTCTGTCTCTCCCTGTGTCTCTGTCTCTGTCTTTCTGTCTCTGTCTCTCTCTGTCTCTCTGTCTCTCTATGTGTCTCTCTCTCTGTCTCTCTGTCTCTCTGTCTCTGTCTCTCTCTCTCTCTCTCTGTGTGTGTGTGTGTGTGTGTGTCTGTCTGTCTGTCTGTCTGTCTCTCTCTCTCTGCATTCATCTGCTCGGGAGTCCTCACAGGCCCTTCACTGCGTCTCCTGCTCACTCTCCCTATTGTGAACTTGCCTCCGCTGGGATCTGAGCATCACCAGACCTGTTACCACAGAGCTACTGCTTCCTTCCCGTCATCCTTCTCCCCAGCTGCAGAGGGGCTCTTCAAGGCAGGTGCTCAGCAGAGGTTGAAGGTGAGTTGAACCTTCGCTTGTAGGCTCATCCTGAATTTCTCACTATGGTTGAACGCGGCCTTCTTTCGAGTGGATGCTCTCCCTGTAGATCTTGTTCCTCACAGTCTCAGACATTCACCTTTGATGCAGGTCTCTGGTTGATGTTTCCAGAGAGCAAAGAGGACTAGGACCTTCGACGTCCCCATTCTTGCTGATTGCCACCTTCTAATCTCTGTTATTTCAGGAGGCCAGAGTCCAGACAAGATGGCTAATCTTCACACAACAGGATTAAGCTTTCTTTCACTGGGCTGGCTTCCAGGCTGGCAAAGGACAGGCCATGATGCCAACAAACTGGCCCGCACTCCAGAAGCTGCAACCAATATTCAAGGGAAGGGGAATCACCTCCTGGAGCATTGCCGCTGCTTTGCTTCCAGAACCGCTTCCCCAGGCCTCCAAGGATGCTGACTGGCTGGAGAATCTCACAAACGGCCATTCTAGCATTACCGAAAATTGGGAATTTCTGTCTGGGACAGCTCAGAGTTCTCAGGGTAAGACACGTCTTAGCAGAAATCAGAAGCATTGGAAGCAGTGTCCGAAGACTCTGGTGACGACTGAGCCTCAGCAGCTGGATCCAGGTGTGGACACGCTAAGTTGCATTTCCCACCATAGCAATGCACTGCAGAAAAGAGACAAAGCCCACAGCAGTGGTGACTGTGGTGACGTCATTTTTCCTGCATCACCTGTCACCCGGCATCCAGAAAGGAAGGCCTTCCAATGTGGCAATGGCCAAGAAGGCTTCATTGACAGACCCAGTCATGAACTCTTATCAGCAGGTCCTTGTAGGAAAAAAGTCCCCTGTACGTAGTACACATGAGGACGCCAGACATAGCTCCCATGTCCCCATTCAGCAGTGTTCGTCCGGGAACAAAGCAATACTCAGGTCACACGTGTGGCATGGGCTTCAGCAAGAGCTCACATCTTCAGACTCACCAGAGAGTGCACGCAGGCGAGAAGCCTGCTGGATCATTATGAAAAGGTTCCTAATTTAATTATAAAAGGAAGAATTGTCAGTTGTCAGGAACAGACTGAACAGAAATCGTAGTGTCTCACACTAGTGCTAAGATTTGATATTACGGGTAGTTAATGAAGATTGGCAAAGAGCTTGTAGCAGCTATATGGGAGAAATTAACAACAAATATCCAAAAAGCAAGTGACTTCTGTTTATATAAAGAACTAATTGGATTCTCCCATACAGAGTAAAAAGAACACAAATTCCTGAAGTGCTTTCATTTCATACTCATGCAAGTATGGTGGGAATGGCTGGTTATAAGTCAGAAAAAATAAAGTTATTCAAAGCCCTATATGCCTCAGTTTAAAAATTAAAATTGACATTCAAATGGTATTATTTGATTTTTCTGGATGTCCTAAAATAGTTACTGACTTTCAATATGTAGGAGTTGTTTTGCATATAGTGACTCCTGATGATTATTAAGGATGATTCAAAATTAACCTTGAATTTTTATTCAAATACAAGTAATCAAATAATGAGATCCTTTACTGTATATAATACACATCAGATCCCATACTGATCTGCCAGGTTTTTTAGCACAAGAAAATGGTGAAATTGATCAGCTATTCGTAAGAAATGTGCTACAAGCTTTAGAATTCCATAAGAAATAACATGTTAACAGAAAGGATTTTTAAAAAGATTTATTTATTTTATGTGCTATGGTGTTTTGATTGCATGTGTGTCTGTGTGAGGGTATAAGATCCCCTTGAACTGGAGTCACAGACAGATGTGAGCTTCCATGTGGGTGCTGGGAATTGAACCCTGGTCCTCTGGAAGAGCAGCCCATGCTCTTGACCCATGAACCATCTCTCCAGCCCAACAGGAAAGGTTTAAGAGATTTTCCTGTCTCTTGGCAACAAGTTAATGAAATTATAACAAAATGTCCTACTTGTTCTTTCTGTAACCAAACTCCATTACCAGAAAAAGTACTCAAAGAAATGAAATTTACACAAATGGATATATTTCACTTTGCAGACTTTGGAAAATTAAAATATGTGCGCTGTTCCACAAATGTGTTCAGGATTTTAATGGACAACTGCTTTAAGTTCTAAAAAAAATCAGATGCTGTAATTGCACATTTTTGGAAGTTATGGCAATCATGTATTGATTAAAATTGAAAATGCCCCAGCCTATATCCCTACTAAAATGAAGCAATTTTTGCATATCATAATATGAAGCATTATAGGTATACCACACAATCCTACAGGATAAGCAGCTGTAGAGAATCTAACTGTGCCTTAAGAGAGATGCCTAACAAACAGAAAGGGGTTATGAAGACTCCCAAAGATAGAATACATAAGGCATTATTAACTTTAAAATTCTTAAATGCTACTGAGAAAAAAAATAGCTCCTGAGAGACACTTAATTATAGAAAAAAAAAAAAACTGAACTAAATCAGCCTGCTCGTATTAAGACTGTCCTACTTTCAGAATGAAAGACAGGAAATGTGTGTTATGCTGGGGAAGAGGTTTCGTATTGGTGTCAACAGGAAGAAACAAACTGGATTCCATTGAAATGTATAATAACAAAATTTGATCAGGGAACAGCAAGAAAGGCCAATAACAGGTAACATATTGCTGATCCCTCTACAAGGGAACATCTCTGAGACTGCCTGCGACTTGAAAATATCTCCAGCCAGAACTTCAGGTATGCATAGTCAATCTTATTGGCTAATAAATCTTTAGGACACATCCTATCATCCTCTGATATGGCTTGGATGAAATTTATTACAGTTTGGTTAACTGTGGTGGTTTGTCTAGGTTTAGCCCCATAGACTCATCTGTTTGAATGTTTGTTGAATGTTTGGCCCAAGGAGAGTGGCATTGTTAGAAAGTGTGGTCTTGTTGGGGTGGGCGTGGCTTTGTTGGAGGAGCTGTGTCACTGTTGGGGCGGGCTTTGAGGCCTTCAGTGCTTAGGTTCTGCCTAGTTAAGATGAAGTGCTACTCCTGGTTATCTGAGAATGCCAGGTCCCCTTTCTGCCTGGGGATGAAGAAATAGAACTCTCAAATCTTCCTCCAGCAGCATGTTTGCTGGCAGGATACCATGCTTCCTGCTGTGTGATAATAGACTGGACCTCGGAAACTGTAAGCCAACTCCAATTAAATGTTTTCTTTTATAAGAGTTGCCTTCGTTGAAGTGTCTCTTCACAGCAGTAATACCCAACCTAAGAGAGTTATACAATCTTAACTTGTAAAGAAGAAGAGCAGAGAATCATATTCCACAGATCTGTGTACATGTCATATGCCACACGTGTGTTAATACAATATATATATATATAAACCTCTGGAAGTTTATCTATTTACAGAATAAAACATCCAGATACCAGTGAGTTGGAGCAGCCCTGACAGGATGCTGAGAAGGATGCAGAGCATGTGTATTCCAGTGCCCCACTTGATCCAACCTTAGACTTCCTTAATAGCTGTTTTCTCAAAACTTGCTTCAAAGAAAGCTGCTGACATCAGATGACCCCAAGTGATCCAGCCTCGCAGACTGTTCAGTCGGGACTTGGTGTAAGCCTGCACTTTTGTCACACACAGAGACTGGACAGCAGTCGTTACAGGGAGCTTTCTTAAGACTGGCCAGTATCCCAGTTCCTTTGCCCTACCCTCAATGAAAAACAGCCCCAGACAGCAAGAAGCCATTTTAATGGCTCTCTAACTCCCAAAACATGGGGTGGGTGGTTTTGCTCATTTGTTGGGGGATGATTATTGTTAAAAGGATGTTGCTTACAACCTGTTAATAGTCTTGATCAGGGAAGAAACAAGGTATACGTGATTAGACTCAGGGATTTCTCTCTTCCTTTTTTTCCCCCTCTGCCTTCTTTCTTGTCAGATGTTAAGGAGAAGAAGGGTTGAAGAGTGCTGGCAGAATATAGGAATAATACAGAAATAATAGACATAAGGTTGGGTTATTGAATCTACTCTTAAACTATAGACTTATTTTTAGCCAAAAAATCTTACATTGATGTAGATCATTGTATATTGATATGAAATTAGGGCATAATTTGTTTACAACATAGTATGTATGTGAGTTACAATTCCTATTTAAGATAGTGAACCTATGAAGTTCATTGAAAAATAAAATGTGGAGTTCTAGACATGGAAAGCTGCTATTACAAAATATTTAGGGTAATTAAGAGATGTTAGTTGATAGACAATCAAATTCATTTAGATAGTAGTCTACTTAATTACAGAAAGATGTTTCCAAAGTTGAACAGATATTAGATATTTAGTAACAAAGAATGAATGCCTATTCAGATATACTATAGTTAGAGAGCTGGTCTGCGAAAACCTCAGAAATCCACAGATTGTGGCTTTTAAAAATGTTTTACTAATAAAAGGCTTTTCTGGCAGTGAGACATGTCAGCTCCTGGAGGCACCCCTGTTCTACTTCAAAAAAGACGTTGAGCATCCAAGAAACTCCATATGGAATCTGCTTTCGAAGTGGTAAGCTGGGGCTGGAGAGATGGATCAGTGGTTAAGAGCACTACTTGCTAGAATTTCAAGTACTATATTGAAAAGATATGGAGAGAGAGGACAGCCTTGTCTAGTCCCTGATTTTAGTGGGATTGCTTCAAGTTTCTCTCCATTTACTTTGATGTTGGCTACCTGTTTGCTGTATATTGCTTTAACGATGTTTAGGTATGGGCCTTGAATTCCTGTTCTTTCCAAGACATTTAGCATGAAAGGATGCTGGATTTTGTCAAATGCTTTTTCTGCATCTAATGAGATGATCATATGGTTTTTTTTCTTTGAGTTTGTTTATGTAGTGGAGAGCATTGATGGATTTCCTTATATTGAACCATCCTTGCATCCCTGGGATAAAGCCTACTTGATCATGGTGGATGATCGTTTTGATGTGTTCTTGGATTCTGTTGGCAAGGATTTTATTAAGTATTTTTGCATCAATATTCATAAAAGAAATTGGCTGAACTTCTCTTTCTTTGTTGGATCTTTGTGTGGTTTTGGTATCAGCATAATTGTGGCTTCATAGAATGAGTTGGGTAGAGTTCCTTCTGTTTCTATTTTGTGGAATAGTTTGAAGAGTATTGGTGTTAGGTCTTCTATGAAGGTCTGATAGAACTCTGCACTGAAGCCATCTGGTCCCGTGCTTTTTTTGGTTGGGAGACTTTCTATAACCCTTTTTATTTCTTCAGGTGTTATAGGACTGTTTAGTTGATCTATTTGATCCTGATTTAGTTTTGGTGTCGGATATCTGTCTAGGAAACTGTCCATTTCCTTCAGATTCTCCAGTTGTGTTGAGTATAGGCTTTTGTAGTAGGATCTAATGATTTTTTGAATTTCCTCAGTTTCTGTTGTTATATCTCCCTTTTCATTTCTAAGTTTGTTAATCTGGATACTGTCTGTGTGTCCTTTGGTTAGTCTGGCTAAGGGTTTATCTATCTTGTTGATTTTCTCAAAGAACCAGCTCCTGGTTTTGTTGATTCTTTGTATGGTTCTCTTTGTTTCTACTTGACTGATTTCGGCCCTGAGTTTGATGATTTCCTGCCTTCTACTCCTCCTGGGTGAAATAGCTTCTTTTTGTTCCAGGGCTTTCAGGTATGTCATTAAGCTGTTAGTGTATGCTCTCTCCATTTTCTTTTTGGAGGCACTCAGGGCTCTGAGTTTTCCTCTTATAGTACTTGAAGTTCTAGCTAGAGCAATTAGACAACATAAGGGGGTCAAGGGGATACAAATTGGAAAGGAAGAAGTGAAATTATCTCTATTTGCAGATGACATGATAGTCTACTTAAGTGACCCAAAAACCTCCACCAGAGAACTCCTACAGCTGATAAACAACTTCAGCAAAGTGGCTGGTTATAAAATCAACTCAAGCAAATCAGTTGCCTTCCTATACTCAAAGGATAAGCAGGCTGAGAAAGAAGTTAGGGAAATGACACCCTTCACAATAGCCACAAACAATATAAAGTATCTTGGTGTGACTCTAACCAAACAAGTAAAAGATCTATATGACAAGAAATTCAGGTCTCTGAAGAAGGAAATCAAAGAAGACCTCATAAAATGGAAAAATCTGCCATGCTCGTGGATTGGCAGGATTAATATAGTTAAAATGGTCATCTTGCCAAAAGCAATCTACAGATTCAGTGCAATCCCTATCAAAATCCCAACTCAGTTCTTCACAGAGTTAGAAAAAGCAATTCTCAAATTCATCTGGAATAACAAAAAACCCAGGATAGCTAAAACTATTCTCAACAACAAAAGAAATTCTGGGGGAATCAGTATCCCTGACTTCAAGCAATACTACAGAACAATAGTGTTAAAAACTGCATGGTATTGGTACAGTGGCAGACAAGTGGACCAATGGAATAGAATTGAAGATCCAGAAATGAACCCACACACCTATGGTCACTTGATCTTTGACAAAGGAGCCAAAAACATCCAGTGGGAAAAAGCTAGCCTTTTCAACAAATGGTGCTGGTTCAATTGGAGGTCAGTATGCAGAAGAATGCGAATTGATCCATTCTTATCTCCATGTACTAAACTTCACTCCAAGTGGATCAAGGACCTCCATGTAAAACCAGACATACTAAAGAAACTGGGGAAAACCCTTGAGGACATGGGCAAGGAAAGGGGGAGGTCCTGAGCAGATCACCAATAGCTTATGCTCTAAGATCAAGAATTGACAAATGGGACCTCATAAAATTACAAAGTTTCTGTAAGGCAAAGGACACTGTTAAAAGGACAAAACGGCAACCATCAAATTGGGAAAGGATATTCACCAACCCTACATCTGATAGAGGGCTAATATCCAATATATACAACGAACTCAAGAAGTTAGACCCCAGGGAACCAAATAACCTATTAAAAATGGGGTACAGATCTAAACAAAGAATTTTCACCTGAAGAAATTCGGATGGCCGAGAGGCACCTTAAGAAGTGCTCAACATCATTAGTCATTAGGGAAATGCAAATCAAAACAAACCTGAGATTTCACCTTACACCAGTCAGAATGGCTAAGGTCAAAAACTCAGGAGACAGCAGGTGTTGGCGAGGATGTGGAGAAAGAGGAACACTCCTCCACTGCTGGTGGGGCTGTAAGATGGTACAACCACTTTGGAAATCAGTCTGGAGGTTCCTCAGAAAACTGGACATGACACTTCCAGAGGACCCTGCTATACCTCTCCTGGGCATATACCCAAAGGATTCCCCAGCATGCAATAAAGACACATGCTCCATTATGTTCATAGCAGCCTTATTTATAATAGCCAGAAGCTGGAAAGAACCCAGATGCCCCTCAAAGGAGGAATGGATACAGAAAATGTGGTATATTTTCACAATGGAATACTACTCAGCAATTAGAAACAATGAATTCACAAAATTTTTAGGCATGGTTTGATCTGGAAAATATCATCCTAAGTGAGGTAACCCAGTCACAAAAGAATACATATGGAATTCAATCTCTGATAAGTGGATATTAATTAGCCCAGAAGCCCTGAATACCCAAGGCACAAATTGCATAACAAATGACTCCCATGAAGAAGTATGGAGAGGGCCCTGATCCTGGAAAGGATTGATCTACATTGGAGAGGAATATAAAGACAGAGAAAAAAGGAGGGAGGTCATTGGAGAATGGATGGAGAGAAGAAGGTTTATGGGACATATGGGGAGGGGGGATCCGGGAAAGGGGAAATCATTTGGAATGTAAACAAAGAATATAGAAAATAAAAATATTAAAAAAAAAAAAGAGCACTACTTGCTCTTCCTGAGTTCAATTCCCAGCAACCACATGGTGTCTCACAACCATCTGTAGTGGGATCTGATGCCCTCTTCTGGGTATCTGATGATAGCTACAGTGTACTCACATACATAAAACGAAGAGGAGGAGGAGGAGGAGGGGGAGGAGGAGGAGGAGGAGGAGGAGGAGGAGGAGGAGGAGGGGAGGAGGAGGAAAGGAGGAAGGAAGCTAGCCACCAGATGAGAACCTGCCCTTGCTTCAACTGCAGACCAAATGTCCCAAACTGGTCAAACAATGCACGGAAATCAGCTGTTGAGCTTTGCCAGGACAAGGTAGGCAGCCCCTTCATAATTCCTGCTTCAAAAAAAAAAATCTGTCACATATTGGGCCTAAAGGCTGACAATGAAGAGTTCAAAGCTCTAGAGAGATTTCAGGTAGCTCTCCAGGCAGCCAGCTGTCTCTGTCATGTCTATAGTTTCGGAAGCTGCTTGCTCTGAACTTCCTGTGCACTCAGGTAATATTTATTCCTTGTCAAGTCTCTGGGTTGAAGACTAAGTTCTTATAGTCTTGCAACTAAACTTAAGGTGTTTAGGATTTAAGCAAATGTTTTAAAGATATTTTTATGTCTAAGTAGGTTTTTTTAAGTTGATAAACACAAGCTATGATAGAAACCAACTTAAGTACAGAACTCTGAACTCAACCAGATGAGATCAATAGTAGAGTACTTTCTCCAAAGTTGCCAATTATAAATGGACTGGATATTGTGAATACAATTCTTACCTGATAGTTTTCATAATTGTTTCATAATTGTTTTTACTGTATATAGTTTAGTATTATAAGTTTTTTATTTTTATATTATTATATTTATATAGTATTATATTTCTATTATTATAGTTTATTATTATTATAGTCTTATATATTATATATAATATATATAATTATATAGTTCAATGGACTAAAAGGGGAGGCGTTAGAGGAGGGTCTTGCGTACTATGAATTAAGATGTTGACTTCTGTGCCTCACTACCAGTTATAGTCCAGACACTGGCATCGTCATGAATATTGGACCATCTCTTGTATCAAAAGTTAAACAGCTAATGACTTGGCAGAGGAGACAGAAAGGCTGGACTTCTGATCTGAGCAAGGGCTTGAGAGAGAAGCGGAAGAGAAGGAGGAGGCCGCAGGGCAGGTGAAGAAGTACAGGGTCACCATGAGGTCAGGCACTGGACCGAATCACCATGGGAGTTCTGCTTGAGGACAGACAGAGGGAGCTGAGACAAGACTGACAGTTACCCAGGCCCTGTGGCTGGAACGTAGCTCAGACAGCATAGAAGGTTCGGAAATCTGCTCAGTTATTGTGCCTAAAGCTTGTTGAATAAATCTATAAATGTCTGTCTCAATTATTTGGGAGATAGCCCAGTTAGAAAAAAAAAAAAAACTGCCACTTTTAAATTTCATCCTACAGGGAGATTGATTGTTTGTTTCTTTTGTTTTGTTTTGTTTTGTTTATTGAGACAGGGTTTCTCTGTGTAGATCTGGCTGTCCTGTAACTTGCTCTATAGACCAGTCTGGCCTTAAACTCAGAGATCCATCTGCCTTTACTTCTGGAGTTCCTGGATTAAATGTCCGTGCCACTACCTCCTGACTAGGAGATCAATTTGTTACAAATGTCAGAATTCACAGATGAGCGGAAAATTGTTCTATAAATATATCGTTACCGTGTACAAGATTTTCAAGGTTTCTACCTTTGGGATACAACATGGCTGGGAGCTCTCACCGTCTATCCAAGTCTACATAAAGAGACTGTGGGAAGGGCTTTAACCAGAGTGGATGACCGTCAGAAGTGATGTTGACTGAAGCATGCCTTCCTCACAGGAAGCCCCTCTGTATCTGCTGGGCAGAGATTCACATGGCGCAGGGCTCAACTCTTCCCGGAACAAGTGGAGAAGCCTGTAAAACTCCTATTTGAAAATGCTCACCAAACTTGGCCCTGCGTTCATACTCGTAATCCCATAAGAGCGCTATGGTCAGCTTCCTGGGCGTCGTAGTGCTTCCCACTCAGATCTGCAGTGTGTACCGTAGCGTGTTCTCAGAAACACACCTCTGCGAATATCAGTGGCATCCGGGTCATTGGAGCGAGTGAGCACAGCCTCTGCAAACCTGAAGGATCTCGGTTCACACTTCAAGGCTCTGGCCTGATGACCTTGGACAACTTCTCAGTGCCTCAGTTTCCCCATCTGTACAACAGTACCTCCATCACAATGTCCTAGAAGGAATTAAATGAGACCACAGAAATAAACTAGTACCCTTGTATGACATGCATTAAGCAGCCAATATGTGTCCAACAACATTATCATCATTGTGTTATGCCATTTAATATGCATCTTCCATATACACACAATAAATAGATAACTAAACTTCATTAAGTAAGAAACGTGTCAGAAAAACTGCCATTTTTATCACTTACCAAAGTATCCAAGATTTTAAAAAGTGTCCAGTTTAGGTCAGAACATAGAGAATAAAGGATACTTACTTCCTATAAATTAACTGGGAAAATCACCACTGTTGTTAGCAAAACAAGCATGTACTCCTTGGTGCTAACACTATTGGCTAGTTGGAGAACTTGGGTGAAGACCATGTAAAATATACCCTTTTGAATAGTATTCATGTTAAGATTGCCTGAATCATGCTTCCTGGTGCTTGGTGGTGCCTAATAAATGCACTGAGTTTCTAGACTGCTGGTGTGTCTCCATCAGAGCGCACGGCTCATTCAGTCCCAGCTTGTCTGTACACGTATGTCTGTCCTTTCTTCATTCCTTCATCACCCAGTGTCTCAGGGTTTTACTGCTGTGAGCAGACACCATGACCAAGGCAACTCCTATAAGGACAACATTGAATTGGGGCTGGCTTTCAGGTTCAGAGGTCCAGTCCATTATCATCAAGGCAGGAATATGTCAGCATCCAGGCAGGCCTGGTGCAGGAGGAGCTGAGAGTTCTACATCTTCATCTGAAGGCTGCTAGCAGAATACTGGCTTCCAGGCAGCTAGGGCAAGGGTCTTAAAGCCCACGATCAGTGACATAGTTCCTCCAACCAGGCCACACCTACTGCAACAAGGCCACACCTCCTAAGAATGCCAGTCCCTGGGCCAGGGATATAAACCACTACAGCCATGTTGACTCAACCATCAAAGCCTTGCAGATGGCAGCAGCCCGACACTTCCTGGCTGCTCAGGATATGAACGCTCATAAGGCCATATGCAGGAAATAAGGGTGTCCAGTGTTCTGTGTGCAAATGTCCACACGTGTATGCACGCATGTATCTATATCTATGTACATGAAGGTGCACATAACATGTAGAGGCTAGAAGACAACCTAGCATGGTCATGCCTGTCACAGCAATACTCCAGTCCTTGGCGGATCTTTTTCTACTGAGACAGGGTTTCTCTGTGTAGCTTTGGCTGTTTAAAACTTTCTCTGTAGACAAGGTTGGTCTCAGACTCACAGAGATCTATTTCCTGAGCGCTGGGATCGAAGGCCTGTGCTACCACAGCCTATCCAGAAGCATTCCTTGTAAGTTTTGTGCTCTGGACTCTCCCTGTTGCCTCTACCAACTTCCACGGCCCCTCTGTCTGCTCGTGGGTAATAACGCCTGCCTTTTCCCAGAGCTGGGGCATAACTATCACTCATGACTATCCTCACACAGCAAGTTTGAGGCAAGCCTGAACTACATGAGTCTCTGATAGCCCAGTGTTGGGGGATAGTTTTGTGCACTGTGTATTCAGATGCTGGTTTCAGTGTTAGAGATCTGGTTGCAATCTAGCCATGGGCATTGTCATTTCTATGAAACATGTCCTGTCTTTAAAGTTGGGTTAAAAATTGTTCTCCATCATCTCTGATTGATTGCTAAAGAGCTCAACAGCCAAATGCTTAGTAGTAAAGGTGAGCTGAGGCAGGGCTTCTGATCCCAATGTAGGGGGTCCCAGGTGGAGCAGAGAAAGTCAAGGAAAGACGGTCACCAAGAGAAGAAGGCTTTAAGGAGGAGGCCATGAGGAGGTCTCCATGTGGGATCACTACAAGGACTTAAATGGAGCAACCAAGTCATGATTAAGGTGACAGGTAATGGGGCATATGGCTGAGAAGTAGCCAGGCCAGCATACTCACATGTTCCCTTGTGAGAGCAGAGAATAAAGGTGTATACCACTACTGACTAACTACACATTTTTAAAGGCAGGGTTTTTTTTTATTTGTATATGTGTGAGTGGGGAGATGTGTGGTCTATGGCCCTCCTGTGGCAGAAAAAAGACAATGTGCAGGAATTTGTCTTTTCCCCCACAGTGGTCCTGGGGATTGGACCCCAATGTTTGGTTGGTGGTTCAGTCTCTAGGAACCCCCAAGAGTCCAAGTTAGATGACTCTGTTGGTCTTCTTGTAGAGTTCCTTTGCTCTTCAGGTCCATCATTCTTTTCCCCAACTCTTCCCCAAGACTCCCCAAGCTCTGTCTAATGTTTGTCTGTGGGTCTCTGCATCTATTTCCATCTGCTACTGTGTGGAGCTCCTAGAGGACAGTTACACTAGTCTACTGTCTGCAAGCATAGCAGCGTATCATTAATAGTGTCAGGGATTCATTCTTGCCTATGGGATAGATCTCAAGTTGGTCCAGTCATTGGTTGGCCATTCCCTCTGTCACTGTTCATCTTTGTCCCTGTACACCTTGTAGACAGGGACACATTTTGGGTCGAAGTTTTTGTTTTCCACTGAGAGTTCTGCCTGGCTTCAGGACATAGCCACTTCAAACTCCATATTCCCCACTGCTAGAGTCACACCCATAGACTCTCTGGAGATGTCTCCCTGCCTGCCACTGATTTCTATTCTCTCTGACTGATCTCCCTCTACATGATCCCCTCCCCCTTTCCCTTTCCATCCCATCAGCTACACTCTCTCCCCTTCCATCCACCTCTAATGTCTATTTTATTTCCCCTTCTGAGTAAGATTCAAGTATTTTCTCTTGGGTTATCTGGGACCTGGATATCATACACTGCCCCCCCTCCAAAAAACACTCTTCTATCAGTAACTTCTCTCTATCCTCTTCCATCTTCCAGTCCCTGATATGAATTACAATCACAGAAAATGAAGATTGTCACACTCCTAAGATAGAAACAGGACTTCTCTAGTGAGGTTACATCAAGCATTACAAAGTCAGAACAAAGAAACCAGAGACAACAGCAAGAGAAAACCACTGCAAATGGTCATTTTGACACAACCTAAAGCATCTAGTAAAAAGAAATGTTAATACAAGAATCTCCTCCTTAATATTAGCCTATGAAAATTTCAGTGGCATAGTACTATTCGTAATAACTGCTATAGAATAGTTCTGCACTCTATAGGTATACTATACTTCGTCAGGTCAGCGTGGTTGACATAAGATACGTGAGCAATTCAGGGGAGCATGTCAATATGCAACATTCCTCTATGGTCTCTGCTTCCATTCCTGCCTCGGGGTCCTGTTTGATCACTTGTCTTAGTTTCCTAAGACAATGGCTATAAAGTTTAAGATGAAAGACACCACTTCCTCCTCCAGCTGCCTTTTCTTTGGGGCTTTATCACAGCCAGGGAGGAGCAAATGTAAACAAATGCATCATAATGAGAGTGAAACCCTCAGCTGAAACTGTAAATACAAGGAAGTCGTGGAATCATTTATTCTATACCTATGTATTAATTACATAAAAGACACCTACAACTAACCTAGATTTGAATATCCAGCTCTGATACCCTCCATATTTGAAGGAAGAATGAAAACTTTCCTTGGTAGCACAAACAACAGAAATCAGTATCTCCTAAGTTACGACATAGCAAGATTATCTGAAGATGACATATACACACTGAGGAGACAGATGGGAAGAAATAACTGCACTATTAGAATAAAGAAGCAAATGACTGTTAGGCATTTAACAAGCACTACAAAACTGACAGGAATTAGCACTCATCTATCAATTTGCATCCTGAATAATGGTCTCAACTCTCTATGAAAAACCATTGATAGGAATAAAAAAGCAAGATACCCCCCTCTCTCTATATATATATATATCTATCCACCCACCCACCCACCCACCCACCCATCTATCTGCCTATCTATCTATCTACTCAGCCTCACAGTTCTTACAGTCCTGATGACGTTCTATTCCTCTTGCATCTACACTGCAGGAGACAATGTGTGTGTGAAACCACTAAAACTGAAGCCTTAAGAAACATTCATTTCTCAGGGAATGCACCACTATATTAAAAAGTTAACAATACAGCAGATGTCATAAATGGTTGGATTTCGGCCCTGAAATATGGTGGCCTGAGCCATCTCTCCAGCCCAATAAAAACAAGTCTTTAAAAACTGAAGCCTCATTGTTTTTCACCTGCGTTGCTTCTGTCAGCAATGGAAATATAGAAATGCGTGTTGTCGTCCATCTCCTGGGACACGTGCAGCATATCTACATGTCTGTCCACCGACGGCTCTGAATCCTTTGATGTAGCCCAGGAAGGCCTTGGAGCTAGCCAGGCAGCCAAGGATGACCTTGAGTCATCTGTCTACCTTCTCCCCCCAGTGCTGGGATTATAGGCAATGACAGGGTTTAGGGGTAAGGGGTTGTTTGTCTGTCTGTCTGTTTGAGACAGGAGGGTCTTATTGGCTAGGCAGAACAGGCTGGCATCAATTCACCTACCTCAGCCTTCTGAGTGCTAGGATAACAAGTATGTGCCACCACACCAGGCAGCCAGGGTGGTTTTTTTTTTAAATTGTTTTATTATTGTTGTTGTTGTTATATTACTACTACATTGTGTGTATGTGTCTGTGCATATTCCTGAATCTTTACCGCCAAGCCATCTCACCAGCCCTCCACGACAGGTTTTATGTGGTGGAACCTGGGAGTCGGGGTGCAGATGGGAAGTAAAAGCTAATTCTGAAAAATAAAAATGCCTTTTCCAAGGTCAAAAATATATACATGGTGGCCTGAAGTGCAAAGGCATTCCAGGTGCCCTGTGAATATTGATATTGGTACAGTAGCAGGTTGTCCATCACTACTGAACATTGAGCTATTTGCATAGAAAGGCATTTCTGCTGAGGTTGACATGAAGACTGCATGCTTGAACAATTACTTAGTATGCACAAAGTTCCAGGTAGAGCTGTAGTATCTTAAGTTACAGAAAACAAAGGCACTGGCTTGTCATTTTAAAGTGAGGAATAAAAAGCATTAGTATTGGGGATAGTGCTTTATGAGGCACAGAGAACACTATGTATAAATGCATAGAGAAACCAAGATACGATCCATAACCTATGAACCTACTGAGGAAAGAAAGGTGAGCTATAACACTAAACAAAATGAGAAACACCACAAGATGTCCCTATATTTCTAGAAAAATAACTAAACATATTCTAGTTGATGAAAATATGCAGAGATGAGGAATCAGCTGTTCTATTTTTCTGTTCTATAAAACCCTGTACAATAAAAGAACTTGTCACAGGGGTTTCCCTGTGCAGTTACATTAGGGCAGCAGGAGGTCTGTGATTGGACAGGGAAAGGGGAGGTGGAGCTGAGAATTGCAGAGACAGAGAGCATCTCAGAGAAGGAGAAAGGAAGATGGAGGTTGACATGAACCACTGTGGCTTTAACCAGTCACAGGTAGTTATGATATCATAAGGTTAGAATAATTGTAATAAAGCTTTTTTTTTTTCTTCAGTTTTTCGAGTCAGGGTTTCTCTGTGTAACCCTGGCTGTCCTGGAACTCATTCTGTAGACCAGGCTAGCCTCGAACTCAGAAATCCGCCTGCCTCTGCCTCCCAAGTGCTGGGATTAAAGGCGTGCGCCACCACTGCCCAGTGTAATAAAGCTTTTATCATTATCAATTGGTTCTGAAATTACTGTATTGGCATCCTGTAAATTGAGAAATTATTGATACATAAATCTGGTAAATTATAAACTTCTAGAGTTCTGATACAACTGGGTTGATGGGTGGTGTGGCTGACTGTGGGGTGGACGGTCAATGCATGGCAGAGAAAGGAACTTGGGAGCTCCAGCCCCACTAGAGAGTTGGCAGGTAATGACAGAGCCAGTGGGGTCACAGCAGGGCCAAGAGTTGTCGGCATGTATGGGAATGTGCCGGTTCTTTTTAAATATTTCCCACAACAGATGAGGCATCACCATCCCTGATTTCAAGCTGTACTCCAGAGCAGGATGTTGGTATAGAAGCAGACAGGTTAGTCAATAAATCAAAACAAACAAACAAACAAACAGAAATAAACCCACATACCTAAAAACACTTGATTCTTGACAAAGAAACCATTATGGTGCACATATGAAATAAATCCATTTGCCAAATTTCATTTTTTTGTGTATTTTTTGGGTTACTCCCTTCAGATAGTAGAGTTTGGTTATGAAAGGACAAATAAGGCATTTCCTCTTTTTTTTTCCTTGACTTGTCTCCATGTGAAAGAAAAAAAATCCCCTTTTAAATGTTTGCTGATAACATGGTATTTCTTATGAAATTCTGAAGCTTCTAGCACATTTCCTCCTACCAGGAGCCATCAAGGAGAAGCTAAAACCTAGCAGGTGATCTTCTTGAGATGGTTCCGCCATGGATTAAAATCTACAATTTAGTCAAGGCCAAGGAGAATTTCATTTTAGGAAAGATTCCTATTGTTAATATGTCTTTGTGTTATTATTAAATATATATATATAACAATCACTAGGTGTTAGCCCACACTCTTGAGCAGATTTCTGCAGAACAATGAAGATGTGCTATCTTGTAGTGATGCTATATAAATGAATAAATGATTTCTTAATTCTTAATGATGATCCTATAAGAATTTCTAAAATTATATTAGTAATTATTGGGAAAAAGACAAAAATTGCCATGCTGAAGAGATGGCTCAGTGGTTAAGAGCATCGACCTCCAGGTCCCAAGTTCAGATCCCAGCAACCACACAGTGGCTCACAACCATTTGTAAAGGAATCTGATGCCGTCTTCGTGTGTGTGTGTGTGTGTGTATGTGTGTGTGTGTGTGTGTGTGTGTGTGTATGTGTGTGTGTGTGTGTATGTGTGTGTGTGTGTGTGTGATGAGAGCAATGGTGTACTCACATAAAATATAATAAGTAAATCATTTTTTAAAAAGTAATTATTAAGCTCTTTCATTATAGGTCTGTCATTAAGTCCTTTCTGATATCAAAACTGCAATGAGAACTCTGTCAGTCTTCAAGTGTCACCAGATAAATGCTTCTGAGACAAGCAGGCATCTACAACTTAGAGTACATTCTAAGAGGTTGTAAAACAATTAACAAAAGTTCATAAAAAGGGAACCAACAATTTGCTATAGGTGCAAGGACAGAAGATAAAATATTGAACGGCTTTACCTATACAAAACTTCACCATAACTTAGTCACAAAAGTTATGATTTTTAACTCTCCATGAACCTGTAGAACCAGTGACAGATGACAAGTGTTTAGCCAGATACTTACTCCTGTGGATATGCATATAAACATTCTCTGTTGTAAATTTCTTCTGAAACCTTTCAAATTCTCAAATATGAGATATATCAGGTACCTTATCCAACCACAATGTAACTTTAAAGCAACAACAAACTAATCTCTATACTTAAACCATCTCATGAAAACTAAAGAACATATTACTAATGATAGATGATTTTAAAAAAAATCAAGAAATCAAAATTACAGGTCCTGCTGGAATTAGATTTAAATACAAGTGTAATACAAATCACCTGAGACATATTAATAGCAGTTCCAGAAGAGAAATCTAAACCTCTAAATATGTAGATTTAAAAACCAGAAAGAACACAAAGAAATGACTTCAAAATGTAATTCAGGAGTTTTGAATAACAAGAACAATCCAAACCCAAACTTGGTAGACAGGGAAAAAAATTGCACAAAAAAAAAAAAAGAATCAAAGCAGAAATTGATAAAATTGAAGCAGAGAAAAATAATCAAAGCCTTTAACAACTGTTCTTTGTTATGTTAAACATCAACAAAATCTGGGCCCAAATAACAGGAAGGAAGGAAGGAAGGAAGGAAGGAAGGAAGGAAGGAAGGAAGGAAGGAAGGAAGGAAGGAAGGAAGGCCAGTGGACAGACAGTGACAGATGAATGGACAGAAAGAAAGAAAGAGAGGGAGGAGGGAGGGAAGGAGGAAGGGAGAAAGAGAGATCAGTTTAAAGATCTTAAAGAAATTTTCCTCATACAAGAAACCTTTGCATAACAAACAGAGCTAATGACAATAGTTATCTTTTAAATACTAATGGCATGCCCTTTTAAAAACAGCTTCACTGTCTCATAGCTACTTCATGATTCTATCCCCAACTTGCAGAATTACAAGTCTTGATTCAATTTAGAAATAGCCCTTTCTCTATTGGACATGTTCAAGTTCATTCTAAGCTTCATGGCCCTACGCATGAAGATAAGGGCTAAATTAGTCCCTCGACAAAAAGTTGTTGCTTTTTCTACAAAGCAACTTAGCAAAATCTTACAGCACTCAATTAAACTGCTCCTGTATTCCTGCAGAGCTGGTAACCCCTCTTGGGAGTTAGTCCCTGATAAGCCAGAGTCTTTGTGTTTAAAACAGACAAATGGGACACATGTCCTGTCTTTTTTGAAAGTTAGCCTTTATTCTTGTATGTATGGACACTTAGTTTTTTTTCTCCTTGTTATTAATGCCTTTGCCTAACCTGGGAAAACTTTCAAAGATATGAGACAGCATTCGTTTCATTATTTTATAATCTTGGATATGCCAAGGGCTTTAAAAAAAAAATCACACGATACCCTTGTTTGAAGTTTAAAAACTTTTTAAAAATTGTGTCTTTAAGTGTTTGACTCTTAATTTCTCATACTCCACTGACATTCCCTACAGTTCACAGGGACACACTATTATGAAATGAGCTCATCAGACCTTAAAAGACAGACATATAAATTACAAAATAAGCTCACAATTACTCATCCCTGAAGTGGGTTTGGCTTAATGCTGCTTGTGTTAACGTTGGTCCTCAAAACTGCTTACGTGAGCGATTGCGTGTAAGACACTGAGGGACCCGCCCTCACTTGGTTCTGATTGGTAAAGAAAGATGCCAGCAGCCAATGTCTAGGCAGAACAGAGAGGGGCAGGGCTTCTAGGGCTTGGGAAGAGAGGAGAGGGGAAGGAGCAGAGTCTCCAAGAGGCAGGCATAGGACAGGACCAGCCATGTGAAAATTCTGGTAAGTGGCCCGAACCCTAACCCGAACCCTAACCCGAACCCTAACCCAAACCCTAGCCCTAACCCGAACCCTAACCCAAACCCTAGCCCTAACCCTAACCCGAACCCAAACCCTAGCCCTAACCCTAACCCGAACCCTAGCCCTAACCCTAACCCGAACACTAACCTGAACCCGAACCCTAACCCTGATTGAGTCCAGGGTAGCAGAGATGAAATATAGATTTTAAAATATGTTAACTGTGTAATACTGGAGGGTAGTGTTTGCTAGCCATGGGAAGCATTACAAGTGCCCAGTCTTTGAGCTAGTCAAGGCATATCAAAATTAACTAGTATGTGTGTGTGTGTGTGTGTGTGTGTGTGTGTGTGTGTGTGTGTGTGTGTATGCATCTTTCATTTATGAATCCGGAGAGCTCTTGGGCATGCAACCTGTCACAGAAGCATAGAGCAGCTTAATGAATTCATGCCACACATATCCTTATCATAGAACAAAAAATAAGTCCCCCTTTAAAAAATCTCAAGCCTCTAATAAAATAAAGACCTACTCGCTGGATAATAAAAAAAAAGACTGGATGTTTTTCTGGGACCTCTGTTTATATATTTACAGGACCCTATAGATGCCAGACCACTTGACTGGACCAGGCCTTCTCCATGGACAGAGACTTCCACACCTGCCACCTCCTTCATGCCCACTTCAGCCATCATCCTCTGCAGACTCTCCACCGTGCCAGAGACCCCTTCAAAAGAAGAGACTGCAGACTATATCTAGGGAGGATATAAAATTGTTAAATATAAATCTAAATGCATCATTTCCTATCAGAATGCTATTTGACTACTTGTATAATTTCGCCAGGTTTCATAATGCTTTTTCTCATGTTTAATAGCTAAGTTATATTTTGTTTCTAATTATCTTCTCACAGACTTGATATAAAGCTCCTGCTATGTTTACATTGGCACAGACTGTCAATTGGAAGTGTGAGGCCTGATGGCGCCCTTCCCATTCTGCTGACACATGTAGGGTTTCTCTGTGTGAGCCTTCCGGTGAGCACTAAGCCCTGAGCTCCAGATAAACTCCTTCCCACACTCCTCACACTTGAACGGCTTCTCCCCGGTGTGAATTCTCTTATGGACTTGGAGACCAGACTTCTGGCTGAAGGCTTTTCCACACGTGTCACATTCGAAGGGCTTCTCCCCGGTGTGCACTCTCTGATGGGACTGGAGGTGTGAGACCTGACTGAACCGCTTCTGGCACTCACTGCATTGGAAGGGCTTCTCACCAGTGTGAATCCTCTGATGAGTCCGTAGGCTTGAGGCAAGACTGAAGCCTTTCCCACACTCCTGGCATTCGTAGGGTTTCTCTCCCGTGTGGACTCTCCGGTGAGCAATAAGTCCAGAATTCAGGCTGAATCTCTTCCCACACTCCTCACACTTGAAAGGCTTCTCCCCGGTGTGAATTCTCTGATGGATTTGGAGACCAGACCTCTGGCCGAAGGCTTTCCCGCACGTGTCACATTTGTAGGGCTTCTCCCCTGTGTGCACCCTCTGGTGGGCATGGAGGTTCCAGGCCTGACTGAATCGCTTCTGGCAGGAATTGCATTTGAATGGCTTCTTGACAGTTTGGACTCTTTGATGAGCCAGTAGACTAGAGATAAGACTGAAGCCTTTCCCACACTCCTCACATTTATAGGGTTTCTCTCCCGTGTGGACTCTCTGGTGGGTGTGAAGGTTTGATCTACAGCTGAAGCTTTTGCCACAGTCTCCACACTTATATGGCTTCTGATCTGTGTGAATTCTCTCGTGGGCCTGGAGGTGTGACAAATGGGTGAAGCCCTTCCCACACACATCACAAGTGTTAGGTTTCTCTCCGGTGTGCACTCGGCGGTGGATGTTGAGATCTGAGCTGCGGCTGAAGCCCTTCCCACAGTTGTCGCACTGATAGGGCTTTCCCCCTGTGTGCACTCTCTGATGAGTCCGAAGATGTGAGAACCGACTGAAAGCCTTCCCGCACTCTTCACATTTATATGGCTTCTCTCCCGTGTGGACCCGCTGATGGCTGTGGAGGTTGAATCTCAAGCTGAAGCACTTCCCGTAATCACACTTGTACGGTTTGTTCTTAGTGTGGACTCTCTGGTGGGCGTGGAGGTTCGAGCTACAGCCGAAGCGCCTGCCACGGTCTCCACACTTATTTGGCTTCTTTCCTGTGTGACTTCTCTTGTGAGCCTGGAGGTGTGAACACCGCATGAAGCCCTTCTCACACACTTCACACTTGTAAGGTTTCTCTCCGGTGTGCCCTTGGCAGTGGCTGCTGAGATCAGAGCCACGACTGAAGCTTTTCCCACAGCTGTTGCCTCTGCAGGGCTTCTCCCCCGTGTGCGTTCTCTGGTGAGTCTGAAGTGCTGAGCTTTTACTGAAACCTTTGCCACACTCGCGACAGCAGAAGCGCTTTCTTCCTGGATGAGTGCCTTGGTGAACGGGGACACTGACGCTATGCCTGGTGTCCTCCTGCGTACTGTGTGCAGGAGAATGCTGAGCCGACAGCTGGGGCTTGTTTTTCATCAGAGTCTGCAGACAGTGTTTCTGATGGTTCTGTCTTTTCCTAAGATGTCTTTTACTCCAAGAACCCTTTCCCTGAGTGTTGATTACAGCTTCTGGAGCTCTGGCTAGTTTGTTGATATTATGGCTTGTTATTTCCCGGCATAGAAGCTGCCCCAGCAAAAGGCACCTTAATCCTGTTGCATCAACAATCTCCTTCTTATTTGGACTCTGGCCTCCTGAAAGAACAGATAATAGAAGGTAATATCAGCACGGATGGGGGCATTATTTCTCTCTGGAAACATTAACTAGAGACCAGCATCAAAGCAACAAGAGTTCTGAGGAAAAAAGTTCTACAACAAACAGAATACACATTCAAGGGCCAGCCACAATTGACCACGAGACTGTGGGCAGCAGAGAGAGCTTCCTAGTCCTAACCTGACTCATCCAAGCGATGAGAGTGTAACGGGAAGGCACAGTGAGCTTTGGAGGCTGAGGAAAAGAGTGTACAGGGATCGCTCGGAACAGCAAAGGCCCAAACGATGATGTCCAGTTTGAGGAAGTTCCTGTGTCTCAGAGAACACATGTCGGAGGAGACTGGAATAACTTCATCTCACAAGCATACTTAGAAACTATGAGAAGAGAGCTACAGCTTTTAGATGACAAGACTCAAAGAGCGCCTACTGATGAGTAAGGGCTTCTCTGGAAAAAAGGCAGACTGCAAGGCCTGAGCAAGTGGGTTTCTTTAAATGACATCTCTCCAACCTAAGAATGCCAGGCTCACAAAGGAGCAGGGGAAGGGGCTAAATAAGGAAGATTTCAGCTGTCTTGACCTAATGCAGACATCCTGACAGAATAACCAAGGTTGTAACACTATCTGAGAGCTACACCAAAGAAACAAGAATATAAACCAATATCAAACTATAAGGACAAGAAACAACTGTGGTGAACGGGACAACTTCTGAAGCTAAAAAACAGAAACAGACAAATTAGAAGATCTGTGTTCCCGGGATGCAGCTTGGTGGCTTTTATGACACATTAGGACCGCATAGTGTCAGAGGGAGAAAGGAGCTGAGGAACGGGGTTACAGGCTGGGAGAGGAATGCTCTTGTGAGGGACAGGGAAGGATGTATGGGGCTAGAGGTTGCTGCAGCTGCCCAAGGGGCCCGGGCTTCATGGAGCTGTGGCTGCTCAGTGTGCAACCATTCCACTGTCGGTGTGCTTCGTCACGACTAAAACGGAACGCTGTGGTAACAGGTGTGGTGGTGCGCAGACACCAGAGGAGGCAAGTGCAGAGTGGAGAGATTAAGTGAGAGGTACATGGAAAGCTGCCTCTCGGAGAAGGGCCTGCTGAGGAGACTAATGCGGAGACTGGGAGGCCGCAACACTCTGACAGGGAAGAGCATTCTGGGCAGAGAAAAGAAAGCAGCGACAGCTGAGGCTGAAGACCAACACTGCTGTAGAAACTATTTAATCCTGACCTGGGGTTCCTACCCTGCTAGTCTTGATAAAAGACACACACAACCTTTATATTTACAAGAAGCCTTAAAAAGCACAAGAGCTGGGCAGATGTCTACCTTCTGTGCTAATTAGAACCTACTTTCCTGGGCTGGAGAGATGGCTCAGCGGCTAAGAGCACTGACTGCTCTTCTGAAGGTCCTGAGTTCAAATCCTAGCAACCTCATGGTGTCTCATAACCATCCATAATGAGATCTGATGCACCTCTTCTGGGGTATCTGAAGACACCTACAACGTACTTACATATAATAAATAAATAAATATTAAAAAAAAGAGAACTTACTTTCCTGTTGATAACTCTGAGTTATTACTTACTATGTTTCATCAGGATTGTCCTTATATGCAGTTGACCAGCCCTCAGGGCCATGTTCTCTTGAACTCACCCAACCCAAGGCCGCTTCTCCTTCCTCCTTCACCTTCTTCTCCCCCTCATGGTTCTCTTCCAACCCCCAAGCCCGGGCATCCTAAGCCACACTTATGTCTCTTCTGCCCACACATTAGCTGTTGTGTCTTTACTTATCAATCAGAAAGAACTCGGGGAGCGGGGTCACTCGGGTCTACGTGAAAACTCCAGGTCTAGGAGCGTACAACAGACAAGACCAAACCTCAACAGGAAGCAGGGGGGCTGGGAGGGAAGCCCAGTAGAGCTGGAGTGTGAGGAACCAGGAAGATGGATTTCCAGTCAGACGCAGTGGACTAAACCTGTTCGCCTCATGCTTGGGAAACTGAGGCAGGAGGATCACAGATTTCTCGCCAAGCCTGGGCTAGATAGCAAGACTGTTCCACAAAACAATAAACCTGCCAACAGCTTGATTTTACTGAGTGAAATGGAGGTCAACGGTCTGAGACAGGGAGCGACACAATGGGATTCCTCAGTTGTGTGGAGGAGGAAGCATCCTACACAAGACCAGAAGCAGTCCTGGGGCATTTGGGGGCTGTACTTACCTGTCTGGGACAAGGACATCAAAGAGGAGTTGTGGAATCTCCCTAAAACTATGGAAAGCCACACAGGCCAGATGTATGAAGCTGTGAATCCAAGCCGGCATTGCCCTGGAGACCCCAATAGGTTAGACATGTGACACATGGGAAACCTGACGAGGAGAGCTACTAACAGGGAGTGGAAACCACCCCCCAGCCCCACCCCAAATGTGCTACAGTCAACAGAGCTGAAAGGAGTCTGAAGGGCACTTTGATATCAGATGTGAGGATGCTCAGCTTAGAGTTTGCTATCATGTTTGTGATTTTTAAGATTTATTTTATGTATGTGAGTACACTATCACTGTCTTCAGACATACCAGAAGAGGGCATCAGATCCTATCACAGATGGTTGTGAGCCACCATGTGGTTGCCGGGAATTAACTCAGGACCTGTGGAAGAGCAGTCAGTGCTCTCAACCACTGAGCCATCTCCCCAGCCCCTGCTTTTATTGTTTTTGTTCTATTTTTGGTTCAGTATTTCCTCACTAAGCTCCCCTTCCTCCCTTTTAGAACGGTGTATTATGTGCCACTGTAGGTTGGATTATCTGGTTATTTTATTTATTTATTTTTTTATGGAAAGTTACACCTAAGAGATTGCATGAGTCTCAGAAGGGACTTTAACACTGGACTTCTAAACAGTGCTAAGACTGTGGCAGACCATGGGGATTTTATGGTTAGTCTAAATGCATTCTGTATTCCATATGACTACAAGCCTGCGGGGCCAAGGCGTGGAATGTGGTGGTTTGAACAGGTATGGCTGCCACAGGCTAGCTCATGTGTGTGAATGCTTGGTGCATAGGGAATGCCAAGGCTTGACAGGGATCAGGAGGTGTGGCCTTGTTCAAGAAAATGTGTCAATGGGAGTGGGCTTTGCAGTTCCAAATAAAGCTAGAACCGGTGTCTCTCTTCCTGCTGCCTCTAGATCCAGATGTAAAACCCCTGCTACCATGCTATCCCATCACAATAATGGACTAAATCTCAGAAATGGTGGTGTCAGGCCTCAGTAAAATTCCTTTATAAGAGTTAGCATGATCATGGGATTGACTAAGACACACACACACACACACACACACACACACATATACAAACTCACACTCAAAAAATATTTTTAAATTTTGATTTAAAGCACTTCATCTACATGTAAAATGCAGTTGTAAAAAATAAGTGAGTTTGGAGGAGCTATTTTTGAGTTTGTTTATATAGTGGATTATGTTGATGAATTTCCACATATTGAACTATCCCTGCATCCCTGAGATGAATTCTACTTGATCATGATGATCATTTTGATGTGTTCTTGGATTCGATTTGTGAGAATTTTATTAAGTAGTTTTGCATCCATGTTCATAAGGGAAATTGGTCTGAAGCTCTCTCTTTGTTGTGTCTTTGTGTGGTTTAGATATCAGAGTAATTGTGGCTTCATAGAAAAAATTGGGTAGTTTTCCTTCTCTTTTTATTTTGTGGAACTTTGAAAAGTATTGGTATTAGGTCTTCTTTGAAGGTCCAATAGAACTCTGCACTAAACCTATCTGGTCCCAGGCTGTTTTTGATTGGCAGACTATTAATGACTGCTTCTATTTCTTTAGGGGTTATGGGACTGAGCTCAAGAAGAAGGAAGATCAAAGTGTGGATACTTTGGTCCTTCTTAGAAGGGAGAACAAAATACCCATTGGAGGAAATACAGAAACAAAGTGTGGAGCAGGGACTGAAGAAAAGGCCATCCAGAGACTGCCCCACCTAGGGATCCAAACCCAGTCAGTAAACCCAGACACTATTGCGATGCCAAGAAATGCTTGCTGGCAGGAACCTGATATAGCTGTCTCCTGAGAGGCTCCGCCAGTGCCTGGCAATACACAAGGGGATACTCTCAGCCAACCATTGGACTGAGCACAGGGTTCCCAATGGAGGAGTTAGAGAAAGGGCCCAAGGAGCTGAAGGGGCTTGCAGCCCCAAAGGAGGAACAACAATATGAACAAACCAGTACTCCCAGAGCTCCCAGGGACTAAACCACCAACCAAAGAGTACACATGGAGGGACCCATGTTTCCAGCTGTATATGTAGCAGAGGATGGCCTTGTTGGACATCAGTGAGAGGAGAGGCCACTGGTCCTGGGAAGGCTTGATGCCCCAGTGTAGGGGAATGACAGGACAAGGAAGGGAGAGCGGGTAGGTTGGTGAGCAGGGGAGTGGGGAATGTGATGGGGGTTTTCAGTGTGTGTGTGTGTGGGGGGGAACAAGGAAAGGGGATAACATGTGAAATGAAAATAAAGAAAATATCTAATAAAAAATTATTTATTTTTATTTTATGTACGTTGGTGTTCTGCCTGCTTTTATGTGTATATGTGGGTGTCAGATCTTCAATAAATAAATAAATAAAGTAGAAGCTGGAGAGAGGATCCTGCTCTTCCACAGGACCCAGGTTTGATTTGTAGTTCCCATAACCATCTGTAACTCGAGGTCCAAGGGATCTAGTGCCTTCTTCTGTCCTCTGTGGGCATCATGAGTGAATGCGACACAAGACACACACGCAGACCAAACACTCACAGACACATAAAATACAAAATATGTAAACCTAACAGGAAAGCAGAGGACTACAACAGACACACGGGATGTGAACTTCAGACATCACCAAGGACACGGGCCCCCGACCTCACCCACGGCCAGGAGGTTCCTGAAGTTCTCCAGCATCACATCGTGGTACAGCTTCCTCTGGGCAGCGTCCAGCAGCCTCAGCTCCTCCTCACTGAAGACCACGGCCACGTCCCTGAACGTCACTGCCTCCTGTGACAGCAAACACGTGACGCCTCAGGTTCATTCCCAATGCCACTAGGACCTGAGCTTCTGTTCACACAGTGTCTATAGTTAGGGTTTCTATTGCTGGGACACAACGCCATAACCAAAAGGCAAGTTGGGGAGAAAGTCTTTACTTGGCTTACACTTCCATATTCCTGTTAATTCAGGAACTAAACCACTTTCCCTGGAGGAAGTCATGACAGGAACTCAAACAGGGCTGGATCCTGGAGGGAAGAGCTGATGCAGAGGTCACGGGGAGGTGCGGTTTACTGGCCTGCTCATCATGGCTTGCTAAACCTGTTTTCTTATAGAACCCAGAACCATCAGACCAGGGATGGCACTACCCACAGTGGGCTGGGCCTCCCACATAGCTCACTAATTAAGAAAATGCCCTACAGTTGGATCCTATGCGGGCATTTCCTTTCATTTCTTAACTGAGGCTCCTTCCTCTCTGATGACTCTAGCTGGTGTTAACTTGACACACATCACAGCCAGTACACCCATTCACCCGTTTCCATGGCTACAGAGAGGGCTAAGGGACAAAGAAAAAAACCAAACAAATAAACAAACAAAAAAACCCCGCTGTGCAAGAAACTTGGTGTCACTTCTGGGTCACTAGGTTCAGGACATGAACTGGGTGTCACGGATTTCAGAATTAGCACCAACCCACGGCCTCTGCATCAGCTCCTGCCTCCAGGTTCCTGCTCTGTTTGAATTCCTGTCCTGACTTCCTTCAGTGATGACGGTACTGCAGAGCTAGAAAGCTTGGCTAAACACCATGTAAAACACCCTTTGCATTAGTATTCACAGTTCAGTTTCCTGAACCATGACTCCTGGGTGCTCTCAGTGGTGTCTAATAAACGCACTGAGATTCCAGGCTGCTGGTGTGTCTCCATCAGAGTACAGGGCTCATTCGATCCCAGCTTGTCTGTACGCCTGTCTGTGAGTCTGTCCTTTCTTCGTCCCTCCATCCCCCGAGCTGGGTCAACCACAGAAGCCGTACACTCTCCATGGTTGTTCAGGAAACGAATGCTCAGGATGCCTGCTGCAGGAAATGAGGGGGGCCAGAGGCCTGTGCATGTGTGCATACATGTCTGCAGGCATGTACCTGAGGGTGCACATGCATGTAGAGGCTAGAGGACAATCTCTGGTGTCCTTTCTCAGGTACTGGCCACCTTTTTTATTGCTGTTGTTTAGAGTCAGGCCAGGCCTTTCCCTGGCCTGGAACTTGTCGAACAGGCTAGGATGGCTGCCCGTGAGCACCAGGGATCTGCCGGCCTCCACTGAGTCCACACACAGGAGGCCTGCTTCAGCAAGGTGGAAGAGGAAAGCTGGACTTCCCTGTGTGCAGGTGCCCTGGGAGGCCGGAAGAGGGCGCCGGACACCCTGGAGTGGAGTTACAAGTGGTTGGAAGCTATTGGGTGTGGGAACAAACTGAGCCAGAGTCAGTGCCCCTAACCACCGAGCCGTCTCTCCAGCCCACTCTCTCTAAGTTAATTTATTTTATTCATCCTTTCACACTTTCCCGTGTGCAGTGCGCTTGGAGCACATGTCCCCATCGTCCTCTCTTATCCCTCCTCCTTCCAGACCTTTCTTCTCACAAACTTCCCCTCTTACTTCATGCAGCTCAGAGAGGCTCGGCTGCAGAGCACCTGCCCAGCATGCATCCTGTTCCCAATCCCTAGCCCTGTGGGGAATGGGGAAGCATCCCGACTCACCTGTGACTTGGTCATTGTTCTCTCCTCTCTGAGACAAGGCAGGGCTCTGGGAAGCAAGCTGGGGGAGGAAGGGCTCCGTGAGAGCATTGCTAGGACCGTCCCACATGGCTTCCTCGGCTTCTCCATCAGCCCCGAGGGCTGTGCGCGCTGACCAGGCTTTCTACCTCAGTCCTGCTCATCGGTAGTGCAAGCCTCCAGGTTACCGGACTCACTCACCACATTCTCTATTTCTGGCAGTTTCAAAGGTGTTGGGCACTCCTCCCCTTCACAGATCTGCTTGTGGTGATGGGTTTCCCAGACAAACAAATGCTTACGAAGCCCTGAATGCCATTGAAAGCCTGTGACTGACCACCACTCTCAGAAGGGTCTGTCAACTGTGACAGCTCTCTCACACATTATTGTTTCCATACATGGGAGTGAAATTATCTCTCTCTCTGTCTTGCTGTAAAAGGGCTTAATTACTAGTAAATGCTGCTCATTTGCAAGCACCTCCACAAAGTCTCTTTTCTCTCGTGCATAAAGATAGCGACCTAGTAAAGGGGACTGCCGCTAAAACTGGTCGGCTGAGACTTTAGACCCCACACAGTGGGGGAAGAGACCGGACTTTGAAAAGTTGCCTTCTGATCTCCTCGGTGTACAGGCTGGGGCTCGCCTGAATACATACATACATACATACACACACATTCATTCATGCATACATTCATTCATACATACATACATACATACATACATACATACATACATACATACATAAAATCAGAACCAGAGCTGCATACCACTTAAGCCTTCAGGACACTGGCCATCTATCACCACCGCTGCTCTGCCAGGCTCGCGGGAAGCTAGACTCTCCCCGGAGCTCCACAAGCGGCTGAGATGGATGGGTTCAGGAATCCGGAGCATCGCCACCGCAGGCAGAGGCCAGCGAGAGAGGGGCGCCCACCCCCCCCCTCCATCCCCGCCTCTCACTGCTCCCCAGCCGCGGACTCGGTCCCGGAGGAGACGTACCGGGAGCAAGAGTGACCAGGGCCGCAGGACGCTCTGGGATCTCACTTCATCTGGAGCACCACCAGGCCGCCTTGGCTTGCGGAAGTGGAAGCTACTTTAGCGGCGCTGGAGCGGGAATTACCATTCCCAGAATGCCTCTGTGGAAGCGCCTTGCTCTGGTGCTCTTCTGGGACTACATTTCCCAGAATGCTAAAGTTTGGTTAAACTCCATGCTGTTTCAACTCTAGTTAGGTAGTTAGGCCCTGGATATAGCTTTCTGGGAGTTTGTTCTCCTGAGTTGCTTTTCGGGTTCGTTTTGGTTTGTTTTCATTTGTAAAATACCATGAAAGGCAACTGTAGATAAGTTGTTGTTGTTGGTGGTGGTGGTGGTGGTGGTGGTGGTGGGCGCTTTTTTCTTTTTTTCCCCCAAGACAGAGTTTCTCTGTGTAGCCCTGGCTGTCCTGGAACGGCCTCTGTAATACAGGCATTGAATTCATAGACCTCCCTGTCTCTGCCTCCCAAGTGGATACTTTCTAAAACATTGAAGTCCCATATGAAAGCTAAAACTTAACTGTAGCTATAGGAGCTTGATTCTGAATCAAGTCAGAATCCTTTCACAGAATCCCCGTGAGGTGTGAGGGAGGGGGCACCTGCCTGGAATCTTCTAGAGAGGGGCTGGGAAAGTGACCCGGTGGTAAAATACAGACTATTTTTGTCACCGTTAAGTTGCTATGAAGAGACACCATGACCGAGGCAACTCTCAAAATAGAGAGCATCCATGAAAAGGATCATATTAGTGATGGGAGTGCCCCATGCTGTAAAAACAGACCACGGACCTGTATATGCCAGTGGCACATTTGCCTCTTTATACAAAGAATGGGGAATAAACCACTCCACTGGGAACCGCACAACCTCCAAGGCATCAATAAGGGAGCCTACTCCTCCCTGAAAAAAAAGGAGGGGGAATACAGGGTGCCTCAGGACTAAGTCCTCAGGAAAAATTAATAGATCCCTTATTTACACTTAATTATAAGGCCTTTCCTCTACCTATAAGCCCTGGAGCCCCATGCTGCCCCATGTTTCCCATGGTTTATTGGAAGGATCCCCCAACCAATACCTGGGTGGGACCAGCCTGCTGGCAGCCATGGAATGAGGGTTTGTGTTTTCCAAGAAGGAGTAGAAAAACTCATCTGGGTTCCTGGTGGATCTATCAAACTCCACACTACTAATGACCCAGATGAGACCATTGAGGCCACCGAAGACCACATTGCAGAACTGAGCGAATCTGATGGGGAACAGAAACGATCGTCAGCTACAGAGCAATGCTCTCCCAACCATGGACCAACAAGGGGGCACAGTGATGAGTCCAGCAGAGAGAGGACATCCTCAGTTATCCCCCAAGTGGCTTGGGAGAGCCTAAGGGCCCTTGTAAACAAAGCCCAGAAACTATCCCCTGAAGAGGCAGAGACAGGACCCTATACCCCTTCTTGTTTATGTGTATCATTATAACAAACAACTCAATGGTACATGCTGCTTTCCTTTATGGGCAGTGGTGAGAAATCCACTGATACCACTCCCTGTGAGTGGGGATTCTGGACCCCCTGTAACGTACAGTGATACCCACTGATGGGAGAAAATCCTTTTCCAGTTCAGCCCACCCTAACGGCTGCCTTTTATGTCTCATACTTTCTTATGGAGGGATTCTGTCTGAATGAAACTGTTTGTCCACTGGACTTCATTACTCTAGCCAGTAACAGGTGATTTCTCTAATTGGATTGATTGACACTGTGAACCCCAGGGATGTTGGGCCATTCCCAACTATGCCCCTTCTATAGGTTATGACCCCACAACTCATATCCAGTACACTTTAAAAAAGGGTACTATGGTGGGCAATGGAACTTTTCCAGTATCCCCAAGGAGCCAAACTAACCCTAACACTTGAGAGATGGAGCCAGAAGTATTAGGAATTCAGAGATTTTCTTAATGACAGAGCAAGTTTGAAGCTAGCCTTCTCTACATGTCATCCTGTTGTAATTTTTCTTAAAAAAGGAAAACTGAAAAAGTCTGACAAAAATACACATCTAAGAGAAGGATAGCATGGAATCTAATATAGGATGGTTAGAAACTCATGGTGGAAAGCAGAGAGAGGGGTGAGGGAGGGAGGGTTGGGAGAGGAGGAGGAAGAAGAAGAAAAAGAAGAAGAAGGAGGAGAAGGAGAAGGAGAAGGAGAAGGAGGAGAAGGAGAAGAAGGAGGAGGAGAAGGAGGAGAAGGAGGAGAAGAAGGAGAAGAAGGAGGAGAAGAAGAAGGAGGAGAAGAAGAAGGAGGAGAAGAAGGAGGAGGAGGAGGAGGAGGAGGAGAAGGAGGAGAAGGAGGAGGAGGAGGAGAAGGAGGAGGAGGAGGAGGAGGAGGAGGAGGAGGAGGAGGAGGAGGAGGAGGAGAAGAAGAAGAAGAAGAAGAAGAAGAAGAAGAAGAAGAAGAAGAAGAAGAAGAAGAAGAAGAAGAAGAAGAAGAAGAAGAACAAGAACAAGAACAAGAACAAGAACAAGAACAAGAACAAGAAGAACAAGAAGAACAAGAAGAGAGACATGAAAAAGGTAAAAAGGTATTTAGGAGATAAAGGTGAGAACTTTCCAAAAGCAATAAAAGACCTTGCCTGCAATTCTCAAATAGAACACAAGCCTAACATCAGGGCATGGTGGTAACAGCATTGCAGAGATGGGGGCCAGAATCATCAGGAGTCCAAGGTCATCTCTAGATACACAATGAGTTCTAGTCTTTTGTTCCTTTTTATCAAAACACTCTTTGCTGGGCGGTGGTGGCACACGCCGTTAATCCCAGCACTTGGGAGGCAGAGGCAGGTGGATTTCTGAGTTCGAGGCCAGCCTGGTCTACAGAGTGAGTTCCAGGACAGCCAGGTCTATACAGAGAAACCCTGTCTCAGAAAAAAAACAAAAACAAAAACAAAATTCCTCACACGTTTTGCAGCAATCCTGTTTCTGTGTGGTTCATTCAGGGGGGCGGTGAGTTAAGACGGTTCAGTTTTAACAGTATCACTGTATAGGCAGGCTTTGGGGGCTCAAACTCCGCCCAGTGTGAGAAAGCCCTCCTCTCGGCTGGCTGCCAAGGATGGTTTCCTTCTGGATGCCTTTGGATCAAAATGTAGAACTCCCAGATCCTTCAGGACTATGTCTGCCTGCAAGCTGCCATGTTTCCTGTCATGGTGACATTGGGTTGAACCTTTGAAACTGTAAGCCAGCCCCAGTTAAATGTTTTACTTTATAATAGTTGTTGTGGCCATGGTATCCCTTTGCAGCAATGAAACCCTAACTGAAACATAAGCTTTCAGCAAGGATATTCACATTGAATGTCCGAGTCTGAATTTCTCTCTGGAAACATTTTCCTAGAAACAAGCATCAAAGGCGGACGGGCATACGAGAGTTCTGAGGAACAAAGATCTACAACAAAGATAGTGCCCACTCAGGAACGAGCCACCACTGGCCATGGTGGGAAATCTGGGGTAAGCCCAGGAGCAAAGGTTCAAGGTCACCTTAGGCCTCCGCTGAACGCCTGCCTCCGAATGCCCACATGTAGCTGTGCAAAGAAAGGTCTGATCGTCAGAGGCACATGCAGAATGGAGAGAGTGAGCAGGAGACACAGGAAAAACTGCCCCTCAGAGGCAGCTGAGGACTCCTGTGAGACGATCACAGTCATTGGAGGGTGGTGGGGGGCGTGTCTCTCCACCAGGGAGAATTCTGAGCAGGAAAAAAGGTCAATAGCTGAGACACAAAAACAAAACTGGAAAAGAAAAAAAAAATGGAGATAGGCAGAGCTGGAGTGTGCGGCCCTAGAAGGGGAGGTTCCAGTCAGGAACAGGGGATGAAGCCTGTCACCCTAATTCTTAGGAAGCTGAGGCAGGGGATCACACATTTTGGGCAAGCCCAGGCTACACTGCAAGACCTTGTAGAAAACAAAAAACTGAAAACAACTTGATTTTACGGAATGAAATAGGAGGTCAACGGTCGGAGGCGAGGAGGGGTACAACGGCACTCTTTGCCTGAGGGAGGGAGAAGCACCCTACACAAGAGTACAGAAGCACTGGGCATCTGGTAGCTGAACTTACCTGGATCAAGGACGCATGAAAGAGCTCTTGGAAACTCCCTGCGGGTAAGGGATGCCACGGAGGTCAGGCGTGGGACAAGGGTGGGCTACATGGAGGCCCGGAGAGGCCACTGCGTGAAGCTGTGAAAGCAAAGCTGGCCTTGGAGACCCCAAGAGGTTAGAAGTGCTGTGGGCACAGAATGCCTGCCAAGGAACACCGCTCACACGGAGTGGAACCAGCCCAAGGGAAAGAAGTGTGATCCAGTCCACAGAGCTGAAAGGAGTGGGGGCGGGGAGGCTGCAAGGCGCTGTGACATCAGACATGGAGAAGCAGAGTTTGGGGTTCACTCTCACGGCTTCCGTTCTGGTTCTGGTTCAGTATTTCCTCAGGGTGCACCCTTTCTTCCCTTCTGCAATGGTCTAGTCTGTGCCACTGCATGTTGGATTCCATGATCTGCATTTTTATTTTAATTTTGACCGTATAAAAGAGATTGTTGTTAAGAGATGTGTTAAAGAGATTCCATGAGTCCAGAAGACACTTTAGACTTTGGACTGTTAAACATTACTGAGACTGTGATAGACTCGGGAGACTCCTGTGGTTGGACTGAATGCATTTTGCGTTCTGATATGACTACAAGCCTGTGGGGGTCAGGGAGCGGAATGCAGTGGTTTGGATAGGGACGGCTGCACACACTCATGTGTGTGAGTGCTTGCTCTGTAGGGAATGGAGAGGCTTGGCAGGGATCAGGAGATAGAGGAAATGTGTCAGCGGGTGGGCTTTGGGGTTTCAAATACTCAAGTCAGGCTGAGGTCTCCTGCCTCTGCTGCCTGAAGATCTGAATAGATAGCTTCCTGTTACCATGTCAGCCCAGATGCTGCTATGCTCCCAATCATGATGACAACGGACTACACCTCAGAAGCAGTAAATGAGCCCCAATTAGCTGCTTCCCTCTATAGGAATTGCCCTGGTCATGGCATTCACACACACACACACACACACACACACTCACAAAGGAATGTTTCAAATGTTTTATTTAAAGCACAGCATCTGTTGGCCCCATGGGAAGATCTGCGGTCTCAACTGATCTGGACCCCTGAGACCTCTCAGACACTGAGCCGCTAACCAGGAGGCATACACCAGCTGATACGAGGCCCCTGACACATGCACAGCAGAGGACTGCCCGGTCTGGCCTCAGTGAGAAGATGCACCTAACCCTCCAGAGACTGAGGCCCCAGCAAGTGGGGAGGCCTGATGAGGTAGAAACATCCCTTTGGAGACAGGGGAGGGTGGGGATGGGGGTCAGGAGAGGTACAGGATGGGGAGTGGTCGGGGGCAGACCAGGAGGGGATGAAGTCTGGAGACTTCAAAGGCTAAAAAAGGAGAATAAAAATAAATAAGGGGCAAGAGAGATGGCTCAGTTGTTAAGAGAACTGACTATTCTTCTGGAGGTCCTGAGTTCAATTCCCAGCAACCACATGGTGGCTTACAACCATCTGTAATGAGACCTGACGCCCTCTTCTGGGGTGTCTGAAGAGAGCTATGGTAGTGTACTCATATGTATAAAATAAATAGATAAATAACAATAAATAAATAAATAAATAAATAAATAAATAAATAAATAAATAAATAAAGTGGACGCTGGGAAGATGGTTCAGAGCTTCAGAGCTCTGGCTGCTCTTCCGGAGGACCCAGGGAGTGTTTGCGACACCCACATGGTGGCTCACAACCACCTGTTATTCCAGATTCAGGGGATCTAATGTTGGACCGTGAAAGGCAGTCTGTGTTCAGGTTGAGCTAGGTTTAAACCCCGGAGACCCAGTAGAGATTAATCTACAAGGGACGGGAAGTCTGTTTGCCCACGCTCCCAGAAACTGGGCTCCTGACACCACGAGGCCCTAAACTCCATAATCTTGTGGCCATCAGTCTCATAGGGCATCGCCCAAGCCCCTGGTATTCTGGCTGGACCCACCCCACAGTGACCCGGCTGTAGCCCAGCCCACTGTAAAAGGGGATGTTTGCCCCTCCCCTCTCTCTTATTCTCTCATCCTCTTACTCTCCTCTCCTCTTCTCTCTCTCTCTCTCTCTCTCTCTCTCTCTCTCTCTCTCTCTCTCTCTCTCTCTCTCCTCTTCTCCCCTCCCCCCTCTTTCCACGTGGTCATGGACGGTTTCTACTTCTCTACCTTCCCCTCCTTCACTCCACTCTTCTACAATAAAGCGCTAAAACCAATAGATTGCCTCCCAGCGTTTCTAGCCGCCAGCCTAGACCAAGGACTCTCCAGAGAGGAACCACCACACCACACCTTCCCTCCCCGCCCCTTTCCCTTTCCGCCCTGGGGCCCTGTTCTCAGTTCTTCCACGGTATCCTGAGAGCTAGAACTTCTTGTCCCTGGCCTGGAGACTGGAGACTGCGTGCTTTCCTCACCCCCAGGGGCGGGGTCCAGCGACCTCACAGGCAGCAGTTTCCCACATCTGCCCTGTCAGAGCCTGCGAGCTCTGATGAGACAGGATTTTTCTCCCAACCACCTTTTCCTCACACCGACAGTGGGCTGGGCACTCTCACATCACTCACTGATTAAGACAATGCCCTACAGCTGGATGCTACGGAGGCATTTCCCCAACTGAGGCTCCTCCCTCCCTTCTGACTCTAGCTGGTGTCAAGTTGACACACAGCACCAGCCAGTGCACCTATTCAACCTTCCCATGGCTAAAGAGGGGTTAGAGGACAAACATGAGAAAACGCCGTGCAAGGAACTTGGTGTCATTACTGCGGCTCCGGCACTAGGTCCGCTGTTATTAAATAGGAAGTCACAGATTTCAGAGTCAGAGAGCACCAAGCCCTGTCGGGAGCGATGTGCTGACTTATACTGCACACAGCTGCCAATGCCCAGCTCCTCCTACACTCACGATGCCTGGCTCCTCCTGGGCAGGAGCGCTCAGGCCCCCCCTTCACCCCCAACCCAAAATGCCCTGAGCCTCATCTCATGATTGAGTGACGACATCACTTAAAATGCTTTGCGTTGAACAAGGTTATGAATTACAGATTCAGAATTCTTTACTAGTAAATTTTTTTATTGGCAACATCTATGCAAATATTCCCAAATCCAAAAATTCTCCAATCTGTGAAATGCTTGTGTGCCCCACTGCTTGGACGGCACTCGAGTCTGAATCACTCGTAAAGTCCCGAGTCCTATCAATCTAACAGGGTGTACTGGCTGGTTTTGTGTCAACTTCACACAAGCTAGACCTTGGCAACTTCTCAATGCCTCAGTTTACCCATGTGTGCAGCAGTAGCTCCATCCCAACATCCCTGAAGGGATTAAATGAAACTGCCGAGGAACCTGAGACACAGCATGATATTCATTAAGCAGCCTATATATGTCTAACAAACTATCAACATAGTCTACATTATGCCAATCATGGCCACACACTGTTCCATAAAGGTTACATTGTAAATCTATATAATGTATAATATACATATATATGTTAAATGTTCTGTCCATATAGACATATATAAATTCATTATACATATATATGTCATTGATATATACATAATCACTTTAAAACAAAAATTCAATTAAATGAAAGTTTCAAAAAAAACTGCTATTTTTAATCACTTACCAATGTACCCAAGATATTTTAAAGGTGTCTGTTTTAGGCCAGAATAGAAAATCAGGGATACCTAGTGACTACAGATTAACTGGGAAAATCACCACTGTTGTTAGCAAAACCAGCATCTACTCGCTGGAACTGACGGTACTGCAGAGCTGGAGAGCTTGGCTGAACACCATGTAAAACACCCTTTGCATTAGTATTCACAGTTCAGTTTCCCGAATCATGACTCCTGCGTGCTCTCAGTGGTGTCTAATAAACGCGCTGAGGTTCCAGGCTGCTGGTGTGTCTCCATCAGAGCACAGGGCTCATTCGATCCCAGCTTGTCTGTACGTATGCCTGTCTGTGAGTCTGTCCTTTCTTCATCCCTCCATCCCCCGAGCTGGGTCAACCACAGAAGCTGTGCAGATGGTGGCAGCCAGACGCTCCCGGGTTGTTCAGGAAATGAATGCTCAGGGCATCCCAGGCTGGACATAAGGGTGAGCAGTGCTCTGTGTGCTCGTGTGTATACATGTATGCATTCATGTGAGTGTACATAGGTACATAAGGGTGCACATGCATGCACCTTCCTCGGGTGCAATCTAGGGGGTTTTGTGTGTGTTTTGGGAACAGCGTCTTTCAGTGGCCTGAAACTTGGCAAATAGGATCTGGGGGCTGCAGAGCGCTTGTCCAGTAGACAGTTCCAATCCCTAACCCTATGGGGAATGGGGAAGTGTCCCGACTCACCTGTGACTTGGTCATTGTTCTCTCCTCTCTGAGACAAGGCAGGGTTCTGGGAAGCAAGCTGGGGGAGGAAGGGCTCCGTGAGAGCATTGCTAGGACCGTCGGTCCACATGGCTTCCTCGGCTTCTCCATCGGCCCCGAGCGCTGTGCGCGCTGACCAGGCTTTCTACTTCCGTCCTGCCCATCGGTAGTGCAAGCCTCCAGGTTACCGGACTCACTCACCACATTCTCTATTTCCGGCAGCTTCAGGGGCGCTGGGCGCTCTTCCCCTCACAAAGCAGTGATGGGTTCCCAGAAAAACAATTCTTTAGAAGCTCCGAACTCTAAAGAACGCTGTCATAACTGATGGCCACTCTCAGAAGGGCCAGTTAATTTGACGGCTATCTTACACATACTTGTTTCTATACATGGGAATGAAATTCCTCACCACCACCACCACCCCTGTACCGCTAAAAAGTTTACATTCTAGTGAAGGTTGCTATCTGAAGAAGCCTCCAAAAAGGCTCCCGCGTGCGTGAAAGAAGGACCAACAAAACCTGAACCCTTTCTTAGAAGGGAGGTTTTGCCCCTGCTGTGGAGCCTGACCACTTGAGTCTCTGGACCCCACATGGTGGAAGGAGTGACTCTACTCCCACTTTTTATAAGCTGTGGCACTCCCCATTCTAAGTAAATAATGCGCGCGCACACACACACACACACACACACACACACACACATCACGTAAAAACCAGCGCTGCATACCAGTTAAGCCTTCAGGACACTGGCCAGCTGTCATCAGCGCTGCTCTGCCAGGCTCCGGGGGAAGCTCAACTCTCCCCGGGGCTCCACCAGCGGCTGAGATGGGTCCGTGGATCCAGGCAGCGCGGCCCCAGGCAGAGCCCAGCAAGAGAGGAGCGGCCGCCGTCGCAGCAGCCACCACCACCACCTCTGACCACAGACTCTGTCCCCGAGGGACACGCAGGGAGCACGACCGCACCTTAAGGGCCACCGGACCCTCCGGTGCCCCTCACATGTACACTGGGATGGCAACCTTGCCTCCCAGGAACGGAAGCGACCTTGACCGCACAGGCGCAGGAACTACAGTTCCCAGAATAAGACCAGCAGAAGCGCCTAGCTCTGGAGCACATCTAGGACGCCATTTGAAACCTTCCTTAGAAAGGTCACACTCCAGTAGATAGGCTCGGCCCCCGTTTGATAGGGCCACCTACGCATCTCAAAAATTTTAACCGAGAAATGTTTCTGTCCAAAGGAAAGACGGGGACAAAAAAAAAAAAATGGAGCAGAGACTGAAGAAAAAAACATCCCGAGACAGGTCGCCCCACCTAGGGATCCATCTCATCTGCAGACACACCAGACACATGGCACTTGTAGCTATTGTAACATTGTAGCACACAAATCCCCACACTATTCCTGATGCCAAGAAGCGCTTGCTGACAGGATCCTGACAGGGTATTAAGGTAGGCCACCACGACTGGCTGTGGATACTTTTTAAAAACATTAAAGTCCCATATTCTATTTTATTGTAAAAGCTGAAACTTACTTCACAACTATAGGAACTCGATTCCACAGCAAAGTCAGAGCCCCTGCCTAGAATCCCCCAGTGAGGGGCTGGGGGCGTGGCTCAGAGGTAGAGCCCCTGCCTAGAATCCCCCATTGAGGGGCTGGGGGTGTGGCTCAGTGGTAGAGCCCCTGCCTAGAATCTCCCAGTGAGGGGCTGGGGACATGGCCTGGGGGACAGAGTGTCTGAATCAACATTCTATTGCTGTGAAGAGACACCACCTCCACATCTCTGCCTCCCTGCCTGCTTACCCCTCCCTCCCTATACCCTTTCCCCCTCTCTGTCTCTCTTTCAATAATTTATTGTTTAATTTTTATTCATTTTACATCCCGATCACAGCCCCCTCTCTCCTCTCGTCCCAATCCTACCCTTACAAATCCCTCCCCTCTCACTTCCCCCCTCCCCCGCTTTTGTACCACCCTGCCCTGGGATATCTAGTCCCAGCTGAACTAGGCACATTCTTTCCCACTGCAGCCCAAGCAGACAGACCAGGTAGTGGGAAGGGGGTCCAATGGCAGGCAGCAGGGTCAGAGACAGCCCCCTCTCCACTTGTTAGGGTCCCACAGGAAGCTGCACATTTACTACAAATGTGTAGGGGTCCAGGTCCAGCTCCTGCATGCTCCCTGGCTGGTCGCCCAGGCTCTGTGAGCCCCCGTGGAACCAGGTTAGTTGACTATAGCTTTTTGGTGGCGTTGCTGACCCCTGGGGCTTGCTAACATCCATCCCTAACTCCTCCGTCGGACTCCCTGGGCTTTGCCTGGTGTTTGGCTGTGAGTCCCCGCATCTGCCTCCATCTGATGCTGGATGAAGCCTCTGAGGAGACGGTTAAGCTAAGTTCCTGTCTGCAGGCAGAGCAGAGCCTTGTTAATAGTGTCAGGGGTTGGCTCTCTCACATGGGTTGGGTCTCAAGTTGGGGCAGTCACTGGCTCCCTATTCCCCAAAACTCCGCTCCATCTTTATCCCAGTGCATCTTGTAGGCAAGACAGATTTTGGATTGAAGGTGTTGTGGGTGGATTGATGTCTGCCTCTCTCCTCTGGAAGCCCTACGTTCCACTACAGGAGGTGTCCACTTCAGTCTCTATATCCAGTTCTGGTAGAAATCTCAGCGAGATGCCGGGCAGTGGTGGTGCACGCCTGTAATCCCAGCACTCTGGGAGGCAGAGGCAGGCGGATTTCTGAGTTTGAGGCCAGCCTGGTCTACAGACTGAGTTCCAGGACAGCCACGGCTATACCGAGAAACCCTGTCTCGAAAAAAACCAAAAAAAAACAAAAAACAAAAAAAAAAAAGAAAGAAAAAGAAAAAAGAAAGAAAGAAAGAAAGAAAAGAAAAGAAAAGAAAAGAAAAGAAACCTCAGCGAGGGTTACCCCTATAGACTCCCCATATTGGTGCCCATCCCTGGCTTCCAGCTAGTCACCAGAAATGCCACCCACCATTTTCCATGTTCACTCCCAGCCCTTTCCCATCCCCATCTTCTCCCCACACCTGATCACTATCCGTGTCCCCCTTCACCCCTCTCCTACCCAGTTCCCTCACTACATCCACCTACGATGACTACTTTAGTTTCCCCTTCTGAGTGAGATTCACACATCCGCTTTATTACCCAGTGTCTTTGGGTCTGTGTGTTGTAACATGGTTATCCTACACTTGGCTAATGTCCACTTATACGTTAGTACATACCATATGTGTCTTTCTGGTTCTGGGCTACCTCACTCAGGGTGATATTCTCAAGTTCTCTCCATTTGGCTGCAGAATTCATTTCAGTAGCTGAATAGTATTTCATTGTGTAGATGTACCAAATTTTCTTTATCCATTCTTCAGCTAATATGCGGCAAGCCAGTAGCCAGCATCTAATGAAATGGAGAGAAACGTAAAGCATTTCCCAGTAAAATCAGGGACTAGACAAGGATGCCCTTTATTCTCCCTCTGTTTGATATAGTACTGGAAATTCCAGCCAGAGCAATAAGACAACAAAAGGAGATCAAGAAGATACAAGTTGGAAAGGAAGAAGACAAAGTGGCTGTGTTTCCACAGGATATATATGATGGTATACATAAGCAACCCCAAAAATTCTACCAGAGAATTCCTACAGCTGATAAACATGGTCAGCAAAGTTGCTGGATACAAAATTAATTCAAAAATCAGTAACCCTCCTTTATACAAAGAATAAACAGGCTGAGAAAGAAATTAGGGAAGCAAAACCCTTTACACTAGCCACAAATAATATAAAACATCTTGGTGTGACTCTAACCAAGCAAGTGAAAGACCTGTATAACAAGAGCTTCAAGTCTCTGAAGAAAGAAACTGAGGAAGACCAAGGCAACTCTTAAAATAGAGAGCATGTGTTTGGGGGAAGGTTTATAGTTTCAGAAGTTTAGTCCCTTACATCATAAGCAAGAAGCATGGCAGCAAACTCGGACCAGCTTCAAATAGATGAACCTTTAGGGACCATTCTCACTCAAACAACCACGCCCCCCTCCCCCCCCCCCCCCCCCCCCGGCTCCCATAGGCTTGTAACTGTAACATAATGCAAAGACGCACTGGGTCCAACTTCAAAAGGCCCCATAGTTATAACAGTCTCAACACTGTTTTAAAAATCCAAAGTTCAAAGTCTCTTCTGCCACTCACGACAATCTCTATACTCTAATCCCTATAGAATCAAAATAAAAAAGCAGATCACACACCATGAGCATATAATGACATAGAATATACCATTGCTAAAGGAAGGAAATGGGGTTTAGTGAGGAAACTCTGGGACAAAGCAAGACTAACAACCAGAAGGCAAACTCCAAACTTTACAACTCCATGTCTGATGCCAAAGTGCTCTTCAGATCTCAAACTCCATTCAACTTTGTTGAATCTCTCTCTCTTGGGCTCATTCCACGTGTGCTCTTCAGCTCCCCTTGCCTCGAGCATTTCCAACAACTTCCAGACTGCACCTTCACAGTTTCACTAAATGGCCTTTCTTTCTTTCTTTCTTTCTTTCTTTCTTTCTTTCTTTCTTTCTTTCTTTCTTTCTTTTACTTTACTTTTATTTTCTTTACTTTTCTTATTTTTCTTTTTCTTTCTTTCTCTCTTTCTTTCTTTCTTTCTTTTTTTTTTGAGACAGGGTTTCTCTGTGTAGCCCTGGCTGTCCTGGAACTCACTCTGTAGACCAGGCTGGCCCCAAACTCAGAAATCCACCTGCCTCTGCCTCCCAAGTGCTGGAAAATTCCTGTACCACGCCTGGCCTCAGACTCTTTCCTTAGTCATGGATGGAGACTCTATAACCCCTTTCTTGTATCCATGATCTAAAGCTAGAATCACGAGACCAAAGCTGCCACATTCCTCTGCTTGCTGGTCTAGACCTTGGCTCCATCCAGTTACATTTCCACCATCTTTCTCTCTCAGTGCTTAAGCTGTCCCTTTATTCCTTCTCACAAGTCAGAAGCTTGGGCGGGTGGGTCTTGTCCTGAGGTCAGCACTCCTTGGTAGCATTCAGAATCAGGATTCTCCTTAAACCTTCCTGGTGCTCCTTTTCTCCTCAAACTCCACATTGCATATTTCTCTCGGTCCAGCTTGCTTCTCTTCCTGATGGATCTCCATGAGTGACCACTGAAAACCACAGGACACAGTCAATACTAGGCTGACTGGAAATCTCCTCTGCTTCTGCCATTAATACAACAATACTCATCAACTTAGCTTCAGGCAGATTTTTAGGACAAGGGCAAAAATAGCCACACCTTTTTTTTTTTTTTTTTTTGCCAAAATATCACAAGAATGGTGTGTAGGCCACTCTCTACTGTTCTTAGCCTCTGAAACTTCTTTAGTAGGCTGAAGTATAGGGGCATAATTCAACTTGCCCTCAGTGCTGTCTTTCATGGATCTACCAAGATGATTTATTACTTTCTAATTAAATCATCTGGTCACTCTTGTATTAACAAAGTCCTCAAGTTTTCCATAGTCCTTCAACAAACAGCAGGGTTAGGCTTGTCTCCAGAACCCCAGTCCTTGCGATCAACATCTATCTTCGTCTGTGAAAAAAATATAGTTACCAAAGAGTTTATAAAAGGCAGCATTTCCCTGGGGGCCGGCTCACACTTCCAGAGCTTGACTCCATTTTCCTGGCAGGAGCACGGCAGCAGGCTGGCCCGGTGCTGAAGAAGCAGCTGAGACTTATCCTGATCCATAGGAGAGAGTCAGAGAAAGAGACATGGACTCGCGTGTGCTTTTAAAGTCCCAATGCACACACACAGTGATATACTTTCTCCAAGAAGGCCACACCTCCTCATCCTTCTAATCCTTTCAAAGATTTCCACTCCCTGGAGACTATGCGTTCAAATATATGAGCCTATGGGGGCTTTCTCATTCAAACTACAACCTGCCTAGACTCCCCCAGTGAGGGGCTGGGGGTGTGGCTCAGTGGTAGAGCCCCTGCCTAGAATCCCCCACTAAAGGGTTGGGGTGTGGCTCAGTGGTAGATAAACTCCCTAGTGACCTCCAATAAGGAGCTGAAAATGCTGTGCAATGGTAGTACTCAGGCCTAACAACTGTGACACCAGGGTTTGTGCCAAAATTTCACTCCCTCTTCCAAACATGCACACACACACACACACACACACACACACACACACATTAATTAATTAATTAATTAATTAATTAATTTCTAAAGTGCAACAAATTATAAGAAGACACCTTACTTTGTCTCACCGTTGTAGCCTTAGGTTTTTCAGAACCTACTTAATTTAGGGTTCTTAAAACACTTCAGCCTCCCTTCTAACTCACTGACCAGAGGTAAGGGAGAAAGAAGGATAATAAGAAAAGGGGATTGTGAAACCTGTTTAGAAGTAGTTCCTTAGGGGCGATTATACTTTTCATTTTCAGGGTGTCAGCAGTCTAGTCCAATAGCAAACACCAAAGACAAGTCAGTAGCAGTGCCATGATCCAGCAGAAACAGCAAGGTCACCGAATTGTCACCAGTCCATGGAAGTGGCCAGAATCAGCTGGAATACCACAAGAAGTCCTTTGGAGCATTTCCCTCTACAAAGCCAAGACCAGCAAAGATGGGCAAAGACCAGTGAAGGCCTGCACATACAGTGAAGCCCTGCACAGCCAGTGAGGCACTGCACAGCCAGTGAGACACTGCACAGCCAGTGAGGCACTGCACAGCCAGTGAAGCCCTGCACAGCTAGTGAGGCCCTGCACAGCCAGTGAGGCCCTACACAGCCAGTGAGGCACTGCACAGCCAGTGAAGCCCTGCACAGCCAGTGAGGCACTGCACAGCCAGTGAGACACTGCACAGCCAGTGAGGCCCTGCACAGCCAGTGAAGCCCTGCACAGTCAGTGAGGCCCTGCACAGCCAGTGAGGCCCTACACAGCCAGTGAGGCACTGCACAGCCAGTGAAGTACTGCACAGCCAGTGAAGCACTGCACAGCTAGTGAAGCCCTGCACAGCTAGTGAAGCCCTGCACAGCCAGTGAGGCACTGCACAGCCAGTGAGACACTGCACAGCCAGTGAGGCCCTGCACAGCCAGTGAAGCCCTGCACAGCCAGTGAGGCCCTGCACAGCCAGTGAGACACTACACAGCCAGTGAGGCACTGCACAGCCAGTGAGGCACTGGACAGCCAGTGAGGCACTGCACAGCCAGTGAGGCACTGCACAGTCAGTGAAGCCCTGCACAGCCAGTGAGGCCCTGCATAGCCAGTGAGGCCCTGCACAGCCAGTGAAGCCCTGCACAGCCAGTGAGGCCCTGCACAGCCAGTGAAGCCCTGCACAGCCAGTGAGGCACTGCACAGCCAGTGAGGCCCTGCACAGCCAGTGAGACACTACACAGCCAGTGAGGCACTGCACAGCCAATGAGGCACTGGACAGCCAGTGAGGCACTGCACAGCCAGTGAGGCACTGCACAGTCAGTGAAGCCCTGCACAGTCAGTGAGGCCCTGCATAGCCAGTGAGGCCCTGCACAGCCAGTGAGGCCCTGCACAGCCAGTGAAGCCCTGCACAGCCAGTGAGGCACTGCACAGCCAGTGAGGCCCTGCATAGCCAGTGAGGCCCTGCACAGCCAGTGAAACCCTGCACAGCCAGTGAGGCACTGCACGCCAGTGAGGTCCAGCATAGCGTGTTATGATGTCGCAATGCAAGAGTGCCCTCTCACTGTCTGTGGGGCCGTTTATTCTTTCTAAACATTGAGTGCGCTGTCATAAAACAGTTTCCAGCAAGACATCATGTGCCCTTGCACAAGACTGCTCCCAGAAAAACATTAAATAACATGAGGAGTTTTTAAAGAAACCAGTAACTTCCACTTCATATCCCATTTCTGTATTTTAAAAATGTCTTTTTTTCTAACATTAACAATCTATTCACAACAGAAATAATTATGAGAATGAAAAAAAACTAGAGCTTTATATGACATTTTAAATAAGCTGCTTATTGACAAACAATAGCAAAAACATCCTTACATTTCTATCAAGACACAATAATTACACAAAACAACCTTAAATTTCTATCAAATAAAATAATTAAACCAAACAACTTTAAATTTCTATCAAGATATAATAATTGTAAAACACCTTACATTTTTATCACTTAAAAAATACATAAACAAAATAACCTTAAATTTATGTCCATATGCAACTGGGCGGTGGTGGCGCACGCCTGTAATCCCAGCACTCTGGGAGGCAGATTTTTGAGTTTGAGGCCAGCCTGGTCTACAGAGTGAGTTCCAGGACAGCCACGGCTATACAGAGAAACCCTGTCTTTAAAAAAAAACAAATCCAAAAAACCCAAAAAAACAAATCATGCCAATATATATTAATCCATGCCAAAGTAAAAATTAAGACCAGTAAATTCTACTTTCATTAAAAAATCTTTATTTTATGTTATTATTATTTCTTTTTTCCATCTTTTCCCCCACCATTAGGCACAGTAGAGAGATCCTAGGTTTTAAATTTTATTTTGTTTCCTTCCTGACCATAACAAATAACAACTGACCACTCTAGATGACAGCAACCATAACATATCAAACAACCAAAACCATCCATCCCACCTTTTAGGAAAAGGAGAGTCATGTTCTTAAATTACTTGTCTGGAGGCAAAGGTATCTTTTAAACACCCTATGAGAACTGGGATATTGGCCAAATCCTGGGAAAGCTGGTTGTAACTTTTTTTTTTTTTTATCCAGTCTCTGGATTATTCAGTTGCTGTGTTCTTCAGTCTCTGTGACTGGTCGTTTGGCTAGCCCTTTTGAAGTTGATTTCCATGCATATTTTGGAGAAATCAGTAACCGAGACAGTCTGTGAGAGTGAATCACCTGGGCTTCTTTGCTTTGTGAAGACGGCCATGTCTCAAGTGATAAGAAGTTTTCCCCGTCAGCTCTGATCTTTATGATCTTTATTGGTAACCATATTTTTTCACTCCCTGTAGATACATAAACACAAACACATCCCCATCTTAAAACTGTTGCAGGTTTCCATTGCGATGTCAACACAGCATTATAGTATATTGGTTGGCATGCTCCTCAGTTTTGTTTTGTTTTGTTTTGATAACTGAAGTGGGTTTGACCTAACGCTGCTTGTATTATAATGTTAATTTTGGTCCCCCAAATTATGTACACGAGTGTCTTCACATAAGACATTGAGGGGCCCTGCCCCCACCCCACCCCACCCCACCCCCCACCCCCGTTGGTTCTGATTGGTAAATAAATATTCCAGCAGCCAATGGCTGGGCAGGCAGACAGAGGGAACGTTTAGGATCCCCTAGCTTGGGACAGAGAGGAAGGAGGAACAAGGAGATCTGCTATGCTGGGAGAAGAAGAGGAGAGAGAGGGACACCATATATTTGGGTCTCTGATCATTAACAGCTCTTTGCCAGAACACAGGTTTCCCAGTGCCCCCAAAGTCCCTGTTCTTTCTACTGAAGTGGCTTTGTCCTTAATGTGAAGAAACAGCAGCAGCTGAGCACTTCTGCTCCCTGCATTGATTTGCCTCTCCTTTTTTATATATGCCATAATTTTAATTTGTTCTTTGCTATTCTATCTAGTTTACCTGGATGCACAGTATGTCCTTGAGAAGGTAATCCACTTCTTCCCAAGGTTACTCCTACTATACCTGAAGGTAAAGGACCAGTAGGTAAACACCAGTGGTTATTTTGTAACATTCGACTTTTGGGGATAGTGTAAGAGGTGTGTCTGTGGCCAGATCCAAAGGTGCACTTCCTTCTGTAACTCGGATAAGATCAGAAATACATAGTTTGGGTTTTCTTCTCAGCTTGCTACCCTCTGGCTAACCAAAAGAAGTCCTCTGGTATTGTATGCTGCAGGGACTCAAGCTAACAGGCCCCTTAGTTCATTTCTTGATGGCAAGAGGCTACTCTGGATTTCTCTCTTGGATCTACAATCCTTAGACCAACGTTTGCCCTTTCCACAGTAGGTGCAATACCCTGGAATACTTTGTGTTTCAAAGCAACCAGAACCTGCTTATTCTCTTCTGTGAATACCCTATTCTCTAAAGTCGATGGATCTACTGTTTTGAGCTTTGAATTCTATAGCCTTACAGTTTTTGGAAATGACCACGTTTAAGTATTGAGCATTTTGATTCCCCAGCTTTGCAGTTGTGGCTTGCCCTAATCTATTGGAAAGATGCTCCTGAGAGGCAATACCACTTGTCTCGCTCATCCGTCCATCCATCAGGCCCCTTGTGCTTTCAGTGGTCTGATTGCTCTCTTACATTCAGTGTTTGCATTTTCAAATGCCAATATCTCTATCAATAACTGGTTTTAGGGTCTGATATGGCTATGTTTGCAGCTGAACGCAATCTCTGTACGAATTTAGCAAAGGCTTCTGCAAGACCCTATGTTACCTTAGTGGATTTTTTCCCCATCTCCTTAATCATATCCTAGGTCCTTAAGGCTCCAACATGACATTGTTCAATTACGACACTATTAGATTGGATTTCTTCTTGTAGGTTAGCATAACGCAGCCCTTATGCAAGTAGTTTGTCTTTAGCTATACATATCTCCCTTGTTATATTACATTGTTCTATTTCTGTGACTTCATGCCACCTCCACAACAACCATTGCGATTATTGATCAGCTTCTAGCACAGCTGACACCAATCTCTTCCAATCTTGGGGAATAACTCTATGCTGCATAGCCCAGTTACTTAACATTTCTTTAACGAATGGAGAATGCAAGCCATACAATAAAATAGCCTCTTTAAAATCCTTTAGATCTAGAGTTTCTATTGGCCACCATGTCAACTCATTATAAGCACGACCACCATCTTAGGTAGGCATGTGCTCTACAAACATTGGGAAAGCTGTAGGTGCCTGTGTAGCCCCAAGCAAATCCTCTGGTGGTGCACTTGGCTGAACACTAGCCTGTTGTCCTTGTACCGCCTCCTGATCTTTCTGTGCTCTTGTCTCGTGGAGGTGCTCTGGGAACCTGCCAGTTCTAGGTTAGTCAGGGCTACACAGAGAAACTGTGTCTCAGAAAAAAAAAAACAACAACAAAACCCAAAGAGTATCCACAGTTGTCTTTCATAGCATTTCAGAAATAAACAAACCAAAGAGCAACCTTTAAAGGCCTGAATAACTGCTACTGGTCTAGCCAACCATATTAGCTACTACTGATGTTACAAAGAAATTTTCACCAGGCGGTTGTGGCACACACCTTTAATCCCAGCACTTGGGAGGCAGAGGCAGGCAGATTTCTGAGCTGGAGGCCAGCCTGGTCTACAGAGTGAGTTCCAGGACAGCCAGAGCTACACAGAGAAACCCTCGAAAAACAAATAAAAAAACAACAACAACAACAAAAAGCAAAAACAAAAAAAAGAAAGAAAAGAAACTTTCTCAGAAGCTCTAACTACTATTAATAGGAAATTTTCATGCCTGAGTTGATTGCACATTCTGTTATGTTCTGTGCTTTGGTGTTCTTGGAAACAGAGGTCAGTTAGTGTAGACCACCAGCGGCTACATGTGAACTGGGTGGCCTGAAAGAGAATTTTGAGGTTAAGGCGAAAAAGATTTGAGTCAAGGCGGTAATTCCGGTCAAGACTGACTTTAATATTTTTAAGGCATGTTATATAGTCATTGGGGAATCGACCACCCCTCCCAGAAGTCGGTCACATCAAAGGCGGGGCTGTGAATTTTCTTTGGCTCCAGGTCTCAGCGGGTCGCCTGCCTTCAGACTGGCGAGTCCGTGTTGGGAGTCAGGTAAAACTGCCTTGGGGCGGTGTCGGTAGTCGAGGTGAGGCGCCTTGTTGTTCACAGGAATAAAGGCTGGAGGTAGCCATCGGAAGAGTTGGGAGTTGCCAGCCAGCTTCGTTGTGGGGGAAGAGACAAGTTAGAACTACTTTGTATAGTTATTCACAATAAGCTTGGACCCAAACCTGCAGCACTTCCTATACCTGTGTGTGGTAAGTTCCCCCCTGGGATGAACTCCAACGTAAGAGAGGCACCTGTACCAATATAAAAAGTCATTTGGAATAATACTCCCATTTTGAGCAGGTGTTGAGTAAAGTTTTAAATTCTCAAAACCTCCTTGAGAACTGACATCCCACTTGGCAGAAAGAGACATGTATGTGGGTAAATGGCACCTGGTTGACAGGTTAAGACATGAATGTTAGATAAAGCAAGTCCCCTGCTACGGTTGAATACCCTAACCAATGGGAACAGGATAAATGTTGAGCACAGACATATTCCCAAAGAAGTCCCCTATCCCTAAATTCTGATTGGTGGAATAACTTGGCACAAACTTGGTTCAAGGTCCCAGTCAGCTCCCAAGTCTCCTTTACAGGCCCGATCAATCAGTCCTGGGGCGAGTGTTCAATAGACCACCCTTCTCACTAAGATCTGTATTCATGTGGTTTGTGGGGTGACTCCTTATAGTGTCTGTTACTGGTTGCCAACTTGACTCTATCTGGAATGAACAACAGTCCAGAATTGGAGGGTTCACCTGTGATCCAGGCCTTGAGGATGGAGACACAAGTTTCTGGCCTGGATCTTGGTATGGAGATCTTGAGGCATAGTGGCCATGAAAAGCTTAGGCCCAGGCAAGGTAGTACTCACCTTTAATCCCAGGAGATTGAGGGAAGGAGATCTATGAATTTAAGGTCAGCCTGGGACAAAACAAGTCTCAGATCTAGTCTTGGTGGTACACGCCTTTAATCTAAGCCACACCTTCTGCTGGAGACCTGCTTAAGGGCATTGGAAGAAGGAAGATTCACTCTTCTTGCCTGCTTGCACTTACTTACCAGCACATCTGTTGGAAGCTACTTCCACAGAAGACCAGCCGAAGCGACTAGCCCTGTGGGAATGAGCAGCTACTAGATTCTTGGACTTCCCATCCACAGCTGCCTATTGTTGGGTTAGTTGGACTACAAACTGTAAGAAATCACAACAAATTCCCTTAATATATGGAGGCATTCCATAAGTTCTGTGACTCTAGAAAACCCTAATACACTCCTGGACCACAACATTTGGTGCATTGGCCAGAAAGTCCCAACCCCTGACCTCTCTTGGTTACTGATTGTGAGCTCCCAGTTCAGCAGGTTCGCTTTCTGTGCAGTTCTGTTTCTGGTTTTGGTCTAGACTCCTGGTGGCTCAAGTGAGAGAAGCATCATTCTCCTGAGTTGGGGGTGGGGAGTGCCCCATTCTCCCCTGGTGAAGAGGGAGATGGCTTTGATTTTTCCCCTTTGAATCTGGTCAGGTCTCTCTCCCAAGAAGCCCCACTCACAACACAGTGCTGAGTCTGTCTTTGAAACTCTGTGTTTTTGTCATGCCTGTGTCTGTGCCCTGCCTGGATGCTGCCATGTTCCCACCTTGATGACAATGGACTGAACCTCTGAACCAGTAAACCAAGCCCAATTGAATGTTGTCCTTATAAGAGTTGCTTCAGTCATGGTATCTGATCACAGCAGTAAAACCCTAAGACACACCTTCACCCTGCTTAAGGCTAGAAATACCGCCTACATAGAGTAACTCCCTATGTACTGGAGGCCCTCACAAAGGCCAAAGCTGACCTTTTAGCTGAAATCTCTAATCATGGCATTAAGTCAATCCAGGCACTCCAGAGAGTCCAAACCCGCCTCCACACTTACACAAACTAAGCCCCCAACCCCACCCCACTCCACCCCACTGGGTCATCCTTCATTGGTTCTAGCCTGGAGACCTGATCCTGATCAAGAGACATCAAAAAGAGAGTGTGGAGCTGTCCTGGAGGGGACCACACTTAGTGATCCTGACCACCCGGCAGCAATGCGGGAAAGCTTGGAGTCACCATTCTCATGTGAGATTTGCTCTTTGAAAGCAACAGGACCCTGAACAACAATGGCCCATCAGGCAACACCCAGAAAACCCAAACCATCGATATGTAGGCCAAGACTTGGTTGTGAAGGTTATCAGATACCCAGTCCAGTAAGGTAGGGTAATTATTGGCTTCTCTCAGTCTGACTGACTATTCAACACCCTCTATACTAATCCGCCACCTAAAACAATGGTCAGACTCCCCAGCACAGGTTGTTGGCCCCAGGATGTTAAGGAAAAATAATGCCTGGGAGGAAATTAGAGCCTGTCTTGATTAATTAAGTTCCACTTGCAATGTTCCAGGGACTTTCTGTTGATGTGAAACTTAGGGAGCAGGATGGAAGATAAATAGGGACCCCCACATTAAAATACAGCTTAACCAAACTGTAAGAGCCACCACCCCATGGTCATTATACTCAAATCCTGGCACCATCTTCCCTCCTTATGCAGACTGGGAAGTAGGACTTAATGTGTTTATAAAAAGATGGAGAGGGAGATATGTTCTATGGAGGTGTGGTTTGGTATGGGGGAAGTGGGTGTCTCAGCAGGCCCAGGCCCAGACGTCCCTTCCCCTGGAGAGACCAGCTACATGATGGTACAGTATAGAACAGAGTTTATTCAGGACATTCGGAGAGGAGTTAAGAGGGTAGTGGAGACAGAGAAAGGCAGAGAGAGAGGAGAGGAGAGGAGAGGAGAGGAGAGGAGAGGAGAGGAGAGGAGAGGAGAGGAGAGGAGAGGAGAGGAGAGGAGAGGAGAGAATAGAGGCCAGCCATGAGCATGTGGAGAGAGAGGGGGGTAAGGACTGGGGAGGTGGGGGAGGGAGACAGGGCAAAGAGCAGGAACAGGAAGGGAAGAGCAAGAGAGGGCAAGAAGCCCCTTCTATAGTGGGCCAGGCCTACTGGGCTGCTGCCAGGTAACTGTGGGGAAGAGCATACCTGGCTGCCAGGTACTTGTGAGATGCCTGGCACTTAGACAGAATGCTTACAGGACTCACTTGGGCATCCAGGGCTTACCCATGCAGATCTGACCCAGGGGCATAATTTTCTATCCAGAAGCTGGCAAAACCTGAGACCCTTTTCCCCCTGACTAAAGGGTTGAAACTGGACCCAGGATAGTTATGCCCTCTGGCCCTGCCTCTATACCTTTCAATAGCCACAACAGAGACCCACCCTTTGATATTTCTAAACCATCTTTGCCTCATGGGACTTAGCTGGTAACCACTACACAGGCCACTTTTAAATTTCTCAACGAAACAAAGCCAAATATGACTAAAGACTGTTGGTTTTGTTTGGACCTACAACTTCCTTACTATGCGAGGGTGGTACTTATACATTTCCCAAAAAGCAATTTCCACTGACTTCACTCTAGTTAAAATAGCTTGGCACTTTCTCATTCTGGGAAATGTAGTCCCAGAAAAAGAAGAAGAAGAAAAAAAAGGGGGGGGAGGCACCAGAACTATGAGCTCCCGCTGAGGCATTCTGGGAAATGTAGTTCTGTCGTCATTAGCAGCCAAGTTTGCTTCAGCTGCGGAAGTCTAGGCTGCCTGGCAGTGCTTCCAGTGAGGTGAGAGCTTGGAGCATCCCGCAGGCCTTCTGTGCGCTGAGTCCCGGTGTGTCCTCTCGGGGACGAGTTTGCATTCCGGGGGAAAGCGGGGCACCAGTGGCGGCGGCGGGTGGTGCTCTCTAACTGAGCTCTGCCTGAGGCCGCGCTGCCCGAGGTTCCTGGACTCATCTCAGCTGCTTGTGGAGCCCCGGGGAGAGTCTAGCTTCCCACGGGAGCCTGGCAGAGGAGCTGTGATGACAGATGGCCAGTGTCATAAAGCATTTAGTGGCAATTATGGCTTTTATGTGATTTTTTTTGCACTTATTTATTTTAGAGGGGAGGGGCGTGTCACAGTTTATGTATGGAGGTCAGAAGACAACTTGTGGGAGCCAGGTCTCTCCTTGCACTATGTCATGTGCAAGGGACTCGAACTCACCGTCAGGCTCAGCTGAAGTCACCTCTACCTGTTAAGTCATCTTGCAGGGCCAAACTCCCCTTTCCTTAGAAAAGACTTTGGTTTCTATTGGTCATTATCTTCATGCATGTGGAAAGAGAGACTTTGTGGAGGCTCCTGCAGATCAATACCGTTTGGTAATTAACCCTTTTAGAGCAGGACACAGAGCGGGGATAATTTCACTCCCATGTATGGAAACATAATATGTAAGAGAGCTGTCACCGTTGACAGACACTTCTGAGAGTGGTGATCAGTCACGACAGGCGTTCATCAGAGTTCCGGGCTTCTTAAACGTTTGTTTTTGCAAACCCATCACCACAGGCAGCTTTGTAAGGGGAAGAGCGCCCAGCGCCCCTGAAGCTGCCGGAAATAGAGAATGTGGTGAGTCCGGTAACCTGGAGGCTTGCACTACCGATGAGCAGGACGGAGGTAGAAAGCCTGGTCAGCGCGCACAGCCCTCGGGGCTGATGGAGAGAAGCCGAGGAAGCCATGTGGACCGACGGTCCTAGCAATGCTCTCACCGAGCCCTTCCTCCCCCAGCTTGCTTCCCAGAGCCCTGCCTTGTCTCAGAGAGAAGAGAACAATGACCAAGTCACAGGTGAGTCGGGATGCTTCCCCATTCCCCACAGGGCTAGGGATTGGGAACAGGACCCCTGCATGCTGGGGGAGCGCTCTGCAGCCGAGCCTCTCTGAATTTCACCCACACCTGATAGCTTACAACTGCCTGTAACTCCAGCTCCAAGGGATCCAGCGCCCTCTTCTGGTATCCCAGTGCACCTGCACACACATGTACACACAGCAACAGGGTGTGCACATAGATTAAGAAAAATATTAAGATCACTTACATTTTAAAAGTGACATCGCAGGGCAGTGGTGGCGCACGCCTTTAATCCCAGCACTTGGGAGGCAGAGGCAGGCAGATTTCTGAGTTTGAGGCCAGCCTGGTCTATAGAGTGACTTCCAGGACAGCCAGGGCTATACAGAGATACCTTGTCTTAGAAGAAAAAAAAAATCTTGGGTACTTTGTTAAGCGATTAAAAATGGCAGCTTGTCTGAAACTTTTACTCACTAAATTAAATTTTGCTCTATATTTATTGTGTGGATGTGGACGGTACCTATTAGTTAATCCCCTCAGGGATATTGGGATGGAGGTCCTGTTACACAGATGGGGAAACTGAGGCACTGAGTAGGCTAAGCTCATCAGGCCAGAGCCTTGAAGTGTGAACCGAGGTCCGTCCATAAGGTTTCCAGGGCCTCTGCTCTCACTCGTCACCCTAAGTAAGACAGACTTTCTCGGTGTAGCCCTATCTGTCCTGGCGTTCACTTTGTAGACCAGGCTGGCCTCAAACTTATTATTATTAAGATTATTGTGCCTCTGCCTTACGAGTACTGAGATTACAGCCATGTGCACCACTGCTGGTCTTACTTAGGGTTTCTATGGATGCAACAAAAAGCCGTGACCAGAAAGCAAGTTGGGGAAGAAGGAGTTTATTAGGCTCACACTTCCATATTGCTGTCCATCACTGAAGGAAGTCAGGACAGGAACTCAAGCAGAGAAGGAACCTGGAAGCAGAAGCTGATGCAGAGGCCGTGCATGCGTGCTGCGTACTGGCCTGCTCCCAGTGGCCTCCTCAGCCTGCTTTCTCATAGAACCCACGACCGCCAACCCAGGGATGGCACAACCCGCAATGGGCTGGGCCCTCCCTCATCTATCAACATTAAGAAAATGCCCTCAAGATGAACCTAATGGAGGCATTTTCTTCTTTTGATTTTTATTTGTTGTTTTTTGAGATATGGTCTCTCTGTGTAGCCCTGACTATCCAGGAATACTCTGTAGATCAGGCTGGCCTAGAAGCCACAGAGATCTACCTGCCTCTGCCTCCCAAGTCCGGGGATTAAAGGTGTGCACCACCATCACCCGGTTTAGGAGGTTCTATAAGAAAGCAGTCTGAGTCAGCCATGAGGAACATTCCAGTAGACAGCACACATGCATGGCTTCCGCATCAGGTCCCGCCACCTCCTCCGGGGTCCAGCGCTGCTTGAGTTCCCGTCCTGACTTCCTTCAATAATGAACAGGAATATGGAAGTGTAAGCCAAGTAAACACTTTCTCCCCAACTTGCCTTTTGGTCATGGTGTTGTGTCCCAGCAATAGAAACCCTAACTATAGACACTGTGTGAACAGAAGCTCAGGCCCTAGTGACATTGGGAATGAACCTGAGGTGTCATGTGTTTGCTGTCACAGGAGGCAGTGACGTTCAGGGACGTGGCCGTGGTCTTCAGTGAGGAGGAGCTGAGGCTGCTGGACGCTGCCCAGAGGAGGCTGTACCACGATGTGATGCTGGAGAACTTCAGGAACCTCCTGGCCGTGGGTGAGGACGGGGCCCCGTGTCCTTGGCGATGTCTGAAGTTCACATCCCGCGTGTCTTAATTACACTCTACTGCTTTCCTTTTAGGTTTATTTCTTTTGGTTTTTTTAATGTATATTTGAGTGTGTTGTCTGTTTGTATGTCTGTGTACCACATTCATTTGTGGTATTTACAGAGGCAGGAAGAGAGCACTAGATATCCTGGATCTGGATAACAGATGGTTGTGAGCCAGCATGTGGGCGCTAGGAACCCAATCTGGGTCCTCTGGAAGGGCAGCCAGTGCTCTGAATCAGAGCTGTCTCTCCAACTTCCACTTTATTTATTTATTTATTTGTTTGTTTGTTTGTTTGTTTGTTTTGGTTTTTTGGATTTGGTTTTTTCGAGACAGGGTTTCTCTGTGTAGCCCTGGCTGTCCTGGAACTCACTCTGTAGACCAGGCTGGCCTGGAACTCCGAAATCCGTCTGCCTCCCAGAGTGCTGAGATTGCAAGCATACACCACCACCGCCGGCTCCACTTTTTTAAAACTGCGTTTTACACACACATGCTGTGCTTTAAATAAAAAAAAATTGAACAATTACTTCTGGAGTGAGTGAGTGTGCATGTGTGAGTATGTGTTTATGTGTGTGTTTGCCTGCATGTGTGTGTGTACATACGTGAGTGTGTGTGTGCATGTGTGTGATGCACGCCCCTCAGCTGCATCTGGGAACGCTGATCTACTTCATTTGTTTCTGTTTTCAGCTTCAGAAGTTGTCAACTCACCTTCGTCGTTTTTCCGTCCTGATCGTCATTTTCTGTCCGGATAATTTTTTTCCTTGGGTCATTTTCTAGTTTCCTCGGGGGACCTGTCAGACACTGTTGTGATTTTTGTTATTCCTTCAGGACGTCTGATGTCTTCAGTTGGCAGTTTGAGATCCACCTCCTTTGTGAGCCCTTTCCCCTGCTCCTTTTTGAGCCTGGTGATTGTGGATTGAAGAGCAGGTGTTTTACAGGAACCCACTGGCCCTGCCCTTGCACTCTGCGCCCCCAAGCCTTTCCCTCATCAGCACCCGTGTTTTGAGGGTTTGCAGTCTTGGCATCTTCATGCTTCAGCTCTCTTCTTGTAGTTTCCAAGAGAACTTGTGTGCTGGGGTTATTCCAATCCCCTCCTACACGTGTGTGCTCTCAAAAACGGTGACTTCCTTGAGCTGGGCATCAGCGGCAGGGCCTGTCTGAGCACCGCCACACCTCTTAGCGTGGACTTAGAGCTTTCTTCCTATTCTGTTTCCACAGCGACATATGAGCCCTGTGAGGCTGGTGTTGACATATGAGCCCTGTGAGGCTGGTGCTGAACAGAGGCTGAAGATGACCTTGAGCGTTCACTCTGGGGCTCGCGCCAGATTTCCCAGCATGCTCCAGTGAGGCTTGCTCTTGAGTGCGCATGCTCCTTGTTGTAGCTCATTGTTTCTCCTTGACACTGCTCTCTAGTCAACGTTTCCACAGATAAATGAGGACTGAGGACTTCGATGTTCCCATCTTTACTGATCTCAACTTCTGTTCCGTATTTTTTTCAGGAGGTCAGAGTCCAAACGAGATAGAGACTCTTCTTGCTAAAGGAATGAGGAGCCTTGCACTGCGGAGGCTTCCATGCTGGCAAAGAAAAAGCCATGATGTCAACAGACCGGCCAGAGGTCCAGAAGATAAAATAAATACTCAAGGGGAGGGTACTCACTCCCTGGGGCGCTGCCACAGGGGAGCAGAACAGCCTCCCTGGACCTCGGAGGATGATGGCTATCTTGAGAGTCTCACAAGCAGCCATTCTAGTATTACCGAAAATCCAGAATTTCTGTCTGGGAGAGCTCAGAGTTCTTTGAGTAAAACACTTCTTAGTGAAAGATGTGACCAGTGGAAACACTTTCCTCAGACTCTGTTGAAAAACAAACCAGAGCTGTTGGCTCTGGGTGTTGACATTCTGAGTTGCATTTCCCACCAAGATAACAATATATTGCATAAAAGAGGCAAAGTCCACAGCAGTGGTGACTGTGATACAGTCATCTGTCCCGTGTCACACCTCACCCAGGATTGTGATTACACAGAACAGAAGGCTTACCAGTGCAGCAAGGACCAAAAAACCTTCCATGGCAGCTCCGTCCTGGAACTCCATCAGCAGGTCCTCTTAGGAACAAAGTCCCCTGTACATAGAACGCGCAAGGACACCAGTCGTAGCTCCCGTGTCCCCATTCAACGAAGTGTTCATCCAGGTAGAAAGCACTACTGGTGTCACACCTGTGGTAAGACTTTCAGTCGGAGCTCAGCACTTCAGACTCACCAGAGAGTGCACACAGGGGAGAAACCCTACCAGTGTGACAGCTGCGGGAAGGCCTTCAGCCGCAGCTCGGATCTCAACCTCCACCGCCGAGTGCACACTGGAGAGAAACTTTACAAGTGCGAGGTGTGTGGAAAGGTCTTCACAAAGTGGGACCACCTCCAGATACATGAGAGAGTTCACACAGGAGAGAAGCCATATAAGTGTGGAGACTGTGGCAAACGCTTCAGCTGTAGCTGGAACCTTCACACCCACCAGAGAGTCCACACTGAGGAGAAACCGTACAAGTGTGACGAGTGTGGGAAGTGCTTCAGCTTGGGCTTCAACCTCCACAGCCATCAGCGGATCCACACAGGAGAGAAGCCATATAAATGTGACGAGTGCGGGAAGGGTTTCAGTTCAGCCTCAAGCTTCCAAAGACACCAGCGGGTCCATACAGGAGAGAAGCCATTTGTCTGCAATGTCTGTGGAAAGCGCTTCAGTCAGAGCTCGAATTTTCATGCCCACCAGAGAGTTCATACCAAGGAAAAACCATATAGATGTGGTGTGTGTGGGAAGCATTTCACCTGGAGCCTTCACAATCACCAGAGAGTACACACAGGAGAGAAACCGTATATGTGTGTGGAGTGTGGGAAAGGCTTCCGTCACGCCTCAAGTCTGCAGGCTCACCAGAGTGTCCACACTGGCGAGAAACCATTCAAATGCAATGTGTGCCAGAAAAGGTTCCGTCAGGCCTCAATCCTCCAGGACCATGAGAGGGTGCACACCGGGGAGAAGCCCTACAAGTGTGACACGTGTGGGAAAGCCTTCAGTCAGAGGTCCGGTCTCCAAGTCCATCAGAGAATTCACACCGGGGAGAAGCCATTCAAGTGTGGGGAATGTGGGAAGGAATTCAGATGGAGCTCGGGGCTGAGTTCCCACCAGAGGGTCCACACAGGAGAGAAACCCTACACATGTCAGCAGTGTGGGAAGGGCTTCAGTCAAGCCTCACACTTCCACACACATCTGAAAACACACACCACAGAAAAGTAGTAAATCAGCAGCATCTGCTGCTATAAGCTTCAGTCAAAGGTCACATCTCGTCTATCACCAGAGGGTCCACACTGTGGGAGACCCCTAGGCTTTTTCTGCATTCAGACGGGCTCCCTGCTGCCGGTAGTTAAAAGTGTCTCCCAACCCAGCAGCTTCAGGAGGTGGTATTTTGTTATTTTGCCCTCAACTCATTCTCCTACTGAGCTCATTATGAAAAAGGAAGATAATATTTTAGAATGAACCTTCTTAGCACACACACAAAGAAAACTAGAGGCTTATATAGAAAAGGATTCCGATTTAAGTATAAAAGGAAAAACCGTCAATTGTCAGGAATAAAACCAACAGAAAATCATTGTGACTCATACTAATGCTAGGGTTGTTTCATTATGGATAACCAATTGGCAAAGAGCTTGTAGCAACTATATGGGAGAAATTACCAATAAACTCTAAGTGACTTCACTTTACACAAATGTCTAATTCAATTCTCCTCTATATAATAAAAAGAACAGCGATTCCTGAAATGCTTACATTTTATACTGATATAAATATGATGGGGATGGCTGGTTTTAAGTAAAAAATAAATAAATAAGTAAAATAAAATAAAATAAAATAAGCAAAGCCATGTAGCAGACTGTTCCCCCAGTTAATTCAGATCTTAATACAACAAGAAGCCTGTGATTGGGCAGTGGAAAAGGAAGGCGGGCAGAGATTTTTAGAGATGGGAGGGAGAGGAGAATCCGGAGCAAGAGAACCAGGATCCAGCACTGCATGGGGCTAGCCGTGGAGACAGTGGGGTCTCCGGGCCTGAGAACAACCGGGTATACCGCAGGATGGTTCCATTTTTTAATACTTCCCGCAACAAGTGGCGAACCAACGTGTTGGGCAAGAATCCACTAGAAATGTAAGATTATTAGCCTGAGACTTAGAATTTTATTTTCTAAGTGAGAGAAAGGTGGCAGTGGGACAAGCATGGGAACATTGCAACAAAGAAAGAGGGCTCCGAGCTCCCCTGCTGTGGAAAGAGACAAGATGGCGGCTCTGAGTCAGAGCCAGAGGGCGGAAGCTGCCGCCATCTTGGGGCAGACATTGATTTAACCGTGAATTTATAAAATTGGGATTATTTGCTTTTAGGATAGAATAATATACAGATTTTGTCCGAATCTTGTGGGGAATTTTGCCCATGGTTCAGAATTAGGATAGGGAAAATTAGTCACTGACTCCAAGTAGAGAGAACAGGATAATTGCCTGCTATGAACAGGTATTAATTTATAGAAGTCTGTGGCTCCAGGTAGAGCGCACCACAGATAGATGGGACAACAGCATGGCTGCGCTAGGCTGAACAAGTACACACTACCTGCTTCCTACAGGCTTGAGTTAATTGCTTTAAAGATGGTGTAAACATATATTACTCTAATAAGTCTTACAGGATACTCGAATTCTGTCTAACATGGGCTCCATGGGAATTTTGGGTTTAAATCCTGGTTTGACAAGTTGCCTCTCATAAGCAGGTATAGATAGAAGTGTGAATCAGTTGTTTTAAAGATGGTATGATAAGGTCTGCAGGAGACTCATATTCTCTAACGTGGCCTCCACAGGAATTTTGGGTTAAGGTCCTCACATGACAGATTAGGAAAAGCCTAAATAGGTTCAGACAGTATCTGTTTAGTTTACTTCATTTGTTGTTTTTATTATCAAAATGGGTGTGATTTTGAGTATTGTGGTTGTTTTATTTTTTTTCCTCTGGGACAGAGGCCATGCTGCAGGTTTTCCTGTTTGCCGGATGAAGGGAGAAAGGTTTTGTCTTTGTGTTTTTAGAAAAGATGATTAGGCTCTGGAGAGGACTGAGAGGAAGATAGAGAAAGAGAAAGGTGTTCCAGATTCCACGTGGCTTTAAATAGCCACAGGTAGCTATGAATATCTTATAAGGGATGGATAATTACAGGACAATATCTTATTTGTCTTATCTAAGTGGGAAATTTATATCAATATTAATTGACTCTGAATAAATTGTGTGGGCTTTTGTGGGGTGAGAATTTACTGATATAAATCTGACTTATACATTTAAAGCCTTAGAGTTTTGATTTTACCTGGTTACTGGGATTTGGGACCGCTGACCACAGGGGGTGGATCTAGCCACGGAGGCAGCGGGGTTGCCAGCAGCAGGGCAGCGAGTAGCCAGGCATAGCACAAGATGGTGCCATTTTTTAATATTTCCTACAACAAAGCCACATACACATCAGCTCAAAGATCAGAGCTGTGGACCATTCTCACAGTCTTACTGGATTTTCCTGAATCTCTGATTACAGTCACTGACTCTAAGTACGCAGAAGGAGTTGTTTTGCATATAAAAACTGCTGAACTTATTCAGGATGATTCAAAGTTAACTTCACTGTTTTATTGAACTACAACAATTGACTAGAAATAAAAATCATCCATTGTATATAACACATTTCATAGCCCATAAGTGTGTATCTACCTGGCCCTCTAGGACATGTTAGTGATGAAATTGATCAGCTATTGATAAGAAATGGGCTAGAAGCTTCAGAATTCCGTGAGAAATACCAATTAACAACAATAGTTTAAGAAGTGGTTTTTCCTGTCACTTGGCAACAAAACAAAGAAATGATAAGAAATTGTCTTTCTTGTCCTTTAGATGATCAAACTCTATTATTTGTAGGAAGTAACCACAAACATACCCGAGGAAATGACATTTGGCAAATGGGTATGTTTCATTTGCAGAGTTTGGAAAATTACAGTATGTGTCCCAAACCAGAGTGACAACTCAGGGTTTCAGTGGGTAAGTGCTTTAAGTTCCAAAAGCTGATTCTATAATTGCACATTTTTTGGAAGTTACGGCAATGATGAGAACACCTGCACAGATTAAAACTGGCAATGCTCTGTCATATGTCTCTAGTAAAATGAGGCAACTTCTCGCATATCGCAATATGAAGTACATTACAGGCACTGCACAATCCCGTAGACCGAGCAGATGTACAGAGATCTAATCATACTTTCTTTGCTAAGTAGAGATGCTTAGCAAACAGGAGTAACAAGACTCCCAGAGCTGGATTACATAAAGCTCTATTAACTTTAAACTTTTTAAATGCTAATATACAAAAAAACAGCTACCAAGAGGCACTGGATGACAGAAAAAAACGTGATGAATGGAATTGTTTATATTAAGGATGCCCTAAATTCAGAATGGAAGACAGGAAAAATCAGGGAAGAGGTTTTGTATTTTTTTCCACAGGAGAAAACAAACTGGATTCCATCCAAATTTATAAAAATCAGATTTGACAAGGGACACCTCCAAAGATGTAACTGCAGACAATAAAGAAATAAATCAAGCAGGGTGGTGGTGGTGGCGCACGCCTTTAATCCCAGCACTTGAGAGGCAGAGGCAGGCGGATTTCTGAGTTCAAAGCGAGCCTGGTCTACAGAGTAAGTTCCAGGACAGCCAGGGCTACACAGAGAAACCCTGTCTCAAAAAAAAAAACCAAAGAAAGAAAGAAAGAAAGAAAGAAAGAAAGAAAGAAAGAAAGAAAGAAAGAAAGAAAGAAAGAAAGAAAGAAAGAAAGAAAGAAAGAAAGAAAGAAAGAAAGAAAGAAAGAAAAGAAAGAAAGAAAAGAAAGAAAAGAAAGAAAAGAAAGAAAAGAAAGAAATGAAAGAAGGGAGGGAGGGAGGGAGGGAGGGAGGGAGGGAGGGAGGGAGGGAGGGAAGGAGGGAGGGAGGGAGGGAGGGAGGGAAGGAGGGAGGAAGGAAATCAAGAGGACCAACAACAAGTAACACACATTGTTGATCCTTCTGCAAGGGAACGGCTCTCAGACTGGCTGAGGCCTGAAAATGTCTCTAGCCAGAACTTGAGCTACCTTGTTGGCTACTAAATCTTCAGGACTCATCATGCCAATGTCTCATATGGCATGAATGAGAATTTATGACAGTTTGGTTATCGTGCTGGTTTTAATAGGTTTGAATGCTTGACTCATAGGGAATGGAACTGTTAGGACCAGCTGTGTTGGAGGCAGTGTGTCACCGTGGGGGTCGACTTTGAGGTCTCCTATGTTCAGGCTCCACCCAGAGCAGAAGAGAACTTCCTCCTGTCTGTCTGTCTGTCTGTGTCTGTCTGTAGATGACAGTGACCTTTTACTGCCTGAAGCTCAAGATATAGAACACATAGCTCCTTCTCCAGCACATGTCTGCCTGCTTCCTGTTGTGATGATAATGGACTGAATCTCTGAAAATGTAAGCCAGTCCTCTTTATATGACTTGTCTTAGTCATGATGTCTCTTCATAGAAAGAAAACCCAAACTAAGACAGAAGATGGTGCCAGGGGACCCTGCTTTCATTTAGAGGGATGTGGGCTTTGGGAATTTGGAAAGCAGTGGGATGTTTTAAGTGGGATTTGATGGACCATACCATTATAAGCATGGAAGACAGTGGTGCTAAGGGTGATTTGAACTGTGCTCCTGACTTAAAATGTTTTGGGGGAGAAAAATTTTATTATGTGGCTTAGAGACAGTCCTTGTGATATTTTGGTGAAGAATGTGACCTTTTTCCCCCCTTTTATGTAGAGTCTGCCTTAGACTAAGATGAAGAAATTTAAGGGAAATCTCGAAACAACATAGTTTAGACTTTATCATGTGGTTCACTCTCATGAGCAGGTTTCTGATCAAGTGTATCAAGCTTGGAAAGGAAAACTACAAAAATGTATGTTCAAATAATAATGGGGCACCAGGAATTAGAGTGGAGCTAAGTCCTGTGTTCAAGGATATTAAATGGAATTACGGGAGTAGTGACCTCAGGACAAGATCCCACCTAGCTAAGCTTTTGTATATGCATTTGCAGTCGGACAAGATTTAGTTATGTAATGTTAGGTGTTATTATCACCTGGTTATTGTTTTCATTTGAACTTTTAGTCAGGAAAGAACTATAATCCAAACATGGAGAGCACACCTGTGATCTAGAGGTTGGTGCTGGAAGACACAGGCTTTTGATCTGAATCTTTAGACATAGTGTAGGTTTTTCCATGCAGTTCGTCTGCCTGCACGCCATTCAGGTCACATCACAGCAGGCCAAACAGTTCCACGTGGGGCTTTATTTAAGATGGGGAAAAGGTGCAATGGGAGGGAAGAAGGAACGAAAAGAAAGAGAAAGAGGGAGGGGGGAGAAACGCTACCCAATTATACACAGGTGATGACATAAATTACAGGTAAATGTAGGCCCATTGAATTCTGGGTATATGGTGGCTGTTGCCTTGGCAACAGGCCTATAGTCACACTGTGCTAATTGTCACCTATATGACGTCACAGGTACTAACACATAGCAGCCATGAAAAACTTAGGTCAAAGCATGGGGGTATGTGCCTTTGACCCCAGGACGCAAAGGGGAGCAGATCAAGAATGGATCAAGATTTCAAGACCAACCAGGTACAGAGCAAATTCCAGGTCTTTACTTAAGTCCAGGCCTGGTTGTACACACTTTTAATTCCAGCAGTTAGGAGACAGAGACATGCAGATCTCTAAGTTCACAGTAAGTCTACAGAACAAGCACCAGGAAAGCCATAATTAGGCAGTAATGGACATCTTCAAAATGTGGTAAAGATGTAATAGAAGAAGGGGGCCATGTTCCAGCCCCAGCAAGCAGCAGAACTCAGCAGCTTTGGCCATGGAGCTCTGGCTTTGGAGTCCGTAATAGAAGGAATCACTGGGACAAATAATTGATACTGATTCGCTGGAGCTAAGAAATTCTCAGTGATTATGAAGAGACCAGCATCACTGCGGTGAAATCTGGGAAGTGTTTTCTGAGAGCACAAAGATGCTGTGTTCCAAAGATAGACATCCTGCTTGCAGTCAGGCTTGGTAATGTGTAAGGACCACCCAAGTGGTACTGGATTTGAAGGCGTGAAGGGGTCATGGAGAACAGCTGAGGCTTGGCACCGTGAGAGGCCAGGAAAGGCCATTAGTGAAAGTGCGGCCTCAGTGACAGGCCCGGGACTGAAGGGGTCATGCAAAGAAGTCAAGGTTTGGAACCATGAAGGAAGACTATGAGAGGCTATTGATGAAAGTGCAACCTAGCTTCAAGGAAGACACCAGTGTCTTGGAGATGCCATGGTCACCATGGATGACCAACAACAATAGCAGGAGCAGTAGAGCCAACCAGAGCCTTGAGTGCCACAGAGGCCTGAGGCAGAAAAGTGACCTGAGCACTTTGGAGGATCCCAGAAGATCATGTGTGGATTCAGACACTGAAACAAGAAGCTATGATATTGAAGGCTCTTTGGAGGCCCCATGATGTTAGAGATACCAGAGCCATCAGAAAATTAATGCTATAATTGGTTACAACATACTGTGTATATATGTTTCAACTCTTTTTTTAAAAGATTTATTTATTTATTATATATAAGTACACTGTAGCTGTCTTTAGACACACCAGAAGAGGGCGTCAGATCTCATTACAGATGGTTGTGAGCCACTATGTGGTTGCTGGGATTTGAACTCAGGGCTTTTGGAAGAGCAGCCAGTGCTCTTAACCGCTGAGCCATCTCGCCAGCTCCTATGTTTCAACTCTTAAGATATTGAAACAATGCAATCTTTTAAAAATACAACATGAAGTTCTATTTGTTGAAAGATGCCATTACAAACTGTTTAGCATAATTAAGAAATGCAAGTCAATAGTCAATGAAACTCATAGTCATGTTAGATACTAGTCTAGTTGATTACAGAAAGATGTTTTCAGAGTTGGACAGATACTAAATAGGAGGTACAAGCCATGTTTACATTTTCAGATAAACCACAGACAGACAGTCTTCAAAAGCCTCAGAGATCCACAGAATACAGTGTTTAATGATGTTTTATAAATAACAGGCTTTTCTGGCAGTGAGGCATGTCTGCTGCTCCCCCATTAATTCAAGGAAGATGAAGCAAGTTCCAGCAAGGTCCAAAACCTTCATACATACATATGCATGCATAAATATAGACATACATACATATAAACACACAGGCAAACATATTGGATGAATGGAGTAAAACCCCAATGAACAGGCTCCAGCAGCTTCATTGCCTTCCTTAACCCTTTTTACCCACCCAAGACAAAGTTTTCTATGTAAGAAGAAAATTACCTCATAGCCACAAGTTATATATTCTCTAAAAACAATCACCACAAAAACATATTCTTCAGATTAAAATCACTACACAAAAGAAAATTACAAAAGGTGACCAAGCCAGCTCAGTCAGTCAACAAGTTCTCCAGCACAGGAGCAAGGATTAAAAAGAAAAAACAATTAGACAACAATGGTAGCCCGACTCCAGCCGTTCTAAGGCTGAGGCGGGTTTATTTTTTTCCCAGTCTGCTTTTATACCATTTTATGTAAGGTCAGTTCTAGGTTAAGGAACAAGCAAGGCAAAACAGAGTCCCATGATCACTCCTTCGATCCCCGTTTCTATGGGCTTATCAGGATGACCAAGATATCTGAGCCTTCTTCCCCATCCTAGCCTAAAATTAGGTTCCTGCCTAAACTTACTTCCTTGTCATGACCTAAAGTCAAACTCCGGCCTGAAGCCCACTTCCTCGTCCCGGCCCAATGTCAAGGCCCAATTCCTGCCAAAGCAGTCCCAAAAAGCTCTCTCCCAAAAGGATTATTGATTATGTATTCTTCTTCTAATAATGAACTAAGCATTTCCCATCTCTCTTTCTCTCCACAAATCTGTTGTAACCTCTAAGCAATAATTCTTTTGTTATAGATTAACAAAGTTTAAGCAAGCCAGTCTAGAAAAGCAAGTTTTTTCCCCAGGCTTAGCTAACAATTTGTATTTATCATGAAACAGATCATCTTCTATATTATGTCTTATTTTTGAAGTCTTGATCAGCTAAATTGGCTAATCATCTGTCTTCTGTTCTTACACTCACAATGAAATTGTGTACTCTGTGTTTATGACCTTCCATTTCATGGTGCACGCTGACACCTATGACCACATATCTAGATCAGAAGATCAAGGAACTCAAACCCAAACCAGAATGATTGTTTTTATCATTAACTTGTCCCAAGGCTATTTTTCTTGTTCCTGCAATTATGTGGTTGTAACACATGAAAGTTCATTGTACTATTTCTAACCTAGGAAGTTCTTCATAGTCTATAAAAAAATGGGGACTTTTTGTTTTGTTTTGTTTTGTTTTTTTGTTTTTTTGGATTTGGTTTTTTGGATTTGGTTTTTTCAAACAGGGTTTCTCTGTATAGCCCTGGCTGTCCTGGAACTCACTCTGTAGATCAGGCTGGCCTCGAACTCAGAAATCCACCTGCCTCTGCCTCCCAGAGTGCTGGGATTACAGGCGTGAGCCACCACCGCCTGGCTGGGGACATTCTATTCTTGATTCTAACTCTATACCTCCTACCAACTACCCTAACTTTCCAAAATACTTTAAATCAAACTAACTTCCTAAAACTACTTAAATCAGGAATTCCACAAAATCATTAATTCATCTCATAAGTTTATCTTTGTGTTGATCTGTAGGGAATTTGCCCCCCAAAAATGGCATATCACCCAGGAAGTAATCACACCAGGCGACAAGCAATGAGGGTCTCTTCATACCCAATCACGCCAGGCCAGATATATGAGGAATATAGCAAGGACAAACACGAGAAGGCACGTCAGTAGCAAAAAGCAATCCTGAGACAAAGCCTGTGGGACCAAACTTCTCCAGGGCACACCCATCCCAGAAAAATTGTGGGCAGTCTCCAGGGAGCTCACTTGCCCTCTGCAGTTCCTCCTATGTGGTGTTCGCCAGTTATAGTCTCACAATTCAGCTTAAGTTGTTTAAGAATTAAGAAAATATTTTGAAAAGATATTTTTAGGTGTAAGTAGTTTTCTTAGGTTGATAAATGCAAGCTATGGTAGAAAATGATTTAAGTACTCTGAACTCATCAAAATAGGATACATAGTAGAGTACTGTCCCGCGCTACCGTCTCGCAGCAAAACGACGCGGCACACTCAGGATCCTTCTGCAGAAAGCTTTAATGCATCTTGAGAGGGAGAGCATAAGCTTACAAAGCAGAGACTCTAACGGTCTGAAAACCGTCCCTTATATAGGCTGGTAAGCCCGCCTAGGACGTGGCACTTCCTAATTGGTTGCAGCTCATCAGCCCATATTACGCCACGAGGTAGGCGAGACCAAAGGACGTTAAATCACTTCAGGCACGCGCACTGATTTGTTCGCCGCTCAGCACAAGCTGGATGCGAACGCCATCTTGTAATGGAGTTTGCAGGAGCAACGGATGGCTCCTCACAGAGTATGTTCTCCAAATAGAAATGGACTGGACATAATGAATGTAATTCTTACCTGATAGTTTCCATAATTGTTTAATAATTATTCTTACTGTATACAGTTTACTGTTATAAGAAAGAGAGCCTTTCAATGGACTAAAAGGGGAGATGTATTCAGATGCTGATTTCTGTGCTTCAGAACTGGTTACAGTGTGGAATTGTAATAAATATTGAAACATCGATGTGGTATAAAGAATGTTCCCCAGTTATTTCTGATTGGCTAAGAAAATGCTGAACAGCGAGTGATTAGACAGAGGACACAGGAAGGCTGAACTTCCAATCCAAGCCAGGCACCTGAGAGAGAGGAGGAGGAAGACAAAGATGGCCACAGGTCAGGTGAAGAAGATGACCAGTCACCATGATGTGAGGCATTTGCCACGGGAGTGCTCCTTGAGGACAGACAGCTACCTCAGAGAAAGCTGGTGTGAGACTAAAGGCAAGTAACTTGTGTGTGACTGGGAAACAGCTAAGATAGCATACAGGGTTAGGCTCTGTCTCAATTATGTGGGGAGATAGCCAAGTTTAAAAAAAATACCAGTTTCAACTTTCATCCTATGGTGAAGCTTCTCTTTGGGAGATCAATTCTTCTCCTTTATTTTATTTTCTTAAGACAGCTGTCGATCTGGCTGTCCTTGAACTCAGAAATCTACCTGCCTCTTCCTCCCACTTGCAGTATTAGAGGGTTGTGGCACCAGTGCTTATCTGGGAGATTCCTTACAAATGTCAGAAGACACAGACAAGTGGGAAATTGCCCTATAAATGTATAGTTACCGTGGTTACCATGTATATGACATGGCTGGGAAATCTCTGCATCCATCCAGGTCTACGCAGAAAGGCTGCAGGAAAGGACTTACCCAACGCTGGTGCCTGGCACAACAGTCGTTGACCGAAGCATCCCTTTCTCATGGGAAGCACCCCTCTGTATTTGCTGTGTAGAGCTACACGTGGCTCAGGACCCAGCCACTCCTGGTTCAAGTGGAGAAGGGCCCTGTAAAGGAGCCTCATTTGAAAATGCTCACCCATCTCCAACCTGCATTCATATTGATTTGTGTTCCTCAGTATTCCCGTAAGGGGCCTTCAGCCGGCATCCTGTATTTATCAGCCTGGTAACGTGAACTGAAATGTGTGCTACTGGAATCATGGGCCCTGGAATTCTGTGGGGACAGGGTTTTTGTTGTTGTTTGTTTGTTTATACTGTAACCAATATTTCAAGTGTTTTCATATAAAGTATTCGCTGCTGATGAAAGGGTTTTACTAAACATGAACTGTTAAGTCTTACTTCTCCTCTTCCTCTCTAGTTTTAAGCCAGACTGCCCTCCACGACCCAGATCCATCTGAGACTCTGCCCTGAGACTCTGATCTGTGCTGCTCCCACAGAGTCTCCATAGAGTTATTTCTTACAGCTCCAGGGCTTGAAGGTCAAGGATCAAGCCCCCCACTGGAGGATTCTGGGAAGGTTGTGGTTTGAGAGTGGCCCCATAGGCTCATGTTAAAGTGCTTTAGTCACCAGGCAGTGGAACTCTCTGAAAGGATCTGAAAGATGAGGAGAATGTCCCTGGGATGTATGTCACTGGGGATGGCTTTGAGATTTGAAGAGCACATGCCAGTCCCAGTGTCTGTCTCTCAAGTATGGATCCGGATGTAACTCTCGCTACCATGCCTACTGCTGCCGTGATCCTGCCATGATAATGTACTAAACCCCTGAAAGTGTAAGCCAGCCCCTAACTGAATGTTTCCTTTTACAAGAGTTGCCTTGGTCATGGCATCTCTTCACGGCAATAGAACCAGCAAGAGCCAATGTTCTACCACCAGGTCACTCCCACAGCCGCTCACTAGGGGACTCTGAGCGGATACTCTACAATTGAGCCCGTCCCCCACCCCTCACAGGGGGATTCTAGGCAGAAACTCTGACTCTGCTGCTGAATTAGGCAACTGCCGCTGTAGCTTTTATAATGCAATATAATATGGGATTTCAATGTTATTTTTAAAAAAGTATCCACAGCCAGGCCTGATGGCCCTCGCTTTTAATCCCAGCACTCGGGAGGAAGAAGCAGGCAAATCTGTCAATTTGAGGCTAGCCTGGACTACAGAGGGATTTCCAGGACAGCCAGGGCTACACAGAGAAACCCTGTCTCAGGAAAACAAAACAACAAAAACAAAGAAGTATCGACAGTTGTCTTTCATGAAATTTCAGAAATGAATAAACCGAAACGCAACACAGAAGAGCGAGCTCCCAAAAGGATTTCCATTGACCTCACCCTAGTTAAAAAGGTTCACCTAGGCTTTGCCATTCTGGGGAATGTAGTCCCCGGAGGGTGCATCCGCTGAAGAATTCTGGGAATTGTAGTTCTAATACCCGCGGCGGTCAAAGTCGTTTCCGCTCCTGGGAAGGGACGCTGCTTGTGAGCGTTTCCTGTGAGGTGAAAACCTGGAGAATCACGTGGCGCTTCGTTTGCGCCTGTGCTCCTGATGTATCCCTTCAGTGACCGCGTCTGCGGCCCGGGAGAAGTGGGGCATGCGGGTCCTCTCTAGCTGGGCTCTTCCTGGGGCGGGGCTGCCACACACGGACCCATCTCAGCCCCTTGCAGAGCCCAAGAGAGCCTAGCTTCCCAGGGGAACTGGCAGAGGAGCTGTGATGAGAGATGGCCAGTGTCCTGAATCCTTAAGTGGTATGCAAGTCAACTTTTTATGTGATTTGTATCCCATTTATTTATTTATTTAAATAATATTTTTATTAAATAAATTCGTTTATTTAATAATTATAAATACATAAAGAAGTATGTAAAAAAGACAGCTTGTGGGAATCAGGTCTCTCTTTCCACCCAGAGACTCAAATTCAGTTTTCCTTTACTCGCTGAGCCATCTCATAGGACCAGATTCCCCCTTCCTTAGAAAGGGTTTAGGGTTTTTTTGGATTTTTTTAGTTTTTGTTTTTTAAAATTGGTCATTATCTTCATGCACCTGGGAAAAGAGAGTTAGTGGAGGCTCCTGCAGATGAACGTTTGCTAGTAATTAAGCCTTTCAGAATGAGATACCAAAGAGGTCAAGATCACTCTTATGAATGGAAACAAAAATATGTAAGATAGCTGTCCCAATTAACCGACCCTTCTAAGAGTGATCATGACGCAGTGTACATCAGATAGTTCAGAGCTTAATAAAGATTTGCTTTTCTGAAAACCCATCACCACGGACAGCTTTGTGAAGGCAAGAGTGCCCCGCTCCCCTGACGCTTCCAGAAATAGAGACTGTGGTCTTTCCTAAACTCACAGGCGGTGAGTGAGGTGAGGCATGGATTGCCGGTAACCTGGAGGCTTGCACTACCGATGAGCAGGATGGAGCGCGCACAGCCCTCGGGGCCGATGGAGAAGCCGAGGAAGCCATGTGGACCGACGGTCTTAGCGATGCTCTCACGGAGCCCTTCCTCCCCCAGCTTGCTTCCCAGAGCCCTGCCTTGTCTCAGAGAGGAGAGAACAATGACCAAGTCACAGGTGAGTCGGACGCTTCCCCATTCCCCACAGGGCTAGGGATTGGGAACAGGACCCCTGCATGCTGGGCAAGCGCTCTGCAACCACCAGAGCCTGTTTGCCAAGTTCCAGGCCACTGAAGGATGCTGTTCCCAAAACACAAAAAAAACCCTAGATTGCACCCGAGGAAGGTGCATGCATGTGCACCCTTATGTACCTATGTACACTCACATGCATGCACACATGTATACACACGAGCACACAGAGCACTGCTCACCCTCATGTCCTGCCTGGGACGCCCTGAGCATTCATTTACTGAACAACCCGGGAGCATCTGGCTGCCACCATCTGCACAGCTTCTGTGGTTGACCCAGCTCGGGGGATGGAGGGATGAAGAAAGGACAGACTCACAGACAGGCGTACAGACAAGCTGGGATGGAATGAGCCCTGTGCTCTGATGGAGACACCAGCAGCCTGGAACCTCAGCGTGTTTATCAGACACCACTGAGAGCACCCAGGAGTCATGATTCAGGAAACTGAACCGTGAATACTAATGCAAAGGGTGTTTTACATGGTGTTCAGCCAAGCTCTCCAGCTCTGCAGTACCGTCAGCTCCAGCGAGTAGATGCTGGTTTTGCTAACAACAGTGGTGATTTTCCCAGTTAATTTCTAGGCGGTAAGTATTCTATATTCTGGCCTAAACTGGGCACTTTTGGAAAATCTTCAGTACTTTGGTAAGTGATTAAAAATAGCAGTTTGTCTGAAACTTTTCACTTACTGAATTAAATTTTTGTTTTAAACTTCCTGTTTGTATATGGACGGTACATTATATTCAATATATATTATATATTGGATATATCTAATATATAGTTACATGGCTAAATGCCATGTCATATATATATATATGTATATAGTGTGTGTGTGTATATATATGTATCTGTATATGTATATATATATATATATAATGCATAAATGCAACCTTAATGGAACACCATGTGGCCATGAGTGTGAGTGTCATAATACAGACAATGATGGTAGTGTTATTGGACATATAATGGCTGCTTAATGCATGTGTACATATCATACAGTGTTCTAGGTCCTTTCTGTGTTCTCATTTAATCCCTTCAAGGACATTGGGAGAGGAAGGAACCTTAGTTGAAGAAATGCTTTTATAAGATCCAGCTGTAAGGCATTTTCTTACTCATCAATGTTGGAGGGCCCAGCCCACTGTAGTTGATGCCATCCCTGGGCTGACGGCCCTGAGTTCTATAAAAAAGCAGGCTGAGCAAACTAGTAAACAGCACCCTTCCCGGCCTCTGCCTCAGCTCCTGTCTCCAGGTTCCTGCCCTGCTTGAGTTCCTGTCCTGACTGCTTCAGTAATAAACAGGAATATGGAAGTGTAAGCCAAGTAAACACTTTCTCCCCAACTTGCCTTTTGGTCATAGTGTTGTTGTGTCCCAGCAATAGAAACCCTAACTATAGACACTGTGTGAACAGAAGCTCAGGTCCTAGTGGCATTGGGAATGAACCTGAGGCGTCATGTGTTTGCTGTCACAGGAGGCAGTGACGTTCAGGGACGTGGCCGTGGTCTTCAGTGAGGAGGAGCTGAGGCTGCTGGACGCTGCCCAGAGGAAGCTGTACCACGATGTGATGCTGGAGAACTTCAGGAACCTCCTGGCCGTGGGTGAGGACGGGGCCCCGTGTCCTTGGCGATATCTGACGTTCACATCCCGTGTGTCTGTTGTAGTCCTCTGCTTTCCTGTTAGGTTTACGTATTTTGTATTTTATGTGTCTGTGAGTGTTTTGTTTGCGTGTGTGTCTTGTGTCGCATTCACTCATGATGCCCACTGAGACCAGAAGGAGGCATCAGACCCCCTGGAACTGGAGTAACAGATGGTTGTGGGCCTCCATGCAGGCGCTGTGCACCCACCCTGGGTCCTCTGGAGAAACCTCCAGAGCTCTGTGTGGCTCAACCACCTCTCCAGCCTCCACTTTGTTTTGTGTTTTGTGGCAAGCCTAGGCTTGCCCAGAAATTTGACTTTCCTACCTGAGCTTCCCAAGCACGAGGGTGACAGGCTTTGTGCACTGTGCCGACAAACCTCACGCTCCTAGGGCCTCACATGCCGACTCTCCTGTTCTCCATTTCTTTGCCTGCTTCGATATTTGTGTCTCAGGTGTTGTCCTTTGCATCTCTCTGGCCACAGTGCTCTTCCCTGGCGGAACTCCTGTCTCTGTCTCTCTGCCTGCCTGTCCGCACACGCATTTGTATCTGTCTGTCTTTGTCTGTCTGTCTCTCTCCCTCTGCTGTTCTGTGTTGTTTGTGTCTGTCTCTCTGTCTCTCTCTCATGCCTCAGTCCCTTCCTCTCCAACTCCTAGCTCCGCCCCCTTTTTCCTTGTCCAATCATAAACCATCTCTGCAGGAATATCCTGCAAAATGGTCGGATGTTGACTGTTGTTTATTTAGGATTTTGTCCCTCGGAGCTCTCAGACGTTCACCTTTGACACTGATCTCTAGTTAATGTTTCCAGAGAGAAATGAGGACTTGGACCTTTGATGTCCTCACCCCTGCTGATATCATCTTCTATTCTCTATTCTTTCAGGATGCCGGAGTCCAAATAAGATGGCGCCTCTTGATGCAACAGGAATTAGGTGCCTTTCACTGGGGAAGCTCCCATTCTGGCAAATGACAAGCCATGATGTCAACAAACTGGCCAGAACTCCAGAAGACATAATAGATACTCAAGGAGAGGGTACTCACTTCCTGGGGCGCTGCCACTCCTCCTGCCATGGGGGAGCAGGGTGGCCTTCTCAGCCCTCCAAGAAGGATGGCTGTCTTGAGAGTCTCACAACTGACCATTCCAGCCTTAGTGAAAATCAGAAATTCCTGTCTGGGAGAGATGAGAGTTCTTGGAGTAAAACACATCATAGTGAGAGATGGAACCATGGGAAACACTGTCTACAGACACTGGTGAAAACCAAGCCACAGCTGTTAGCTCCAGCTGTTGACATTCTGGGTCGCATTTCCCACCACGATAACAATACACTGCCCAAAAGAGACAAAGTCCACAGCAGCGCCGACTGCGATGAAGTCATCTCTCCCATGACACTCCTCACCCAGCATTGTGTTTACAGAGAACAGAAGGCCTACCAGTGCAGCAAGGGCCAAGAAGCCTTCAATGACAGCTCTAGTCTGGAGTTTCATCAACAGACCCTCTTAGGAAAGAAGTCTTCTGTATGTAGTACTCACAAGGACACTAGCCATAGCTCCAGGGTCCCCATTCAACAAAGTGTTCTTCTAGGAACAAAGGGCTACTGGTGTCATGAGTGTGGCAAAGGTTTCTGTCACAGCTCAACTCTTCAGACTCACCAGAGAGTGCACACGGGGGAGAAACCCTACAGGTGCAACAGCTGCGGGAAGGCCTTCAGCCGCAGCTCAGATCTCAACATCCACCGCCGAGTGCACACTGGAGAGAAACCTTACAAGTGCGAGGTGTGTGGGAAGGGCTTCACTCAGTGGGCACACCTCCAGGCCCACCAGAGAGTGCACACAGGAGAGAAGCCATATAAGTGTGGAGACTGTGGCAAACGCTTCAGTTGTAGCTCGAACCTTCACACCCACCAGAGAGTCCACACTGAGGAGAAACCGTACAAGTGTGACAAGTGTGGGAAGTGCTTCAGCTTAAGTGGCAATCTAGACATCCATCAGCGGGTCCACACAGGAGAGAGGCCCTATAAATGTGAAGAGTGCGGGAAGGGTTTCAGTTCAGCCTCAAGCTTCCAAAGCCACCAGCGGGTCCATACAGGAGAGAAGCCATTTGTCTGCAATGTCTGTGGAAAGAGCTTCAGTCGGAGCTCGCATTTTCTAGATCACCAAAGAATTCACACTGGGGAAAAACCATACAGATGTGAAGTGTGTGGGAAGCGCTTCCCCTGGAGCTTGAGCCTTCATAGTCACCAGAGTGTCCACACTGGAGAGAAACCGTATAAATGTGAGGAGTGTGGGAAAGGCTTTAGTCACGCCTCAAGTCTGCAGGCGCATCACAGTGTCCACACCGGTGAGAAACCATTCAGATGCAATGTTTGCCAGAAGCAGTTCAGCAAGACCTCAAACCTCCAGGCCCACCAGAGGGTGCACACCGGGGAGAAGCCCTATAAGTGTGACACGTGTGGGAAAGCCTTCAGTCAGAGGTCCGGTCTCCAAGTCCATCAGAGACTTCACACCGGGGAGAAGCCATTCAAGTGTGGGGAGTGTGGGAAGGAATTCAGATGGAGTGTGGGGCTGAGTTCTCACCAGAGGGTCCACACAGGAGAGAAACCCTACACATGTCAGCAGTGTGGGAAGGGCTTCAGTCAGGCCTCGTATTTCCATATGCACCAGAGGGTTCACACTGATTAGAGACCCTAAATCTGCAACATCTGCTGTAAGGGCTGTAGTCAGAGATCACATCTTGTCTTCCACCAGAGGATCCACACTGCATGGAATCTTTAGTTTCTGCTGTCAGGTGGGCTCTCTGCCGCTGATTGTTAAGAGTGCCCCTACACACAGGGCTTCATAGGGGCTTTATTTTGGTATTTTTGCCCTCAATTTATTCTCTTACTGTACTCATTATGCAAAGGGAAGAGAGTATTTTAGAATGGATCTTCTTAGCATACAAATAAAGTAAAAGGATTTAAAAATGTATATAGAAAGAGATTCTGATTTGATTATAAAAGGAAAATTTGGCAGTTGTGAAGAACAGACCCAACAGGAATTGTAGGGTATCATGCTAATGCTGAGATTATATCAATATGAGTAATCAATAAAGATTGGCAAAGAGCTTGTAGCAACTATTTATGAAAAATTAATAACCAATATCCAAAAGCAAGTGACTTCAGTTTATACAAAGTAATTGGATTTGCCCCACATTGTAAAAAGATCAATTCCTGAAGCCCTTCCATTTTATACTAATGCAAATAAGATAGAAATAGCTGGTTATAATTCATAAAAAAATACACAAAGTCATTCAAAACCCATATGTTTCAGTTCAAAAATCAGAGTTCTATGACATTCTTATGGTAGTATTAGATTTTCTTGAATCTCTGTAGTTACTTCTCTCAATATGTAGAAAGTGTTTCATATATAGAAACTGCTGAACTTATTCAGTATGACCAAAATTCACTGTTTATTCCACTACAAAAAGTAATCGTAGAACAATCATTCATTGTATATGACACAAGTCAGATTCCACACAGGCCCTCTAGCACAAGGTAATGATGAAGTTGATCACCTGTTGATGGGAAATGTGCCAAAAGCTTCAAATTTTCATAAGAAACACCATAATAAGACTAAAGATCTAAAGGGGGATTTTTCTACCACTTGGGAACAAGTCAAGGAAATTATAAGAAAATGCCCTATTTGTACTTTGTATAACCAAACTCCATTACCTGCAGGGAGTAACCAAAAAAGTACCCAAAGAAATTAAATTTGGCAATTGGATGTGTTTCATTTTGCACAATTTTGAAAATTAAAATATGCATACCATTACCATATTCAGGATTTCAATGGGTAGCTGCTTTAAGTTCTAAAAACTCGATTCTGTAATTGCACATTTATTTGAAGTTATGGCAATTATGAGAATACATGAGCAGATTAAAAATGACAGTACTCCAGCATATGTCTCTAGTGAAATGAAGCAATGCTTTGCATATCATAATATGAAGTATAGCTATGCCACACAATACTATAAGACAAGCAGTTGTAGAGGGTTCTAATTGTGCTTTAAGAGAGATGCTGAGCAGCCGGGCGATGGTGGCACACACCTGTAATCCTAGCACTCTGGGAGGCAGAGGCAGGCGGATTTCTGAGTTTGAGGCCAGCCTGGTCTACAGAGTGAGTTCCAGGACAGCCAGGACTACACAGAGAAACCGTGTCTCGACAAAAACCAAATTCAAAAAAAGAGAGAGAGAGAGATGCTGAGCAATCAGAAATGGGTAACCAAACACTCCGAGGGATAGATTATATAATGCTTTATTAACTTCAAATTGTTTACATGCTAGTGATCAAAAATCAAGAACAGCCAAGAGACCATGGGTTATAGAAAAAAGTGGTGAACTAAATTAGCCCGTTTTTATACTAAGGATGACCTAACTTGAGAATGAAAGACCGAAAATGTGTTACACTGGGGAAGAGGTTTTGCATTTGATTCAATAGGAGAGGGGGAAAAAAAAAGGTGGGTTCCATTGAAATTTATAAAAATCAGATTTGACAGGGAGATGTCCCCTATAGAACTTGGTTGCAGACAGGAAGAACGAAACCAAGAGGGCTCACAGCAGGTAACACATGGGTGATCACTCTATAAGGAAGCAGCTGAGATGTGAAATTGTCTCCAGCCAGAACTTGAGCTATACACAACTGATAAATCTTGTTGGCCACTAAATCCTCAGGACTCATCACGCCATCTCTTCATATGGCACGAATGAGACTTTATTACAGTTTGGTTATTGTGGTGGTTTAAATAGCTTTGGCCTCCATAGACCACATATGTGCGTTTGAATGCTTGGCCCATGCATGGGAAGTGGCAATCTTAGGAGGTGTAGCCTTGTTGGAGGAAGTGTGTCACTGTAGGGGTGAGCTTTGAAGTGTTCTATGCTCTTCTCAGTGTGCGTGAGAGCTACCTGGTAGCTTGCTGAGGACAGTGCCCTTCAGCTACCGTCCGATCGAGATGTAGAACTCTCAGCTCCTTCGCCAGCACCATGTCTGCCGTGCTTCCCGCCATGCTGACAATGGCCCCAACCTCTGAAACAATTAGCCAGCCCCAGTTAAATGCTTTCTTCTAAGAGTTGCTTTTGTCTTGGTGCCTCTTCAGAGCAATAAAACCCAAAGACAGAAGTTGGTACCAGACACTGTGGTTTTATCGTAACAGGCACTTGGAGGGATGTGGATTTGAGGACTTGGGGAAGCAGCAGAATGCTTTAAGTGGGGTTTAATGGCCCACACTAGTAGAAGCATGGAAGACAGTGATGCTGGGGGTGATATGAACTGTGGGGACTCAAGAGGTTTCAGAGAATGTAAGAATGTGCACTGGGGCTGTTCTTGTATTTGGGGAAGAATGTGGCTCCTTTTTGCCCTTGTCTGAAGAGTCTAAAGCCAGGCGGAATCTGGATAGTCCCGCCCTTCATCTTCCTCCCTACTTCCTCTGTCTCTGAAAACTCTTAGCTCCGCATCCTTTCCCCCTGTCCAATCACAGGCTTCTTGTATTAATATTTAAATTAATTGGGGGAAAATTCTGTTACATTTAGTTAATGGAGCGTGTTATGAAACAAGTCAAAGCTTTTGGCCTAGGCATTTATTAATAAATTGTTGTTATTGATGATGATGATGCTGCTAGGAACTGGAGTGCAAGAGAAAAAAAACACGCAGTAACAGGTGGCATCCAACATACGGGTTCTTAGAATACAGGTTTAGAGTTTGAGAAATCCCAGGTGGGAGACAGGGTGTTTTGTTGTTGTTATTTTGTGTTCATTTGTTTGTTGCTGACAAATAGGGGGTGGGGGGCGGCGGAAGAGCAGGAAACCCCAGGGAGGCAGTATGGAAGGGAACTGTTTAAGAATCCCCTGCTGAGTGGAAAAGCCAGCTCTTCTACCTGAGCCTAGGGGCAGCAGAATGCTTTAAGTACTCACAAGCACGGCAAGCTCCAGAAAAGGAACAAAGTGAGCGAGATGTAGCCAGGCAGCCAGGGGGAAACTGCAGAGCAATTCGGGTCCGTATGTTAAAAGCCCGCAGCGGCCCAGGACGGGCCTGAAGAGCTTTCAGGGAACAATGAGGCTTGGGTACACTACTCGGTTAAGTGCAGCCCAGAGCCACCTTCCCAGAGTGGACAGAGGTCAGCGGATAGGTAGGTGTGGCATGGCATATGGACCCAGAACTGCAGACAGGTGTCCCCCACCGCTTCTGCCTCTTCCCTGTGGGAGAAGAACGGGCAGGGGGCGTGGAGTCAGCTCCAGGGAGAGATGTCTGAGCTAAACTGCAGAGGAAGCCCCAGCCACAGAGAACAAGTCTGCGTATACCAGAACTTCTGACCAGGTAAAAGGTGTTTAAAATCATACTGTAATGCCGAAGAGGGGAAGAAACCAGGTCTAAAATGATTATAGACGAAAATTAAGTAATTTGAAAATAATAAAAGCCAACAAAGAAAGTGTAAAGTAAAATTAAAAGGAATAAGCCACATGAAGATGGAAAAAGGGTTAGATAAAAATACAGAAAAAGATATTAAGTTTTTGGTTTTGGTTTTTTGGTTTTTGTTTTTTTTGTTTTGTTTTGTTTTGGTGTTTTTGTTTTTTTTTTTAATTTTGGTTTTTTCGAGACAGGGTTTCTCTGTGTAGCCCTGGCTGTCCTGGAACTCACTCTGTAGACCAGGCTGGCCTCGAACTCAGAAATCTGCCTGCCTCTGCCTCCCAGAGTGCTGGGATTACAGGTGTGCGTCACCACCACCTGGCTTTTTTTTTCCGCTTTTTTGTTTGTTTGTTTTTGTTTTTGTTTTGATATTAAGTTTTTAAAAGCGGGAAAAGATATAAATACACACGGAAAATCTTAGTCTCCAGAGAAGAGAAAAAGAAAAAGTCTGAAAAAGGAAAGAAAAGAAATAATAAAGGCACAGAGATGCAGAAGAAAGTAAACAAATTAAACATAGACAGTAAAAAAAAAAAAACAAAAACATAGTTTAAATAATAAAGTCTCCGTGGAAAGCAGAGAGTTAGAGATTAAAAATGCAGATATTCTCCGTGTTTAGAAATGGTCAACAGTGTAAAAGAGGTCACTTGAACCCCATTTTTATCTTGACTGTCAACATACAAAATAACCTAAACGCAGCAGTGACTGTAGTTCTATATATCCTCTGTAAGAAAGATCAGAATAGAACAGACTGAGACAAAGGAAGGACTGAGTGTTGGTTCATGAAGAGAGAAAGAGGTTTAGCAAATGTAGTATACAGTACTATGGGGGAAGAGGGTGCCTAGGTGGGCCCATGCCCGGGCACCCCTTCCCTCGAGGGATCAGACACACACACACACACACACACACACACACACACACGGTATAGAATAGAGTTTATTTAGGGCAGAGGATGGGAGTTAATGGGGTAGTGGAGGCAGAGAGAAGGAGAGAGTAGAAAGTTGAGAAACGGAGGCTGGCCATGACCACGTGGAGAGAGGGGGGAGGGGAGGAGAGCCCAAGAGGGGCAGAGAGGAGAGAGATGAGAGAGAGAGAGAGAGAGGGAGGGAGAGGGAGAGGGAGAGGGAGAGAGAGAGAGAGAGGAGGGACATGCATCCCCTTTTATAGTGGGCCAGGTCTACCTGGCTGTTGCCAGGCAACTGTGGGGCGGGGCATACATGGCTGTTGCCAGGTAATTGTGGGGTGGAGCTTAGACAGAATCCTAACACTGAGGAGTAGATTACTAAATTAAAGGACATATAATAGAGATTAGAGGATCCATTAAGCAGAATGAAGAATCTTCCTAAGATACCAGTCTGGAACCTAGAGCGACAGATGACAGAAACCCACAAAGGCTTAAGGAGACTACAGAACGGCAGCCTGTGGAGATGCTAGATAAAAAAGAAAAGTTCCAGCTGTGCACCACATCTGCTAGGCAGGATGTTATATTAATGTTGTCAAGGATCAGTTACTAGATGAAGGTCTATTTGCTGAGTCAAAAATACAGATTCTGTTCAATGCCACCTCAGAGCAAGGCCATACTATAGCTTATGTGTTTCATTTTGCAGAGTTTGGAGATTTTTTTTTAAATGTGCACAATATCATAGATTCACATTCAGAATTCCAGTGCGGTTTTGCCATGGATTCTGAAAAGGGTGATTCTGAGATTAAACATTATTCAAGGGTGATGGCTATCTTGAAGAAGCCTTTACAGACTTAAGCTGATGATGCTTTCAACATATGCATGCATTAGAATGCAACAATATTTCAGGCATTATGGCATAGAAAATATTACAGTTATATCTTATAATCTTACAGAATAAGCATTTGTCTAACAGGGCTTTAAAGAGAATGATCATAGAGCAGAGGGAGGAGACAGGATCTCCCAGAGATAGATTAAATAGTGATTTATTGCTGGGTGGTGGTGGTGCATGCCTTTAATCCCAGAACTTGGGAGGCAGAGGCAGGTGGATTTCTGAATTCGAGGCTAGCCTGGTCTACAGAATGAGTTCCAGGACAGCCAGGGCTATACAGAGAAACCCTGTCTCAAAAAACCAAAATAATAATAATAATAATAATAATGATTTATTGAGTTTACTTTTTATCAATGAGGCAGGTAGTACAGCTGTTGAAAAACACTGGATTTTGAAATGGACTGCTGAATTAGGTCAGCCTATAAAAATCCTAAGTTCAGAATGGAAGAAAGGAAGTATGTTATATTGGGCAAGATATTTTGCATTTGTTTCAACCAGAGGGAGAAAAACTATAGATTCCATTCAAATTAATAAAAATCAGATTTGACCCCTGAAGTTCTTGAACTCAGACAGGAAGAAATAAATCAAGAAAACTGACAAAACAGGTAACTGTATTGCTGGACCCTCTACATGGAAACAGCTCTAAAATGGGCTGCGGCAAAAGAAAAAAAAAGTCTCCAGTCAGGACTTCAGCTATGCATAGCCAATAAACCTTGTTGGCGACAAAAATCCCAGACGCATCATATCAGCCTTTATTATGGCATGGGTGAAAATTTATGTCACCGTTGGTTATACAGTCCAAACTAACATTAAAGAAAAAAAGATGCCTTTCCCCCCCGCTCATACAAAGAGCAGAGAACCCTATGTAGCTGGCATGTGCACAATGCACATTCCACACATGTGTTCATGCAAAACTGTGCATTACTTGTGAAAGGTTACATGTCTTCAGAACAAAAAGAGGCCAGTGAGTTGGAGCGGCCCTGACAGGATTCATCCTGGAGGATGCTGAGAAGGATGCTGAGATGCTGAGACACGTTTATTCCAGCATCCGATTTGACCCAATCTCGGACTTCTTTAATAGCGGTTTCACCTGAAATTGCTTCCAGGACAGCCTCAAAGCAAACTGCTGACACAAGATGACTCCAATTTGTCCACCCTCGAAGACTGTTCCAGTAAGGACTTCATTTAAGTCTGCATTTTCACAGTACACAGAGGCTAGACTGGCCAATATAGCCATTTTCTTGAGCCCCCCCAAAAAGGAAAATGAAGTCCCCAATGAGCAGGAAGCAATTTTAAGAGAAAGATGCTCCATATCCCAAAATGTAGGCGGTGGGGACTAGTCGGTTTTTGGGTGATGATCATCGTTAACTCGGGGTTGGTTACAAGTTGTTAATGGTCTTTATCAGAAAGGGAACAAGGTCTAGGAGATTAGACTCCAGGACTTATCTTTCTTTTTTTGTTGTTTTTTTTTTTTTAATATTTTTAGTTTCTATATTCTTTGTTTACATTCCGAATGATTTCCCCTTTCCCGGGTCCCCCCTCCCCATATGTCCCATAAACCTTCTTCTCTCCATCCATTCTCCAATCACCTCCCTCTTTTTTCTCTGTCCTTATATTCCTCTACAATGCTAGATCAATCCTTTCCAGGATCAGGACTTTCTCCATACTTCTTCATGGGAGTTATTTGTTATGCGATTTGTGCCTTGGGTATTCAGGGCTTCTGAGGACGTATCTTTCTTATCCTTTCTTATCTAACATTAGGGGAAGGGGGGAGAAAATATGAAAAGAAAAACAGGGGGATTTAGGAATAATAGGTTAAAAGGGTAGATTATTAAATCTACTCTTAAACTATAGTGCTGCTACTAGCCAAAAAAATCTTACATCGGTATAGATCTTTGTACATTGTTGCAAATTTAAGATTACAACATATTATGTATATGTTTCAACTTTTACTTAGGGTATTGTTCCTATGCAATTCCTTTTAAAAATGCAATGTGAAGTTCTAGTCCTTGAAAACTGCTATTACAAACTATTTGGGATAATTAAGAAATCTATGTTAGTAGTCAGACAATCAAACACATGGTCATGCTAAAGACTAGTTTAGTTAAATACAGAAATTCTTCCCAGGTTAAACAGATAGTAAATAGCTAGAAATAAAAAAAAAGCAGATCAGTTATACCAGAGATAAATTGTCTTCAAAAACCTCAAAGATCTACAGAGTATGACATTTAAAGGTGCTTTGTTCATAAAAGGCTCTTTCTGATACAATCAGCCTGCTTCTGGCAGTGCCCCCACTCTATTTCAAAGATGATGGGTCTGGAAGAACTTCCATATGGAGTCTGATTCTTGTGTGGCAAACTAGGCACTGCGCAAGAACCCGCCTGTTGTCAACGGCAAACTAAACTCTGTCCAAGCTGGACAGATGGGATGTAGGGAAGTCAACTGCTGAACTTTGCCAGTCAAGGTAAGCAGTCCTTCGTAATTCCTGCTTCACAGAAAAGAATGTTAGACATTCTGGGCCAGAGGCTGAAGATAACACTACTGAGGAACCTCAGTGGCTGACCAGGCAGCCAGCTGGCTCTGTCATGTCTACAGCTTTGGAAGCTGCTTGCTCTGCACTGACTGCATACTCTGGTGACATTTATTGCTTCACGGATCTCTGGTGGAATTGAAGACTAGATAGTTATAGTCCCTAACATAAGCTTAGTGTGTTTAGGATTAAAAAATGTTTTTAGGTCTAAGCAATTTTTTTATGTTGATAAATGCAAGCTATGATAAAAAATGATTTAATTACAGACTCTGAACTCACCAGGTTAGGATAGATAGTCGAGTGCTTTCTCCAAACTTGCTAATTATAAATGGACTGGACATTATTTTTTTTTAAGATTTATTTATTTATTTTATGTATGTGAGTACATTGTAGTTGTCTTCAGACAAGCCAGAAGAGGGCATCGGATCCCATTACAGATGGTTGTGAGCCACTGTGTGGTTGCTGGGAATTGAACTCAGGACCTCTGAAAGAGCAGTCAAGTGCTTTTAACTGCTGAGCCATCTCTCCAGCCCCAGACTGGACATTATTAATGCAATTCTTATCTGATAATTTTCATAATTGTTTCAAAAAATGATCTTATTGTATATATGTTATTGTTATAAGAAAAAGAGTCTTTTTTTTTTTTTAAAGACAGGATTTCTCTGTGTAGCCCTGGCTGTCCTGGAACTCACTCTGTAGACCAGGCTGGCCTGGAACTCAGAAATCTGCCTGCCTCTGCCTCCCAAGTGCTGGGATTACAGGTGTGTGCCACCAGTGCTGCCCAGCTAGAAAAAGAGTCTTTTATTGGACTAAAAGTGTGAGACAGAGGACACTCTCTCATATACTGTGTGGAAACATCAACTGACAATAAAAAAAACCCGATGGCCTATTAGCAAAAGGCAGGAAATAGAATATGGGAGTCGAGAGATTGGGACTCTGGGAAGGAGTCAGAGGTGGAAGATTCTCCCTGGACTCTGGGGAAATCAGACATTTAAAACTGAGGAGAAGCAGCTAGACTTGTAGCAGACTTACCATTGAATAAATATGTTATTTAGGGTGTACAAGCTAGATGGGGACAAGCCAAAGCTTACAGCCTGGGCATTTATTCACACCTAAGTCTCTGAGCCATTGTTCAGGAACTGGGGTGTGGGTAGAAAAGCTCTCAGTCTCAGATTTCTTCAGAGGTTCTCTCATCAACACGCTTCTATATATGTATGTATGTATGTATGTATGTATTTATGTATGTATGTATTTATGTATGTATTTATGTATGTATGTATTTATGTATGTATGTATGTGTGTATTTATGTATGTATGTATGTATTTATGTATGTATGTATATATTTATATATGTATGTACCTATTTATATATGTATGTATGTATTTATGTATGTATGTGTGTATGTATTTATGTATGTATGTATTTATGTATGTGTGTATGTATGTATTTATATGTGTATGTACCTATTTATATATGTATGTATGTATGTGTGTATGTATTTATGTATGTATGTATTTATGTATGTATGTATGTATTTATGTATGTATGTATTTATGTATGTATGTGTGTATTTATGTATGTATGTATTATATATGTATGTACCTATTTATATATGTATGTATGTATTTATGTATGTATGTGTGTGTGTATGTATTTATGTATGTATGTATTTATGTATGTATGTATTTATATATGTATGTGTGTATATATGTATTTATGTATGTATGTATTTATGTATGTATTTATGTATTATGTATTTATGTATGTATGTATCTGTTTATATATATGTATTTATGTATGTATTTATGCATGTATGTATGTATGTATTTATGTATGTATGTATTTATTTGTTGCCAATGTATTTTCAAAGTCCCTTCCTATTTCAGGTGTTTACATCATGCCAGAGTTACGGGGAGTTCATTTCACTACAGGAGTGGTTTCTGGGTGAGGCTTATCTATCCCTGATCTCACTGGGGATGTTTTCCTTCTGTTTGGTATGACCAGGTCTCACTGTGCAGCCTTCTGTCCTGGACCTTGCTGTGTAAATGAGCCTGACTTCAAATCACAGAGGCACCTACCTACCCCTAACTCCTGAATTCTGGCATCAAATTGCTGGTCACCATTGCTGGTCCACAGGATTTGTTTTCATTTCGTGGGTGGAGCTCACAAGTTGAAGATCACACCCTTGAACACGTCACAGGGCTCAACAATAGAGTCCTTGCTTAGAATCCACCAGGGATGGCTGACATTTGAAAGGCCCCGGGTTCAATGCCAACATCGCCTCAAAAATAAAGTTGTAGGGACTTGAGAGAAGGCTCGGTGGCTAAGAGTTCTTGCTGCTCTGGCAGAGGGCCCAGGTTGGGTTCCAAGGGGCCCACGAGTGGCTCCCAACCACCTCTAAGTCCAGTTCTAGGATCGTATGCCCTCTTCTGGCTCGTGAAGGTACTGCAAGTGAAGTAAATCTTCAAAAATAAAATTCTTCCTTGATTTCTACTGGCCTTAGGGAGGTTGTAAGTTAGAGTCTGAGTTTTGGAAACAGAACAGCTCTCTGTATCTGTGGGTGGGAGGTCAGTATCTTTTGGTGGAAACTGTAAAGTTAAACATGAGAATAACTGCAAAAAAATTAAATACTGAGTGCGTTCAACAATATATTGGCAATGGAAGAGTAACCAAGCAGGCAGGATGATAAATCTAAACTAAATCTAAAACACAAAGTTTAGACTGAAAAACTATTACCAAACCAGAGGTGGCGGTGCACTCCTTTAACCCCAGCACTTGAGAGGCAGAGGCGGGCAGATCTCTGTGAGTTCAAGACCAGCCTGGTCTGCAGATCAAGTTCTATGACACGCCCTACAGAGAGAAGCCCACTGAGTTCCATGACAGCCAGGCGTCTACAGAGAAACCTTGTCTCAAAGAAAAAGGTAAAAATGGAAGCCAAAATAGGGGCCGGGAGGCCGAGGAGGGCTTCGGTGGGTGGAAGTCCTTGCTCTGCAAACCTGATGGTCCCAGGAATCCAGGTCGCAAACTCCACAAGCTTGTGCCCCTGCCCCAGCACAGAGAGGCAGATAAAGTGGTAGGGAAAGCCAGGTGTGATGGAATCCACCTTCGATCCCGGTGTGTGGAGGCTAGGGCCGGAGTGAACCCATGAGTAGCTCTGGAATCCAGATCCAGCTCTTCCCAGCTGCAGCCTGAGTATGATTTAGGGGTCTGGCTCTGTCACACTCTCCTCTTGTCTGGAAGCATAGGCTGTTAGCAAGTCCCAGGAATCCCATCTTTACATCCCACAGCGCGCTAGGATTATAGACCTGGCCATGCCTAGCTTTTTACTTGGGTATTAGGGATTCAAGCTCAGATTCCCATGGGCTGGCCAGGGCTCTTGTCAGTCTCTTCACACTTGTAGGGTTTCTCTCCTGAGTGGACTCTCTGGTGGGCTTGAAGATCTGAAGCACCCCCCCCAAAAAAAGCTGGGCGTGGTGGCTGGGCGTGGTGGCGCACGCCTTTAATCCCAGCACTTGGGAGGCAGAGGCAGGCAAATTTCTGAGTTGAGGCCAGCCCGGTCTACAGAGTGAGTTCCAGGGCAGCCAGGGCTATACAGAGAAACCCTGTCTCGGGGGAAAAAAAAGAAAAAGAAAGAAAGAAAGAAAGAAAAGAACAAAAACCAAAATCTGATGCCCTTTTCTGGTGTGTCTGAAGACAGCTACTTACATAAAATAAATAAATAAATCTTTAAAAAGAAAAATATCTAAACAAAGGCCATTGGTTGCCTGTGGGGCAGCAAATTTGTTGTTCCCTCAAGCTGGCTAGGGAGATGCTCCAACATAAACAAGCATCTTTCTCCCCTGTACGTGAGAACTCTCAGGGTGAGTGCCTGCCCAGGTTGAGCTGTTGTTATTTAATTTAATTTTTATTTAAAAATGAGCATGGCATTGGGCAGCCTGTCCTCATGAGCTGCTCACAATGCAGAGGTGTTCGTCCTGCGATCAGAAAATGCCGCACTCTTCACATCCATGAGGGTTCTCTCCTGTGTGAGCTCTGTGGTCACAAGCAGTGGATTGCTTCCCCTACTTCCACCTGTTCCCATGTCTTCTCTCCCCGTCCCCTCCCTCTTCTTCTCCCTCCCCTCCCCCCCTTCCCCCTCTCTCCTCCTCCCCCTCCCCTCCTCCCTCTCCTCCCCCTCTTCTCCCTCCCTTCCCCTTCTTCTTCCCTCCCCCTCCCTCTCCTCCCCCTCCCCTCCCTCTCTTCTTTCCCCTCCCCTCCCCCTTCCTTTCTTCCTCCTCCCACTCCCCCTCCCTCCCTCCTACCCTTCTCTGCACTGATGCCCAGCAGGTGCCCCTTCATAACTCAGGTAATGGGGAAACTCCACACTAGGGACATTGGTGAGACCTAATCAAACAAGTATGTAGGTCACACGGCCTTACATCACCCATCATTTTCTCCGGTTTTCACTGCGTCAGAAGCAAAGAGTGGGATCAACAGGTTCCTGACTCCCAAGCATACAGTGTAACCCACTTAGAGGCATACGTCTAATGTATACTCTAAGTGCTACAAGGCGGGAGAGACGGCTTAGTGGGTTAAAAAACACTTGCTGATCTTCCAGAAGGCCTGAATTTGGATTCCAGAACCCACATTAAAGGTTTTATAACTCCCTGTAACTCCAGCTACAGGGTCCCTAGCTCACAAGGCACCCATATACATGTGGCCTGCAAACACACATTTTTTTTAATTTAAAAATTAAAAAAAAAAAAAAAAACAAAACTGGGCAGTGGTGGCGCATGCCTCTAATCCCAGCACTGAGGAGGCAGAGGCAGGTAGATCTCTAAGTTTGAGGCCAGCCTGGTTTACAGAGCAAGTTCCAGAACAGCCAGGGCTACACAGAGAAACCCTGTCCCCCAAAGAACCAAAACCAATGAACCAAATTAACCAACCCTGAGAGCTATGGCCTCAGTGACTATCCATGCACTAAGACACAATAGCATCAATTAAAAGCATAGTCCCTTTTCCCCCAGTGCTGAGGGCAAATGGGAGTCTATCAAATTTCCGTTAGAAAAGCTTCAAGCTTAGCTGTCAGTGGGAGGGGCAGCCATCATGGCTGTACTGCCGAGCACACAGTGCCAGGATACCTACTTCTCTGGACCTCTGTTTCTTTCGGCCAAAGAAAGCGTCTGCTTCCAGTAGAGGCATCGTATCTGCTTTGAGGGTAAGGCACCCTAAGAAAAAACAAGGCACACATGTTTAAGGTGAGCACAAAATAAAGTACATTTTTGTCTAAATTACATAATCCCCAGAACCTGTGGCGTGAATTGATCGAGACCTTCACTGAGATGTCAAGGAGGCTGCGGGGACAGCTCAGTAGCTACTGGTGTGTGCTACACAGCCATGAGGACAGGGACTGAATCCCTGCACCTATGTCACGTGCCAGGCACAGTCTCGCTCCAGTGCTAAGTAGGAAAAGCAGGATCATCACTGGGGCTTGCTGGGAGGGACTGTGCTTCAAAGAAACAAGGCGGAGTGGAAAGGCAGGACGCCTGATGGCCTCCATGTGCACACCACACACAGGCGTCCCATGCAAAAGATCCAAAAGAATGTTTAAAAGTTGGTGAAGTGGAAATTTTTTTTCCGGTTTCTTTGGAGACTCAGTTGTGTCGTGTGATGTTCTTCTGGAAACTGTCTTCTGAGAGGATGCCTTCCTGAAGCAGACCCACGACGGGATGTTTTGCTGAGAACAGACGCACGGTGTTTTTTCTGGAAGCTGCCCGGAATAAAAGCAGGTGATGCTTTGCTGGAGCAGACACTGGAGAGAGCGCGTGATGTTTGGAAAGGGTGTAGGACTAACCCAGCAGACAGTGACGATGCTGTGGCTACTGGTTCACCTTGCCTCGCTTTGCTGGCCATCGTTTGTCATGACTTCAGAGAGAAAAGCCACCAAAGAACTTCTAGTGGTGTTCTGGTGGCTTCCTGTCACTCCCAGTAACTCAAACCAATCGGCGGAGCCTTGACGTCTCTTCTGGATCTAGCAGCCACTGCTGATTCGTGTGAACTGAACTGCTGATATCCTGACAACGCAGATTGAATGCGTTCCAAAGAACTATTTCTAAACAGGGCCACATTCTCCTTGATCCTTCCCACTCCCTCTGGTGGGTGGTAGGCTAGAAGGGAGGTTAAAGCGTTTAAGACCCTTTATTAAAAATAAGTTTGGGGGGCTGGTGAGATGGCTCAGTGGTTAAGAGCACTGACTGCTCTTCCCGAAGGTCCTGAGTTCAAATCCCAGCAACCACATGGTGGCTCACAACCATCTGTAATGAGATCTGACGTCTTCTTCTGGTGTGTCTGAAGACAGCTACAGTGTACTTACATATAATAATAAATAAATCTTTAAAAAATAAGTTTGGGAAACAATATAAGCCTAAAAGTAAGCTTAAAAACTCAAGGCCACAGCTATGCATGTATGACAGGATCTGTTTCTATATTTAACTCTGTCCCTCACACCGCCACTAATAACCATCAGCTTCTGCTGTAGTGGATTCTCGGTCAGGAAGAAAGGGCATTGAGAGTAAGGCCATCGCTGTGACGTCAGAGCAGGAGGCTCAAGCAAGATTAGAAGGAGAGTGCAGCAGAAGGAGCAGGCTGGCTTTGCCTGTCCGTGGGACAGAACAGAGCTTTTCTTAACAGCAAGGCAGGCTCAGTCTTACTAAAGAGGACAGAGCTTTCTTCTTACAGACTTGAGTTTAATTCATTTAGCAATAAAAGGGCAGAAGCATTTTCTTTCTCGATATAATAAAGATTGGAGCTCATTTTCCATCCAGGATGAGTGAGTGCTTTCTGCACTGGCGTTTGGTCTTTTGCTCCAAATGCATATGTAAGTATGGATGTGCGTGTGTAAGTATGTGATTGTGAGAATGCATGCATGCGTGCGTAAGTATGTGATTGTGAGAATGCATGCATGCGTGTGTAAGTATGTGATTGTGAGAATGTATGCATGTGTGTGTAAGTATGTGATTGTGAGAATGCATACATGTGTGTAAGTGATTATGAGAATGCATGCATGTGTGCGTGTGTAAGTATGTGATTGTGAGAATGCATGCATGTGTAAGTATGTGATTGTGAGAATGCATGCATGTGTGTAAGTATGTGATTGTGAGAATGCATGCATGTGTGTAAGTATGTGATTGTGAGAATGCATGCATGTGGGTGTAAGTATGTGATTGTGAGAATGCATGCATGTGTGTGTAAGTATGTGATTGTGAGAATGCATGCATGTGTGTAAGTATGTGATTGTGAGAATGCATGCATGTGTGTGTAAGTATGTAATTGTGAGAATGCATGCAAACTGGGCCTAACTGGTTTGAATGGAACTGCATAAGTGCACATGCATAAATATGTATATGAATTTTGTGAGTTTATGCATATTTGCTCATGTAAAAGTTTTTCCTTCTGCGAGCCTGATTCTCTTCTCCAGGTTCGACAGAAGTTTTTTGCTCCAAACTTCTCCCTAATCTGACAAGCAAGAGGCATCTGCACAAAAGAGAAAAGGCTCTAGCAATTAATCCTTTACCGAATCCCCCATTAGGCAACAGGTGTTAATAGCCTAAGCCAGGGGCTTTTAACCCTCAGAAGACGCAAGAAAGTAGAGTAGAAAGAGATGTATGTAATAAGAAGTTGTTTTCCTCGTGATTCAATTTAGAAAATGTCATTGTACTTGACCTCAAATCATTCCCACATACATACAGACCAACAAGCAGACTGAACACATTAAAAAAATTCCAACTGTAGTCTAATGGCACAAGGCACTGCGAAATGAGGTGTGGGGCCCCTCAGTTGTACTTGGCACTTGGGCAGTGGAGGCAGAAAGATCGGGAGTAACTTTACTGCACAGTGAGTTTGAAGCCACCCTGGGCTACAAGTTTTGAGACCCTGTCTAAAAAAAGGGGAGGGGGGCTGGAGTGGAGAGATGCTTCAGCCATTAAGAACACTTGCAGAGTTTGGAGAGGAGCAGACTTCCCGGCTTCCGTCCTCAGGCGACCCACAACCTCCTGGAACCCGAGCTCCAGGGCATCTGACTAGCCTCCTCAGGCACTCACGCACAAGTGCACGTTGCCTCCCTCTCCCCCTCTCTTGCACACGTACACATTCCGCAAAAACACACACACACACAACACACACTAAAAAAATAAGATATTTTAAGAAGCGATAAAATGTGATCATGTTTCTTGTGGCCAATTTTCGGGATCAAGAGACTGCAGTGAAGTTAAGGAACACCCCAACAAGAAAGCACCTTTGATGCAGTGATGCAGTGCTTGGGGCAGTGACAAGTCCCTCCTTCCTGCTGTTTTGGGAGAGCTGAGGAAAAAGATGCAGGCAGACTATCTCCTGAGGAATGTGAGGGAAAGGGCCGAGCAGCTTGGCTTCCAGGGAAGAAAAGGTCTTCTGGAAACGGGATGGGCCCACAACAGAAGGCGGCCTGTTATGCGGTCGCCTCCCCTGTTTCATTTTGATCATCCCAGCTACCGCCAACTTCCAACTCAAAACAACTGAGAAACTGGAGCAGAAGTTTGGAGGCTGAACCTCGGGTCCTTGAGGTCCTGTGCCCTCACTTCCGGCCTCCAGGAGCGGTCGTCTGGCAGGATCAATAGACTTGAAAAGGACTCAGGCAGATGCCGGATGGACTCGCCTCCAGGATCCGAAAGAGGACGCCAGCATAGCTCTCCTCCGACTGGAGCGCTTAGCTTGCTCTGGCTCCTGAACTACACTTCCCAGAAGCCACCGGGAGCAGCGCCCGCCCTCCAGATAATCTGGGAATACACTTCCCAGAACTCCCTCACTACTAGAAAGATCAAGTCCTGACCCAAAGAGGGGGGGAGGGGAGGAAGTCGGTGAGCTTCGGAACTACAACTTCCAAAAGCCCCTTCTTCTTCCGGCCACTTCACGGAAATTAGTCCAGGTATCCTTGGGTTGTCAATTCCTGGAGTGTTTAGTTTGTATTTGCTTTGGAAGTTGGTTACTGGCAAAAACAACAACAACAAAAAAAAAAAAAAAAAACACCTTACATAAACAACTTGAAAGTTTTCTTTGGCCCAGTTTTAAAGGGGTTTCAAGGCACCATGATTCAAAAGGCCTGATGGGAACAACTCTGGCTTGGGCGCGAACACATGCAGTTTTACATCTGGTGGTGCCTGGTCCGCGAAGCAGAGAAGGCAGGCCAGAACCAGAAGCAAAGGTCTGCCCTCGAGGCCCCCTTTCCAAAGTTTTAGTAACTCAGTTATAAAGTCTTCAAATACATGGGGGATGGGGCGCATTTCCCATCTAGCTCAGACAATGCCAAAAACTCCATGGTGTGGTGTGGAATGTTTTGTCTATTCTGGGGACTGGACCCAGGCGCTGTGCACGGTAAAAAAGGATTCTAACACTGAGCTACATCCCCAGGTCCAAAGTGGGATTTTATATTTCAGCTGCTTCTGGGTTTTTATTAAGGCTTTTAGGGTTCCTGTAATAGAAGCTCATCAACAGTTTCAAAAGTACATGCCCCCCGTCTTACTAACGAATGCTATTTTTTAAGTACTCGGCACTAGGATGATGTCAGTTCAGCACCTTTTCTTTATAAGGAACTTCCAAAAGGCCCTGCTGAAGCCACGTTCCCTAAGTTCTCCATGTAACACTTGAACGGTCAAGGTTGCAAGTACGGCTTCCTTGAAATTAACAGTGCCCAGAAACACTGTACTGTGAGGAGCACGAACATTGACCTCCATCAGATGATCTTTGTTTTGAAAAATGATTAAAAGAACTCGCGAAACAGGCCAGTGAGACGGCTCAGTGGGTAAGGGTGCTTGCCGCCAAGCCTGACAGCCTGAGTTTGATCCCTGATTTCTCACAAGGCAGAAAGAGGGAACCGCCTCCTAAAACCTACCCATTGATCACCACACGTGTGCTACATCATGCCTACACTAGCATGCGCTCCCACATACACTAACTCGTACATTTTTTTTTTTTTTTTGGTTTTGTTGTTTTTTTTTTTTGGTTTTTTTTTTTTTGGTTTTTTTGGTTTTTCGAGTCAGGGTTTCTCTGTGTAGCCCTGGCTGTCCTGGAACTCACTCTGTAGACCAGGCTGGCCTCGAACTCAGAAATCCGCCTGCCTCTGCCTCCCAAGTGCTGGGATTAAAGGCGTGCGCCACCACCGCCCGGCTTAACTCGTACTTTTTAATGATTATTTGCGTTACGTGTAGGAATGTTCTGCCCACATTCGTGCATGTGTGCCATATATTGGGTCTTCTGAAACTTAAGGTTATGGATGGTTTGGGAAGCACAGTATAGATGCATGAAATTAGGTTCTTTGATCTTAACTGACAAGCCATCCGTGCAGCCCCCACAGTAAACTGTTTTAAAATGTAATTAAGCACAAAAAAAAAAAAAGAAAAAGAAAAAAGAATCCACATGACACAAGTCTTTTCAAGCACTATTTTATAGAACATTTTTCCTGAAGGGATTCCCTAATGTTTTTACCGTCTCTCTTGCTCTTGAAAGGTTTACCGCTGCTGTGGATTCTGTGGTGAATTATAAGATTTGACCGCCAGCCAAAGCTCTTACCACAAACTTCACACTTGTAAGGCTTCTCCCCCGTGTGCACTCTCTGGTGAGATTGCAGTTGTGAAGAACGACTGAAGCCTTTCCCACACACGTCACAGCTGTAGGGCTTCTCTCCAGTGTGGACTCGCAAATGGACTTGGAGATTTGAGTTCAGCGTGTAGCCTTTACCACACATGGTACAAACGTACGACTTCTCTCCGGTGTGAATGCCCTGGTGGGCCTGAAGACTCGAGGGACGACTGAATTCTTTCCCGCAGTCCACACATTTATAGGGTTTTTCTCCTGTGTGGACTCTCTGGTGAATGTAGAGATTTGAGCTACATATGAAGCTTTTCCCGCACGCCTCGCACTTGTAGGGTTTCTCTCCTGTGTGGACCCTCTGGTGGGACCGCAGATGTGAACTGCGACTGAAGCTCTTGCCGCAGGCATCGCATTTGAACGGTTTCTCCCCGGTGTGGATCCTCTGGTGGTCCTGGAGGTGGGAGGCCTGACTGAAGGCACTCCCGCATGTCTCACAGTTGTAAGGTCTGTCCCTAGTGTGCACTTTCCGGTGGACATTAAGTGCTGATCTACAATTGAAGGCTTTTCCACACTGCTCACACACGTACGGTTTCTCTACCGTGCACATCCCCTGATGGATGTGTTCCTGTGGATTATGACCGAATTCCTTACATTCTTCTCCTGTGTAATCTTGATGAACACAGGCGTCTGTGCCACAAGGGAAGCCTGTCCCACATTCGACATATGCACAACCCCCCTCTCCTGAGTCTAACACCTGGTGAGGATCAGAGCTGAGGGGATCAGTAATGGATTCTTTGTATTGGGAGCTTTTCTGTCTAGCGTGAATCATTGCATTCTGGTCAAACGGCACCACCTCCATACTGTCTCTGCCATGATCACTGGGACTATACCACTCTTTACGTCTATATTCTCTGTAATCAGAGCGGGGATGTAGAATCCAGCTTGTAGAGTGAATATCCTGTTTACTCTGACCCAGTTCATCTCTGTGGGAGACTTGGTAGTATTGATCCTTACGAGTCTGTAGCTCAGTCAGGAATGTCTCCTGGGTTCTCAGAGTGGGAAGCAGGAGCCTTCCAGTATGGATGGGAGCATTTACTGTATGACTATTTATATAGTTCTCATCTTCAGAACTGTGAGCAGATGACCCTGGACGGAACTGGCAGGGAGACTCGCCCTGTAACTGAGGAGTATTTGCCACAGAGTCTTGACACGTGGTAAAGTCGTCTGTGACCCACTGCCAGATCTGCCAGCAGGAAAGGGATCCTCCGCCGTGGACAGATCCTCTCTCACTCTGACTATTAACTCCTATGAGGACAGAGGTAAGAACAAGTGAAAAATGTTTACACTTCGGGATTTCACACTTAGCTCACGGGACTAGACTTTAAGATCAAGGTGATTCTTCAGCTTATCTTTTTCATTATTAATGAAGATTCTGGTGTAAATACTAACAGGACCCACTATATAGTCTACTGAGGTCCGTATTATTAAGAACCAATAAGGGCTGGAGAAATGGCTCAGCAGTCAAGACACTGGCCGCTCTTCTAGAGGACCTGGGTTCATCTCCAAACTGGAACTCCATTCCCAGGGGATCTGACCCCTCTTCTGGCCTCTATGGGCCCCAGGCCCACATGTGGTATACATAAATACGTGCAGGCAAACACCCATACACGTAAAATAATAATTTAAAAAATGTAAAGAGAACTAATAAAACCCTTTTAAAATCAACTACTGGCTGAATTTTTTTCTCTCTCTTTAAAATTATATATCTTTCCTACCATATGACAGGGTCAACAGGAAGAAACATTTTATGGGGCTCAGTTTTCTTTCTTTCTTTCTTTCTTTCTTTCTTTCTGTCTTTCCTTTTTTTTGTTTGTTTTTTTTGTTTGTTTGTTTTTGTTTTTGTTTTTCAAGACAGGGTTTCTCTGTATAGCCCTGGCTGTCCCGGAACTCACTTTGTAGACCAGGCTAGCCTCGAACCCAGAAATCCGCCTGCTTCTGCCTCCCAAGTGCTGGGATTAAAAGCGTGCGCCACCACCCGGCTGGAGCTCAGTTTTCTAGCCACCGCCAGAACCAGGCCTGGCTCTCATCCCAGCAGTAAAGTGCCACGACTGCTCGAAGCTCGCCATTTGGACCACACAGTGCCAGCCACGGGGACTGAAAACAGAGCGTCCCAGGGATGAGTAACGGAAGATTTCCCACCTGAATCTCTCTCCCTCAGGGCTGCCCTCCTCATCTGAGGCTTCTCTTTTCTTTCCAGGTAAGGTTTATCTTGTTTGAAAAGTTGATACTCTGTGAACGGGCAGAAATCACAAATGTCAGAGGGCACCGTCCGGAGAAGACGCACTGGGCACGCCGCTGGCAACTGCCACGGGAATGGTGTGTTCGAGCTGACACACACAGAGCCCAGGGGAGAAACAGCATTTATGATGTGACCCTTCCAGCACACACCTGCGTGTCACAACCCACGCAGCCTGAGCGACCACTCTGAGTTCGCGTCTGCAGTCGTCAGGCCTCTCCCCACCACGCCACACACGCTCCTTCCTTTCCTACAACGCCTGTGCCTTTCCCTCCAGAACACTGGTGTTGTCTACGGTATATCATGTTCCAGAAAAGGCTGCCAGCAGAGGTGCTGGAGAGGTGGGCCAACAGTTCGGACCGCTTGCTACTCTCCCAAAGAACCAGAGTCCTACGAGCACCTACAACTGCCTACCTCCAGCTTCCGAGTATCCAATGTCCTTCTCCAGCCTCTGAGGGCTGCCGCATAAAGGTGTGTCTCTCCCATATACACACAAAAATAATAAGTATCTTTTTAAAATGATCATGGGCTGGAGAGATGGCTCGGTGGTTGAGAGCACTGACTGCTCTTCCAGAGGTCCTGAGTTCAAATCCCAGCAACCACATGGTGGCTCACAACCATCTGGAATGGGGATCTGATGCCCTCTTCTGGTGTGTCTGAAGAGAGTGACGGCGTACTTATATACATAAAATAAATTTTTAAAAAATAAAATAAAAAATAAAAAATGATCAGTACTGGGCTAAAGAGATGGGCCAGAGGTTAAGAGTGCTTGCTGCTCTAACAGAGGACCCCAAGTTCAGTTCCTAGTACCCACATCCTGTGGTTCACAACCATGTGTAATTCCTATAATTCTAGACTCAGAGGGTACATACACCTATGTGTATACACAACACACACACATACACACACACATACACACACACACACACACATACACACACACACACATACACACACACACACACACCCCAAACTAAGATGTGGCATTTTTGTTTGTTTTTCAAGGCAAAGTGTCACTGTGTAGTCCTGTAGACCAGGCTGGCCTCAAACTCAGGAGATGCGCAACTGAAATCATCACTTCGGTCCCTGAGTGCTGGGACCGAAGACATGTGCCACCACCGCCCAGTAAGATGTAATAAATTTTTAAAAAAACAATAATATTATTTTAATAATAATATGCAGAGATGGCTTCCGTCTTCCAGATGACTCGGGGTTCAGTTCTGAGCACCCACATGGTGGCTCACAACCATCCAACTCTAGTTTCAAGGGTACCAGGCCATATACTCTTATACATGCATATAAACAAACACATAAATTAAATCAGTAAACAAACAAACAAACAAATATCCTGAAATATCCTGTTCAAAATAAGAAATGTTCCAACTCCAAGGTCACAGGTAGGTGCCAGAGGGCACCTGTCCTCACCCACTGAGAGCAGGTTCCGAAAATTTTCAACCATCACATCTTGGTACAGCTTCCTCTGGGTGGAGTTCAGCAGCCTGAATTCCTCCTTAGTGAAGACCACAGCCACGTCCTTGAATGTTACTGCCTCCTACAACAAGCGCATACGACCTCAATCTTACAAACAACTACTGTTAGTAACATCATCAAAGTTAAATAGTTTATCTTGAGGGAGAGGGGGGAAGAAAGATTGTAAAGACTCAGGAAGTTCTAAAAGGAGGCTCTGAGACTCTGGAACTATACAACTCAGGAACTCCCTGAAACTGACCAGGTGCCCAAGGTCCCTCTGGCCATAGAGTTATATGAGCAGTAAGAACTGCTTAGGGGACTCGGGTCAACAGAGTTTCCTAGAAGAGCCTCTCCTACCTATTGAGATGTCTGCAGGTCGTACATAAAGTTCTAGGGAAACCCTTCCATGATACAGTTGCCTTGGAGTCTTCCTGCTCCTGGGAGTAACCCCAATAAACTCGCCCATTCCCCAACTTGGCCTTGGGTGGTACTGTTACTTGAGTCTGTTGTGGATTCCCTGCTTGGGGTAAAGAGATGTCTGACTGCGTCTCCCTAAGAGAAAAGTCAACACCAATGTCTGCTAGAGGCACAATGGCCCTGAAAAGGCGGGGGACAGTTAACCTTACAGGGACAAACAAGGCCCTGGCATATCCTCAAGACCTTTCATACATTCTCTTTTTAAAATTACACTTACTTATCGTATGTGTGTGCTCGCGTGTGCACACCTGCGTACGGCAGCGCTTGTGTAACAGACAGAGGATGACTTGTGGAAGCTGGCCCTCTCCCTCCACCACGTCGATCTCAGGGATCAAGCTTAGGCCATCAGGCCTGAAGGCACGCCCCTTAACCCCTGCGCCATCTTGTCTGCTGTCAAATGCTTTGATTCTCCATACGTGAGGAAAACTCTCTAGCTTGAGAAGACCCACTCCATTCTGACAGAGAAAAGGGCACGCTCCACTTACCATGGCCGCTCGCTTTTTACCCTTCCCTCTGGGAGGTGCAGAGCCTAAAAGGGCAGAAATCAGAGAAGAGAGATGTCCTGTCGGTGCCACCGACCACACGGCCGATTCTTGTCAGGTAGTCAGGTGCGTGTTCCTTGTAGCCTACAGTCAGAGGATGACAATGATATCATGTATGGAACATACGTCACTCAGGAGCACATCACACAACAGTGCGCCCAAGCTCAACAGATGGAATCTCCTTGTACTATTTTTTTTTTTTTTGCAATTTTCTCAAAGTTTTAAATTCTAAGGAAACTTTCAGTCATCGGTGGTGATAATGGTGAGGGCGGTCAACGTGGAAACAGCATCTAATGCTGATTCACTGTAACTGGTACTTGGTGGCCCACTCCGGATGGAAGTGCTCTAGTCCACGGGAGGCAATAAATCCACTCGGGAAAGCCTACAGGGAGCGTGCTGTGAACACACCATTGCCTCACACAGGTGCGACTGTTAACGATATTCATTAAGCAAGGTGGTGGGGGCATCAGTACTGTGAATACAAGGTGCCCTGCTCCATTTTATCTGTGTCAGGTGGCAGGGTGAACCTTCTAAGCCTGAATTTTCAGATGAGACCCTTCCCTGAACTGTTTACACCTGAGCTGTGTGGGAGTCACCTGGATCTCATTAGGATGCAGACTTCCGGGGAGTATCTGCCGGAGTTCTGTTAGATGGGCGGGGCTTGAGCCTGGGCGGGGCTTGAGCCTGGGCGGGGCTTGAGCCTGGGCGGGGCTTGAGCCTGGGTACTTTCCCAGGAGAGGAAATTCTCTCTGCTGGAGTTTCTGAACCGTTGCAAGGGACAGCTAGTCCCAAGGAACACAGCCTCCATTTCACAGAAACTTGCCCAAGAAAACCTGACAGAACCACACTAAAAGAGCCAGTGTTCCATCTGCATGCTAAAGTAGTAAAAAAAAAATTTTTTTTTACATGATCTGTGATTTTGGATATCTCCATGTTTATAATGTTTTTTAAAAAAAAGTTATTTGGAAAACAACTTTCTAAAAAATCTAATACGAGGGACTGGGGAGAGATGACTTAGTTGGTAAGGAGCTTGCTGAGCAAGCAGGAAGACCTGTGTTTCATTTGAAAAGTCCAGAGTGGGGGAGGAGGGGGAGGGGGGAGGCTGCAGGCCAGCGGCCCAGATCTGTCACGTCAGTGCAGGGGAGGCAGACAAGGTGTGCATCATCTCTTCTGCTTCTTGGTCAGCCGGCCTCGCCTAATTAGGCAAGCCCCCGAGTCCACAAGGGGGAATTTGGTGGGTAAAGGCATTTACCACTAAGCCTGGCTGAGTTTGATCCCCAGATCCACGCGGTGGAAGGTGGGTAGCATCTCCCCAACGTGGTCTTCTCATCTCCACAACCACACCTCAACGCAACTGGAGTTCCCCGCCCCTACGTAAACGCTAAACAGGAAAAGAGTGCATGGTTCCTGGGAATCCGAGGCTGACCTCCGGCGTGTACACACACACACACACACAAACACACACACGTCTCAACAAACGTACAGAGCCTGCTCTCAAGACCCCTGCGAGCCAGTGCTAACCTCTATCCACGATACTGGCTGGCTTCCTGGGGGGGGGGGGGGGGAGGGCTTGGACCAGTAAGACTGAACCACTGGCTGTGAGTTTGAGAAGCCCAGCTTCTGAGGCCAGCCTCTCATGGCTTCTTCTTGAAGGGACTGAGGACTCTATTTTAAAGTTAACTTGACCTTAGAGAGACATGGCCAATGAAGAGGCAAAAAGCCAACAGGTCAGGATCCATCTTGTCCTCTAAACTCCATTTTAAGCTGTTGTCCTTGGAGAAAGCTACTGGCCAGAAAGCTACTGTCTGCTGTCATTGGAGTGATATGGTCCCACCCTTGGGTTCTAGGTAAGAAAATTCCTTTACCCTCTAATGTAATGCCAAGGCTTAGAAAGCCCTGCCTGTGGCTTTTTTCCTTTACAAACCCCTTCACCTAGAGCTGGGTGGGGGTCACCCCTTCCTGTTCCACCGGGAAGGCTTGTGGTCCAAGCTGGAGCGTGAATTCGTGAATTAAGACCCTCATGTGCTTGCACCGGAGTTGTGGTTCCTGGTGGTCTCTCTGGGGTTTTGGCAATCTGGGCCCAACACTGTATAAAGTAACGTCTAATTACAGTCATTTCCAGGTGTACAACCCACGCATCCTCCAGCGTCAGGCAATCTTAGGCACATGTGGCGCCCAGCCCAGCTTTTTGGGAAGTCAAAGCTGCTGGGAAACCAAAAACTGTAAAATTACAAAATTCCCTACATTCAATCTCACAGTTCCTGCCCCAGTACCTGCTGCAAGCAGCCAGCTCCTTCCTAGAAAGATCGTAGGTGGGTCACAGAGGCTGATTCACAGAGGCCAAGAACTGGGTGGAGTATTACAGGGGTCTCCGTGAGACCTGCGTGCCAGGCAGTTCTGAGCATTTCACGATCCATTTATTTATTTTTTTCCTTCAAGTATGCTACTAGGAAGGTCTAATTCTGTCTTTTGCAGAACGGCCAGTAAATGCACAGAGGGATCGGCTGGCGCTGCAGGGGCAGAAGCAGAGCCGACTACGGGGTGGAGAAGGTGGGCTGCAGGCCTGGAGGGGGGCCGCAGGGAGAAGGGAGCTGCAGAAGGGGGGAGATGGCTGCAGGAAGAGAGAGGAGGGCTGCAGGAGGGAGGGGGACTGCAGGGAGGGAGGGGGCTGCAGGGAGGGAGGGGGCTGCAGGGAGGGAGGGGGCTGCAGAGAGGGCTGCAGACGGGAGAGGGGAAACTGCAGAAGGGGCGGGGTGCTGCAGGCGGGAGGGCAGCTGCGGGCCGGAAGAGGGGGGCTGCAGGCAGAGAGAGAGAGGGCTGCAAGCAGAGCGGGGACTGCAATCCACGAAAGGCGGCGGCAGGCGGGGAGAGGGGGCTGCGGGGACGGAGCGGGGCTCTGCAGAATCGGCTCGCACCGTGGGCCTGCGGGCACCGGGACGCTCCCTCCCGAGCTCGCCGCTGCTCCTTACCTTTCTAACCTCGCTCCTTCCTTCTCGCCTGAGACGCGATTGCTTCGATCTCAGAAGCATCTAGGGGGTCCCTGGCTAAAAGGACTCAAATCCGGGGTTCGGACGGCTAATGAGCCGAGTTCCCACAATTCCTCGTGGAGAAACCGTGACGCTCGGCTCGTGGTAACGGAAGTGAGGATGCAGAGGCGTGGGTGGCCCGTCCCTGACGCTAGGGGAGGAGCGCCGGCCTCCGGTGTTGGATTTCCCCTGTAGTGTTTCATTTCTCATACTCCCTAAGAAAGTCTTAGGCAACAATGTCTACGTAGTTGGACCTCTGTTAGAACGACATAGGCTTTGGCGCAAAGAGCGCTGCTAATTGCGGAGTACCCGGTACTAACTACGGAGCTCAAAACTGTGGTCACTCCAGCTCCGGACGACCCGTCGCCCTCCTGTGGCGCCCTCGAGCGCCGCATGGGTAAGATGCACAGACAAAACATTCAGAGAAGACATCCACATAAACTTTTTTTGAAAAAAATAAAAAAATAAAACAAAATAAACTATTTATTGGTGTGTTCATGCATGTGTTAGGGCATGTATGCTACAGCGCAGATGAAGTCATAGGACAGCATACAGGAGTAAATCCTCTCCTCGACCCAACTCAGGTTGTCAGGCTGCACCACAGGAGTGTTTACCTGCTGAGCCACCTTGCCAGCCCTTGAAAATTCATTTTAAAAAAAGATTTTGTTTATGTATGTGAATACATTGTTGCTGTCTTCAGACACACCAGAAGAGGGCATCTGATCCCATTACAGATGGTTGTGAGTCACACTTGGGTGCTGGGAACTGAACTCAGGACCTCTGGAAGAGCAGTCAGTGTTCTCAACCACTGAGCCACCTCTCCAGACCCCTTGAAAACTCTTAAAAGCCCAGCACAAGAACCAACTTTTAAAAAGGAGTGAAGATTCAAACATGAATAGCAAACAAAGACATGTTTATCTTTAGATAATTTTGTTTAAAGAAATGGATATAAGCAAAAACTGGTACCATAAACTTGTGGGAAAAAATGCTAACATTCGAGAACCGAACTATCACATGCTGATGGAGAGAATGCAAAATGGACAGCTGTGTATTTTTTGAAGTTGCTCTTATAAAAGTTAAATGTATTACCATTGATCAACGTAAGTTCTACAAGTAAATGGCTGGCTGTCTCACAACAGTGACCGGTTCTCTTAACTCCCTCCTCCCAGTTTCCAGCCCAGGCGCCTTCAAACATTTCTCTCGACTGGTTTCCTCAGTTTCCCAACAGTGTAAACAGCCGTCCTCCCAGTTTTCCCAATTCTAGCCGCTCCAAGCTATAACAACTATTGTAGCCTGTCTGCTCAGCTCAGCTCTCCTGGATCACCTGTCTCCTGACACCTTCTGTCCCTACTGCCTTCTCCCTAGTTCTGCTAGGCCTGCCCCCCCACCCCCGCTACTGCCCCGCCCCCCGCTTCTGCCCCGCCCCCCAGCGCTTCTGCCCCGCCCCCACCCCCCCTTCTCTGCCAAAGCTGGCGTTCTTCTCCTTGGTCTCCTGAAGTTTCTCAGCCTGTGCTTCTTCTTTACAAGAAATGATGGAAGCTGTTGCCTATTCACGGAGAGCTTGCCTCTAATTGGCTTGTTTCCCATCATTGTCTTTTCAATCAACTGATCTCTTGTGTTTATTTCATTGACTTTAGACTCAAGTTGGAAATGGTCACTGTGCTCCATAGCTGGCTCGGAAACCACTTTTGGCATAAAAATAAATAGATTAATTAATTTTAAAAATGTAATTCATTTTTCTTGCTTTCTAATTCTTTTGGAAAAAAATTTAAAGATTTGTTATATTTAAGTGCATTGTATCTGTCTTTACACACACCAGAAGAGGGCGTCAGATCTCTTTATAGAAGGTTGTGAGCCACACCATGTGGTTGCTGGGATTTGAACTCAGGACCTTTGGAAGAGCAGTCAGTGCTCTTAACCGCTGACCCATCTCTCCAGCTCCCTTTTGTTTCAGGGACCATATGTGAATTAAACTGTCTCCTCCTTTAGCCTCTTCATGAAACTCCAGACTCTGCATCCGCTGCAGCAGGCAGATAGAATAAAAAATTTCAAGTGACTGCCCTTCTCAAGGCTGACTTAATGGTGTCTTAGGCACTGCTTGGGTATATAGGTACGCAATGTAGATCTACAACTCGAACATTTACTATTAATCGGGAAGAAGTATATTTTGAAACAGTTTCGGTAAGTGATAATTTATTAACCACGAAACCAAATTTGCACAGTAGTGCCTTGGAACACGTTCTGTTAAGGGGAGTCATGGCTAAAATCCCGCGAGACACGCGGGCATCTGCAGCTTAGCTAGCTCGATGCGTAAGCGCTGGAGAATGAGACTGGGCGAGGACCGTAAGTAAAGCTCCAGGGAGAGCAGGAGACGTGTGGAGTGGGAAGCGGCACAATTTGTAGCAGACAACACAGCAACGCTGGCCCTGAGCAGGGAGACTTCAAGCGGCGCCCGTGGGCCCCGTGTGTGGTGATAGTGACGTGTGCAGGTTCACGCCGTGTGTTCTAAGGAAGGCTGCAGTGAAGTCACATAGTTGCATCATGGGGAAGAGGCTGCGGAAGCCCCTAGGATTTATTACCTGTTGAATTCTGAGGTTTCTGTCACTGGACACGCAGAAAGCTTGTAGCGTCCCTAAATATCTTATGACTGCCACTTACGGTTATGAAGCTCCAATGGGGTTGCAACCAGCAACGTAAGAAAGTCGCTCCTGTGGAACAAACAGATCTGGTCCCTTCGAGATAGCTCCAGACCACGCCCAACTTTCCCTCAGTTACTGTAAGGTCAAGGGTCTGAGTGAAGTCTATGTGGCTCCAACTTACAAGGCTTCTCTGCTTGTGGTCTCCCAAGCATTTTAACGCAGCCTGTTCCAGTCAAAACACTGATACTGCAACTCCTTTGTCTCCCTTGAGAACTCTAAGAATCGGGACCTTTCAGCTTCCACTCGAGATATCAGAATATAAAACATTATAGCAGCCGGGCGGTGGTGGCTCACTCCTGTAATCCCAACACTCTGGGAGGCAGAGGCAGGCAGATTTCTGAGTTCGAGGCCAGCCTGGTCTACAGAGTGAGTTTCAGGACAGCCAGGGCTACACAGAGAAACCCTGTCTCGAAAAAATCAAATCCAATAAAAAAAAAAAAAACAGAAAACAAATAAATAAAAATAAAATAAAACATTATAGCATCGGTCTCCCCTGTGAGCCTTCCGATGCAGGCAAACCCTTGTGAGCCTCATCCTCCACATGGACCCGCTGGTGGATGAGGAGACTTGAGCTCCAGCTGAAGCCTTTCCCACACTCCTCACACTTGTATGGCTTCTCTCCCGTGTGGACTCTCTGGTGGGCTTTGAGGTATGAGCTCCAGCTGAAGACTTTGCCACACTCCTCGCATCGGTACGGCTTCTCTCCAGTGTGGATCCTCTGGTGGTCATGAAGGTAGGCCCTCTGCCGGAAGCGTTTCCCGCACACATCACATCGATACGGTTTCTCTCCTGTGTGGACGCCACGATGAGCCAGAAAATTGGAGGCCCGACAGAAGCCTCTCCCGCACTCCTCACACTGATAGGGTCTCTCGCCTGTGTGGGACCTCTGGTGGGCTTGAAGGTGTGACTCCACGGTGAAGCCCCTCCCACACTGTGCGCACTGGTACGGTTTGTCTTCACTGTGGAGCCTCTGGTGCACCTGGAGGATTGAGACTCGGCTGAAGGCTTTCCCACACGTCTCACATTTATAGGGCTTCTCCCCGGTATGGATTCTACAGTGAACATTAAGATCTGAGCTCCGGCTGAATCCTTTCCCACACGCGCTACATTTGTAGGGTTTCTCTCCGGTGTGGCCTCTCTGGTGGGCCAGGAGATGGGAGGCCTGGCTGAAGCCCTTCCCACACTCCTCACAGACATAGGGTTTCTCTCCCGTGTGGACTCGTATGTGATTGTTGAACTCCGAGCTGTGACAGAAACTCTTCCAGCAGGCGTCGCACTGATAGGGCTTGTTTCCGGTGTGACCTCTCTGGTGGTCCAGAAGGGTGGAGGCCCGAGTGAAGCCCTTCCCACACTCCTCACACTTGTATGGTTTCTCCCCGGTGTGCCTCACCTGATGGGCTTGGAGACCGGAGAGCCGACAGAAGGAGTGGTCACATTTTTCGCATCTATACCTCTTCTCTCTCGCTGGGGATCGCCCGTTAGCCTGAAGAGGAGGGTCCCAAGGGTCTTTCCCGCTCCTCTCCTCTCTGTAAAGTTCTTCACCACCGTTTACTCCGCAGTGGAGCTGGGGCCCGGATTTCAGACTGGAACGTTTGCTGTACTCCTTGTTTGCACGATGCGCACCGTCTCCGTTCAAGGGCGAGCCAGTCTCCCCGATGCTTGCCCTGCGGTCTCTAGTCTTCCTTACATCCCTTGTAACTTGCTGCCAGATTTGTGAGCAGAAAAGCCCCTCAGTGTGTGACAGGCGCCTCAATTCCATTTCGTCAAGAGACCCCATCTCCTCTAGACTCTTGTCTCCTAGAAGCATAAAGAGAATTCAGAGAGAGGCAGGACGTGTGAATGCGCTGTTGGCTGATGTTGGATTATACAGTGAAGACCACAGCCTAAGGCTTCACTGGACCAGAGAGAGGCTCCCTTCCTTTTACCATCCAGGGTCCTGTCATCTCACTGACACGTGCAGAAGCCACGGTCAGTGCTCCCATTCACCACATAACAGTGAGAACCATCACGAGCGCTACAGAGCTTTGTACCACAGGTGAATGACAAATTAAGATTCTCTTAGCTTCAAAGCAAGAAAATTATTTCCATCAAGATAAAAAGAGCAAGCTGGTGTGGTGGCACATGCCTTTAATCCCAGCACTTGGGAGGCAGAGGCAGGTGGATCTCTGTGAGTTTGAGGCCAGCCTGGTCTATGGAGTGAGTTTCAGGATAGTCAGGTCTACACAGAGAAACCCTGATGGAAGGAAAGAAAGAAAAGGAAAAAAAAGAAAGAAAAGAAGAAAGAGAGAAGGAAAGATGGAAGGAAGGAAGGAAAGAGGAAAAGAAAATAAAGGAAGCCAAGAAGGAAGAAAAAAAGAAAAAGAATAAAGACGTGGGAGGCTGCTCAGGAGCTTTGCCTAATACCTGTGAGGCCCTGGGTCCAACCTCAGAACTACCACAGCAAAACAGACGCCTCCCACCAACCGAGTGTGACATGGGAAAGCCACGGCAAAAGACATTCGCTTTAGGATGGCTAAAATCCTGACCCCCAGGAGGGAGGCAGTTAATCCTGCATTTGAAGACCCCAAGAACGGGTTAGTGACTATAAAGAAGGCCGGTGAAAGGCTCCTTGCCCTTCAACCCAAGGAGACACAGCAAGAAGGGGCAGGCAGCCCTGGGAGCAGTCCCTATCAGGGGGCGGGCAGCCCTGGGAGCAGTCCCTATCAGGGGGCGGGCAGTCCCTATCAGGTGTCAGGTCTACTGGTGCCTTGTACTTGGGCTCCCAAGCTTCTAGAACGGTGAGACAAAGTTCTGCATGTGCATTTCTATTTTCATTTTATGTGTATAAGTGTCTGCCTGCATGCATATCTGTTTGCTGAATGTGTGCCTAGCTCACAGAGGCCAGAAGGGGGTCGTCACATCCCCCAGAACTAGAGTTAGAATCGGTTGTGAGCCACCATGTATGTGCTGAGAACAAAACCAGGCCTGGTAACCGCTGGGCCAGCTCTCCATCCCAGCAGCTGTTTTGAGAAAAGAACGTGTGTGTTCTTCTCACACACCTGACGTCAGGACAGAGCACTGGATTCCTTGGAGTTGGAGTTACAGACATGAGCCACGCGATGTGGGTGGGACCCAAACTCGGGGCTTCTGCTGCTCATCGTTTCTCCAGACCCAGGTTTCCGTTGTTCGTAGCCACTTAAGCCTAGGGATCTTATTATTATTTTTTTAGTATAGGGACCTAAACACAGAGTTTGTGCCCACAATCTTTTGTTACAGATGCTGGAGGCTACAATGTTCAGATAATGACATTAACACCTACGTATCTACGTATGTATGTATCTACATATGTATGTATATATGTATATATGTATGTATGTATGTATGTATGTATGTATTTATGTGGCTATCTATCTACTTATTTGTAAGGAACCTAGAAAACTAAAAGTAGACATCTTAAAAATGTCTTGATGATAAGCTGTCAAAAGGAAAAAAAACTATTCTACACTGTGCTTTGATTATACATTTTAAACTTTGCCAACCATTAGGTGTCTCCTCATCTTACTGGAAGAAAATCCACGCGGCCATTATTGATTCATTCATTCACTCAATAGACATTCCCAGCACGGCTGCCCTCCGCAGACCCCCTCCTGAGACCACGCCTCGGGGGAGCACAGTGAGATGAAGGCCTCACGGAACTGCACACAGCCACAGTGACTGCACACAGCCAGTGGTCAGACAGACAACAAAACAGGACACAGGAAGGGAAGAGGGCAATCAGGCCCCTTGTGTGACGTGAGTGCCTAGGGGAGACCAGTATGATCCCGGGAGGGGTCAGGAGGGTCTCAGGTTAAGAACACTCTTGACGGTTTAAAAGCAGGCAAGGAAGCAAGGGCCTGTGTGGATACAGCAAGGACACCAGTGTGAGGGAAATGGCTGGCAGGTTAAGGAGTCGCAGGCCATGTCTACATAGATTTGTGAGAAGGAGGGACAGACACACAGGACACTGTAAGCCCCAGATTTGACTTCACCGAGAATTAAGTTATCTAGGTACATCAGTCCCAGGAAGCCATGATGTGGCTGACACCCAAAGGAGCTCGTGAGAGTGAAGAACTGAGGACAAAAGCCCAGAAAAGCAGCACTGCGGCAGTACAGACCCGAGAGGTCTCTCTGTGGCCTTGGCACAGGCTGGCATTGGTGCCAACACTATGCTCAAGATGACAAGCTAGACAGGACAGACTCAGAGCCTCACTGTCTGCACCTGCAGGGCCACCACCATGAGTAGACATCTTCACCAACCAAAGCTCGGGAACACTCTGGAACTGAGCGGATAGCCTGGATGCCATGGTCTGAGGCTCTATGAAGAAGTTGGTTTAAAATTAACTCTTGGGGGCGGAAGGCTAAGCGCACTTACTGTTCTGCAGTGGATCCAGTTCAGTTCCCAGCACCCACCACTGGGGGGCTCACTACAGCCAATAACTATAGCACTAGGGGATACAATGCCCTCTTCTGGCTTTAGTGGACACCCACAGATAAACACACACATACTAAAACTGAATCAGATGAAATAAATCATGAGCGGGTCAGCAAGATGGTTCAGAAGGTAAAATCAGTTGCTGTCATAGATGATGACCTACGCTTCTGGGACCCTCGTGGGTGAAGGAAAGAAGTGACGCCCACAAGCTGTCCTTTGATTCAACAAGCACGTTATGGCCCACATGTGTTGGCGCCACACACCATCACACGCACACACACACACACACACACACATATACATACCACATACACATACATACCACATGCACACTCATATGCACAAACACACACACCATCATGCTTTCCAAACTGGCTTTTGTTTGTCTGCTCTGTTTTTCAGGACAGGGTTTCTCTGCGTAGCCCTGGTTCCCTGGAACTCACTTTGTGGACCAGGCTGGCCTCGAACTCACAAAAAATCCACCTGCCTCTGCTGGTTTTTAAGACAAGAATTTCGCTTTATGCCCCAGGTTAGTCTCAAACTCACAGTGATCCTCCTGTCTCTGCCCTGCTTCCCAATATTCTAATTGTGTCATAACAAAAGAAATATGTTTTGTGTAAAAGACACAAAAGATGCAGGCATTAAGCATGAATATTAGAAAGGTCCATTTTCACCGGGACTGGTAGTGCAGGCCTGTAATCTCAGCATTTGGGAAGCGGCGACAGGAGGGTTATAGGTTCAAAGCCTGCCCAGGAAACAGTAAGTACTAGATTTGCCTGGACTGCTATAAAACCCTTGTCCCAGATAAAAAGGAAAAACAGTATTTGGAATATATCTTCACAAGCAAATGCAAAACCCTAGATTCAATCTCCATCACCAGACACACACACACTTACTCACACACATATATACACACATACACATATATTCACACTTACACATATGCACTCATATATACACATACATACACACTCACACTCATACTCATACACACATGTTCACACACTTACACATACACTTGCACACATGTTCACACACACTCACATACACACACCGTTTTCCTCCCGCAATCTCTCACATTAGTTTTAGCAATGAACTATACTTTTTACTGCAAGGAGAAGTGAGCAACAAGGGATCCCTCCCGCTGACCCTTTGAGACCGGGTCCATCCGTGTTGCCTGTCCTTGGCCTTGTTATGTTGTAGGCCAGGACAGCCTTGCACTCTCAGAGACCACCTGCCTCTGGCTCTCCAGTGCGGGGTTAAAGTTGCACAGGAGCATGCGTGGCTTTTCTATCCTTTTTAAAAAAATTGTTCTTTTGTTAAAGATATTCACAAAGGGCCAGCAAGTCAGCTGTAAGTGGAAAGGTACCTGCTGCCAAGTCCGAAGACCTGAGTTCAATTCCCAGATGGTGGGAGGGGAGAACCAATGCCCACACGTTGACCTCTGGCTCCGGATGCATGTCACGGCACACACGCATCCACAAGCATACAAACACACACATGCAAAAGGAATTTTTTTTTAATTTAAGGTTTATTTATTTTACGTGTATAAGTGTTTTGCTTGCATGTATGTCTATGCACCTGTGCATGTCTGGAGCCTGTAGGGGCGAGATGAGGAAGTCAGATCTCTGTGGGACTGGAGTTACAGGCGACTGGGAGCTGCCAGGGGTGGGGGTGGGGGGGGTTAGGAACCAAGCTCGGCCTCTCTGAAGGAGCAGCCAGCGCTCTGAACCCCGACCATCCCGTCAGCCCCATAAAGATTTTTAATGTTAAAAAAAATGTTCATATATCTACTAAAAGTGTGGAAGTGATTACAACTAGAGAAGGCACAAACCCCACAGCATCTCACTGCCCATGGTGGCCCACGTACAAACCACGAAGATTAGCTGGGGGCAGGGCATGAGAATGACCGAGCTCTGTGCCTCAGGATGATTAAAAATCCTGAGACCCACTTGGGGGTGGCATACACAGCCGGGGCCACAGAGACATCACAGGAGCCACCGTCCGCTACACCCGTCCTCACCCACTGCGAGCAGCATCCTGACGTTCTCCAGCATCACATCGTGGTACAGCCTCCTCTGGGCAGCGTCCAGAAGCCCCAGCTCCTCCTCACTGAAGACCACGGCCACGTCCCTGAACGTCACCATCTCCTGTGACAGCAAACACATGGCGCCTAAGTCTCTCAACAGAGGGTAGCTGTTGCTGGGCTGGGGCCCGGGCCATGGGGTACCTGCCTGGCATCTACAAAGCCCTGGGTCCCACCCACAGCACGGCATACAACGGAGCACATACCCCACTGTACAGGGCTTGTGATTCCAGCACATGGGAGGCAGAGACAGGACGGTGACTTGTCAGTTTGAAGCTATATTGTGTTCCAGGACAGGATGAAACCCTGTCTTAAAAACATAAAACAAAAAAGGAAAGTCACAGAAGGACCACTTTTTACATAAAATCCCCATTCTTACATGTTGAAAATACAATGTCAACAAATACGCAATTTTAAATTTATTATGCCTGAGTTAACTGTCGTCTTCTCCTCCTCCTCCTCCTCCTCCTCCTCCTCTTTTTTCTTCTCCTTCTTTTCCTCCTCCTTTCTCTTTCTCCACCTTCCTCCTCTTCTGCCTCCTTTTTCTTCTTCTTTTGCTATCAGTATTCTTTCCCCAAAATGAATATACAGATTCTTGGTTCTTCATGCCACAGACAACACTGACACATAGACAACCCGTAACAAAAATCTGGGCTAGTAACAGGCAGCTCAGTGGGTGAAGGAGTTTGCTGCCAAGTCAGACATCCCAAGTTCAAATCCTGGGAGCCACATGACGGAGGAAGAGGATCGGCTCCTACGGGTTGTTCTCTGAGTACACTCACATGCTCAAAAGAAATGTGGAAAAAAAAATCCTATTTAAATCAGTGAAAAAATGGTTTTATATTTCTATCTACTTCGTGATCACTAAAATAATTTATTTTTCAAATATTTACTAACCATGTTTGTTTTCTATTTATTTATTTAATAGACGGAGTCTCGTAGCTCAGGCTAGCTTCAAACTTGCTGTGTAGCCAGGGATGACCCTGCACTTCTCTAACTTCCTGCCTCCATTTCCCAAGAGTTGGGATGGCAAGGGTGTGTCACCAAGACTAGAGTATGTGGTGCTGGGAACTGAACCTGGGGCCTCCTGCATGCCAGGCAAGCACTCTCCCCATTAAACTATGTCCCTAGCCCCATGTTTCTTTTCGCCTACCTTCCTCATGTTTTAACTAAGCTTCCTAAGTGTTGGTTCTGCGCTGCTGGGGACCAAAGCCGGGGCGCTGAACAAGCGGCTAGCGCTCTGCCCGCTGCTTGCTGGCCCGTAGTCCATTCCTTAGCGTCACGTAGTACATATTCTCCTGCTTTTTCTTCTCTAACTGTGTACAGCAGAGGGTCCCGACCTGGATGATGGCATCATGGGCCTTTCTAGTCTGAGCTTGTTCATGCAACCATATGTAGTAGTAAGCGGTAGTGGTGGTGGCAGTAAGTAATTAGTGTTCTGTTGTTTTGTTTTTTAAGACGGGGTTTCTCTGTAGAGCTCTGGCTGTCCTGGAACTCTATGTAAACCAGGCTGGCCTCGAACTCACAGAGATCTGCCTGCTTCTGCTTTTTAGGTGCTGAGTTTAAAAATGCCCAGCATTTGGGTTTTTTTTTTTTAAATCTTTAAATATTTTTAATTATCTGTATGTGTGGCTGTGTATGTATACATTGTGCTTCTGAGGAATGGCTGGGTCTTAAGAAAGTGCAGTGAAGGAAGTGGAAAGATGAAAACCGTGAGAGCCCAGCAGGGTAGGAAACTCAGTGGTTGGCTTCTGGAGATGGTAACTGCTCCTTCCTCAGGGAGGCTGACTCAGACACCGTGCACCCCTGCAGCTGTGTGCCCCTGGCCAAGAGTGACCTTCCTGGCAACACAACAGGAACGTTGTGCTTCCAGCAGACACCTTCTCTTGTCTCCAGATCCATCTTTCATCCTGGGTCAGCAGAAAATGGCGCTCACTTCAGTCCTCAAGAAAGCAGGCTGCACGGGTGGCCAGCTTCTCGAGGACAGAAGGGTTTGCAAACGCATGACGCCACAAGGAGAGCCGTGAAAGACTTTACCGCAGAAACAGAGACAACTGAATAAAGTCCCCGCCTCTGCCAGATGTAAGTAATTGCATTTTTATAATCAATGTACTTGGAATTAACAGATTGCAGGAGTCATCACTGCTGGACGGAAATGGAATGGCATGATGTCACACACCTGCAAGTCTAGCATTCAGGAGAGACTGAAGCAGGAGGATTGCTATCAGTTCAAGTTGGCCTGCATTACACAGGGAGACCCTATCTCAAAAGTCATTATAGGGGCTAGAAATGTGCTAGTGTTTGGCACACCAGGAACCCTGACTAGTGCATGCACACTAGCATACTGCCCCACAAAGGTTCCTCACCCGTACCTGCAAAGAGAAGCTACTGTGTGGCCTCGGTCCCAACACCTAAACTGCGGTGCGCATCCTTGGCTATAAAAAGGACAGAGATAGAATGTCGGTCCCTAGACTATGACGGGAAGCAAATGAGCATACGCGGGCAGCTCCCTGGTGAGGAGCCTGGTATTTTAGGGCATTCTTGCCAACAAAGATGGCAGCGGTTGCACCCACGCACGGGCGAGGGCAGAGGCAGCTGGGGCTCCTGAACCCAGCCTCACCCCACAGCCAGCATCCCAAGCCTTGTCTCTCTGTTGCTTCTAAAGACATAAAGAGATGGACAGGAGTCCCTGAGAGAAGCAGGCGCTGGTGGAAAGGGGTGAGAGGCAGATACAGGAGCAGAAAGGTCAGAGTTAAAGGAAACACTCGGAGAAAACCTGCACTGGGCACCGGTCCCCAGCACTCTCATCTGAAGGCATCAAGATGAGTCACAGTCCCAAACCAGCCATCACCTTGACTGTAGATGAAGAGACCACACCCAAGATAGAAAGGTAGCTCTGATAGAGAAGGGGCACGAATCAGGTGTCCCCTAGGTGATGCCTCCATTAACTATGTATCAAGCCACTTTTAGGGATCTGGGTCAAAACAAGGATGGGGAAACTAAGCGAGGTTGCTTAATTATGCATGCATTTGCTCCAATGCTTCTATTTATTATGTTTGTTTAGAATGTGAGTGCAGGATTCGTGTGGGGGGTTACGTACATTCTGGGGATGGAACACAAGTCATCACGCTTGGCAGCAAGGACCCCTACAACCGCTGCATCTCGCAGGCCCGTTCCTCTATTTAAACCTACAGTTCCGGTCGGTACCACAGAGCTGGGGCAGGAGCTCACCAGACCCCTTCCTCTGTAAGTCCCAATGCAGCCACTGTGGTTCAATCGCCTTTCCCTTAGCCATTTCTTGTCTCTGGTCAGATTAGAGTAGGTGATCGAGCCAAACCTACCAGGGTTTCCTAAGGACTCTAAAACTCTGGTTACAACTCCAGGCGGTTCTGCGCCTTAGTGAGACTATATCCACGCGTTAAGAGTTGAGACCGGGGATCTGGGCCATACAAGTTCCAACCCAACCTTTAAGCATTAACTCATATACCCTGTCTCAACACCATTGTAGAGGGGAAAAAAGCAGTTGCTCTTTAGAAGATCTTTGTCCATGAAGAAATGACTATAGGAAAAAGTGATTTTTTGTTGCTGCTGTTATCTATAAGAGCTGTTTTTCTGAAGAAGCTTCACGGCCTTTGTACAACTTTGGTTGCAAGACAGCCCTGGCAAACCTGCAGCCTCTCGCATTAATCGAGTACTGCTGAAGACTGAGACTGCAAAGGTGAAGAGCTCCTTCAGGAAACACGGAGAGCAGATCTGGGGTTCGGCATGAGGAACTTGTTTTACTCTAAAAATAACTGCTGTGTGACAGTCAATAAATAGGCCTCTGCATGGGTGTGTGAGGTTCAGTCCATCAGAGGCTGGGCCTCCCTGCTGCCAGCAAGGCCTTATTTCATCCTGGAGTGACCCTGATACCAACACTTCATCACTAAAATAAGAAAAATATGCTAGATGTGGTGACAATAATCCCACCTTTGGGAGTGGCAGGAAGGAGAGAATAGTGACTCCCTAAGTTTGAAGCCAGCCTGGTCTAAAGAGGGAATTCCAGGACAACCAGGGCTACATGGTGAGACTCCACCTCAAAACAACATCAACATCAACAACATCAACATCATCATCATCATCAATAACAACATCATCATCAACAATAAGGCCAGGCCACACTCACCAGGAGCCTTGCTGAAGGAGTCAGGACCTCACCTTCCACTCCGTCCCTGTCAAGAGGTCAGGCTGTGGAAGGAGAGAAACCATGAAACAGGACACTCATGCCTGACATACCAGTTGAACTGCCCCCTCCTGCCCACCAAGATGGAGTCAATCTCCCCCTTCTTAAAAGGGAACAGAGAAGGTGTCCAGGGCTAACCAGTATTGGTAGGGCCAGAAAGGAGGTCTGGGAGGCCTCCTGCTGGCCCCCAGCGAGAGGCCAGACTGCTGGGGAGAAGTCACAAGTCCTTAGTGCTCACAAGATGAGATTACGATCTCCTGAAAAGAACAGTCCAAAGCTTTCGTGACTGCCCGAACAGAGAAGACCCAAAAGCTAATGAGAGGGCCAAGGGTGGAGGCCCAGGCCTTTAACCCAGAATTCAGGAGGCAGAGGCAGAGGCAGGAGGATCTCTGTGGGTGTGAAGCCAGCCTGGTTAACATAGCAAATTCCAGGACAGCCGGGGTTACACAGAGAAACTATCTCAGGGAGGAAAAAAGGGTAAAGAGCCCATGTGATGATGCATCTCCAGGGAAAGGTGCTTGTCACCCAAGTGATAACCTGAGTTCAGTCCCTAAGACTGACTCTTCCTGGGAGATCTCCTCCACACTGCACATGCTCAATGTGGCATGTGAGAGTGCACGTGAGCACACGCACACGAATCGTCATTGTGAAAACAAAGTATTCAAGAAAAGCGTGAGAACCTGAAGTTGGATCCCAGCACTCATATACAAAGCCAGGCACGGCTCCTGCACCTCTAATCCTGTCAGAGGGTCACTGGCTTCCCTCGACAGCTAGCATGCAGGTTCCATGGGAGACACTGCCTCAGAATCAATAAACAGAGATAAACAGATAAATACAGATGATGGAGAGTGATCATGGAAGATACCTGGTATTGGCCTTTGGCCTCCACACACATGCATAAAGAAGCATGCACATGTATGTACTAGCACACATATATGACCCACACACAAAGTCACAGAAAGACCGAGAATAAAACAAACTTTTTTTTTTTTTTTTTGGTTTTTTTGGATTTGGTTTTTCGAGACAGGGTTTCTCTGTGTAGCCCTGGCTGTCCTGGAACTCACTCTGTAGACCAGGCTGGCCTCGAACTCAGAAATCTGCCTGCCTCTGCCTCCCAGAGTGCTGGGATTACAGGTGTGTGCCACCACTGACCGGCAAAACAAACATATTTTAAGAGGAGGAAATACACTTGGCTTGATGCACCTGGATAAGCATGGCCAACAGAGCACCACTGCTTCCTCCTTCCTGTCCTGACTCTGTAATGAGGGTAGGGTTGGAGGGGGGAGGATGCTCCTGATCAAACTATCCTGAGAGCATGCTGGGCCGGGGCTCTGTTGTTTGGACTATCAGCCTTTAGGCTGTGACTAGTTTGAATTCCATGTGGCAACAGTCTTGGTCAGAGTTACTCCATTTTGGATAAAAGTGCCAAGAAGGAATCCATGTCTTGTTTGCACCAACAGTCACAGCCAGGCAACTTATTTGTACTATTAAAACATATCGACTAGCTGGGCGGTGGTGGCGCATGCCTGTAATCCCAGCACTCTGGGAGGCAGAGGAAGGCAGATTTCTGAGTTTGAGGCCAGCCTGGTCTACAGAGTGAGTTCCAGGACAGCCTGGGCTATACAGAGAAACCCTGTCTCGAAAAAACCAAATCCAAAGAAACAAAACAAAAAACAAAAACAAACAAACAAAAAAAGATATTGACTCAGGAGTCACAGGCCAGCAGATCTCTGTGAGTTCAAAGCCAGCCTGGGAGCATAAAACATAAGGTAACCACCTCACCAAGGGACCTGTATGTGGCAGATACACTGCTCAGTAGCCCGGCCACGTGCCAGGAGCCTTGTTCAGTGAAGGGCTCCTGACTATCTTTGTACCCAAGTCCAATTCTGATAATCCAAACTGTGATAATAAAATCACATGTGTGTATAACTGTGTGCCAAGTGAAACGCAGTCTGAATTTTATCATGAATTATGTTAAACTTGGAATAAAAGAATCCGTGATTAATGACCAACCACCAAGTGAAATCGAGATTTCTTGGCAAGTTGCAGCCAATGAAACTGACACAGATTGTGACTTTCTCATCATTAAGACACGCCCCCCAGCCTCCCCGCCTCCCCATCCCTGCCCCAAACAAGCTTGTTTTCTACTAGATACAGACAAGCTGTACCTAGTCCTCTCCTGGGCTCTTCTCTGTACCTGTATCAGCTCTCTGCCTGCGACGTCAGGGAACCTGTCTGAATGCTAAAGCATCTTTAACCCTTGAAGCAACTCTGTAACCTGTACGCATGTATAACTGTGTGCTGAGTGATGTGTGGTCTGGGATTTATCATTAGCTTTATTAAGCTTGGAATAAAAGAACCTGTGATTAATGGCCAACTACCATGAGAAATCGAGCTTCCTTGGCAGATTGCAGCCAATGAAACTTACACACCTTATGACTTTCTCGTCCTTCAGTAAAATTTGGCATCGTGGAAAGGCACAGACAGGTCCGTTTATCCTTCTACAAGCCAGGCTCTCGACAAATCTCCACCCATCCCGGTTCCCTGCAGTGTGGGTCTAAGTCGTAGAACCTTCAGGGCACGGTGACACTAGCTACGTCAATGCCACAAACAACCCTATCAACATCACCCTTGCACCCCAACTCCAGACAGCAGTGAAGGAAGGTGTGTCGGCTCACACCTGTCATCACAACACATCCGAGCTGAGGCAGGAGGCTGACGGAGCCACGCGCTGAGACCCTATCATCAGTGCGATGATATCTGCGGGATGGAGGAGGCTCACTGGGAGCCCTGCGCTTCCCCTTCGTCAGCCTGGAGCCGACTCCCCTACGGCCGCCCGCCGCCAACCCCGCAAACCTCCAGATCCAGGGATCAGTCGAGGAAGGTGTGGGAGAGAGGAGACTCAAGGGAGGACAAGGGGAGCGGATGCTAACAGAAACCACCTGGGAGACCCTTCCCAGAATGCTTCTCATCAGCCCGCACAACAGAAGCACGCGCAACGGTCCGAGAATTTGAACTACACTTCCCAGAACGCTCCGCGCCAGCCGGCCTCAACAGAAGCACGCGCAAGCGCAGAGGACTTGGACTACACTTCCCAGAAATCTCTGCGTCAGCTCGCCCGCGAGCCTGCGAACTAGTGGAACAGTTGAACTACACTTCCGGTAGTGGGTGGGGAGAGACGAATCTTACACTCCACACTTTCATCTTGTATATAGCAACTCTGTGGCGAGAGTGCGTGCCATGCAGGTATTTCCCCAGCCCTGTGAAGAACTCTTTATTTGATCTGCGAAACACTGGTCCGCACTACACAGTCCATACTGAACTTATGATGGTCCTCCTGCCTCAGCCTTCCCCACTCTCAAATGCTAGGCCAAAGTGTGTGACACGACACCGTGCTGCCTCTGAACTTAACAGGTCCCACGGGACCCTGAAAAATTAAGAGTCCTCACCTCATAGAGAATAAGTTGGCTCTACTGTTGTCTATATTCCTGAGTATATAATATATACTTACGTGTTTCTCAAAGAAACCAAAATTCACTCTACACATCACAGCCACACAACCCAGCCACCTTAACCTCCATATTGGAGCTGGGAGACTCACACTGACTCCAGTGGATCATATAAAGCCACTCTTTTCGAACAGCTCTGATCACACAGTATCTGGGGAAACAACATAGACAAGAGCATCCGGGGACCCAGAGGCCGGGAGAAGATGAACATGTGGTTTTTTCATACAAGAGTGACAGAATTCAGTACCTAAAGGACAGTGAATTAGATGCCCATATGACCTCACACTGATGCAAAGTTAGCCAACATGGATTAGTTGTCGATAGCAAACCTCAAAGGGGGCAGGGACAAACAAACAAAAACCACAAAAGAAGCTCAGCTGCCAGTCCCCTTGTCCAACAACTTACACCCACATGTAACCACAGCTCCACGGGACCTGGGCACTGGCAGTGTGGCACCTGCACACATATGTACAAATACATAATTTAAATTTTGAAAGCTTTCTGTAAAGTTAAAGAGAGCCCTACTATATAATCCAGGAATATATATTTATGAATCTAAAAGAACTGTTAGATTATATACAAAACCTGTTAAACTATATACAAAATGGTATGAAGTGCTTACACCTGCTTTCTTCATAATCGCCAAATCTAGAAATCAAAACATTACTCAGATAGTGAAAGAACAAACAAATGTGGTATAGCGCACAAAGGAGTGCTGTCCAACAAGGAAAAGGAATATGCCCAGGGGTGATCTCAGCAGTAGAACACTTGCTTAGTCTGTGAAACTCGGGGTTCAGGCCCTAGTTACTCTCCCCACAAAGACACATAAACAAGACAGATGAACTAAAGACTTCCACAAAGTGAAAACCTTAGATTCAAAAGGCCACATACTACAGGATTCCATTTACATTTTGGAAGAGGCAAACTATTAGAAAGAAAGCAGATCACTGTTTGCTATAGGGCAACTGTGGGGGCTACAGAGAGGCTTGGGACAGAGTGCTGGAGCTACTCAAAGTCCTGAGGCAGTCGCCCCACAGCATTTTTCAAAACTTAGAATGACATATAAAAATCAGTTTTTACTGTAAATAAACTACCCATTTATAGTCATTTTAAATGGCAGGGGTTTTCTCGGTTTGTTTAAAAGGATCCTTTATTGTGACGGGGTGTAGTGCACCCCTTTAATCTCAACATTTGGGAGGCAGACACATTTGAGTTCCAGGCCAGCCAGAGACACAGTGAGATCCAACCTCCCTAATTTTTTACATTTCCTTTTAACTTAAGGGTTAGGTGTACGTGTACCATGGTGCCGGTCAGAGGACAATTTAGGGGAGTCAGTTTTCTCCAGTATGTGAATCCTGGAACTGAATTCGGGTCATGGAGCAGGAGGAAGCTTCCTTTACCCACCAAGCCACTCCCACTAGCTCTGCTTGCTCTTTTTGAGACAAGGCCTAGGCTGGCCTCAGACTCACTAGGTAGTCAGGGTTGGTCTCAAACTCCTGATCCTGCCTCCTGAGAGCTGAAATGATAGCGGTAGGCCACCACATTTGGTTAGAACTTACCGTATGTAGTTTATCTGAGAACTTTTATTATAAAAACTAGGTAGAAGTTTTTGTTAAATGTTTCCTTCTGTGTCTATTGATATAAGAACCAACAGCCCATATTTAAATCCACACGAAGCTCAAGAACACACCTAAGCACTGTGCTGCATGGCGAGTGCGCTTGCTGGCGCTGAGCGTGCACGAGAAGCACCTAGTGTTGGTAGAAGCCTTACAGACCCTTGCGACTGCAAGCTCTTCCACCAGTGCCCGAGTTCCCGGAATCATGACTGAGACTTGATTATATATCAATAAATGCCTAGGCCATAAGCTTGGGCTTGTTCCTGACCAGCTCGTAACATTATTAACCCATTTCACTCTGAGTGTCACGTGCCTGCTTACCTCTTCTTAGTTTCAAGTGTCTATCTCCATCATCGTTCAGGGCGAACCTCCCATGCCCGATTCTCCCAGAATCCTCTCTCTCCCTGCAACATGTCCCACCTCCTAATCCTGCCTCAGCTCATTGGCCATACACTTTTTATTGACAGATGATGCTTCCATACAGTGCACAAGAGACCATCCTACAGATCTTGTGTTTGGGAGAGTTGCATGTGTATATACTTGTCATAACTCAGGAGCTCACAAGTGACTTTTGCGCATGATGTGCACACTCAAGTCCTGTCCACAGCATAGGTTCTGCACACAGCAATTTACAGATGTTTCCTGTAGGGTTGGGAGATGTACACAGACACCTGATTTATATGCCCTGCCCTTCTCTCCCCAGGGTTCCTGTGTGGGACCTCTGGTGGGCTTGAAGGTGTGACTCCACGGTGAAGCCCCTCCCACACTGTGCGCACTGGAGGGGCTTCACTGTGGACCCTCTGGTGCACCTGGAGGATTGAGACTCGGCTGAAGGCTTTCCCACACGTCTCACATTTATAGGGCTTCTCCCCGGCATGCATTCTACAGTGAACATTAAGATCTGAGCTCCGGCTGAATCCCTTCCCACACGTGCTACATTTGTAGGGTTTCTCTCCGGTGTGGCCTCTCTGGTGGGCCAGGAGATGGGAGGCCTGGCTGAAGCCCTTCCCACACTCCTCATGAAAGGATAGAAAATAAAACAGCCTAACTCTAATGACCCCAAGAAGTCAGTAGTTTAAAATGCTATCTCCCTTTGTTAGAAACTAGGCAAAAGGTCACATTCCAGAGCCCACCCTTTGTTTAGAGCTAGGCAGAAAGGCCTTGAATAGGTGACCCTGGCCCCACAAGGTAACTGGAAATGAGCTAAGCTTATCTTGCTTCTGTAAATTGCTTATGCCATTACCCCTAAGCAGGAGTTCACGCAGCTATAGACATTCAAGAAACTAGGAAACTAATTGGTCCACTGAGCGTCCGATAATTTAAACTGATTGGCTCCCATTTCACGGGCTCTCCTTGCTAAGAAATGATTGGTTTGTGATTCGAGGGCTTTGTCGTAAACTTATAAAAGCTGTCGCAATCCAGCACTCGGGATCCACAGTCCTCTAACCCTGTGCGGTGTAGGCTGTGGAACCCAGAATTCTGGAATAAAGAAACCCTCACGTTATTGCATCGAGACCGTTTCTCTCGAGTTACTTGGGTGTCGCCTTCCGGGGCGTGGGGTGCTGGGGCACCCTCAGTTTTTGGGGGGGGTGTCTTACACTCACATGTATAAGGCTCTCTCTAGCTGCCTCAACTTACTTCAGCAGACATCTGTAGGCATGATTTAGCATGTGCAACCCCCCATCAATTGAGATCATGATTTCAGGAAGACAAAAACACGCCAGCATGCCTTAATTTTCACTTCATTCAACAAAGAGCGCGTCCAACTCCGAATCATATGGTGACTAGAAAACCAGAAACTACTTCCAGAGCTCCAGTCACATCTAGGGCCGCCCTGCACGGACTTGACACCGCGTGACACCACATCCCTGAAGTTCTCCAGCATCACGTTACAGTACAGCTTCCTCTGGGCAGCGTCCAGTGCCCCAGTTCTTCCTCACAGAAGACCACGGTCATGTCACCATCTTCTACAACACCGAACACACAACTTCAACCTTGGTCTTCTGCAAGGAGGATGGAGAAATGCAGGGAGGATGAACAGGAAGCAACTCCCGAGCTAAGACCCCAGGGTCCATGTTTCTGTACGATTCACCCACTTTTTGCTACTGCTTTGTTTTGGTTTTGAGACAGGGTCTTGTTATCTAGCATTGGTTGGTCAGGAACTCGCTATGTAGACCAGGCTAAGCCTGAACTTGTACTGATCGTCCCACTTCTGCCCCTGCCTCCCAAGTGCTAGGATTACAGGTGTGAACCACCCACCATGCCTGAAAATTTAATTTGCCTAATTATGTAGGGTCTTTTGGTTGATTTTTGATAGTGGGAATCAAAGACTGACACTAAGGCCTCATTCATGTCAGGAGCCACCTAGGAGAGGCTAACGCTAGCAGATGACTTTTCTGAGATGGTCCACCGTTTTTTGCATGACTACAGTGCATGAGCTATTGAAGGCAAAGCCTGAGAGACTTCGTCACAGGATTGATTACTGCTATTGATATGCCTTTCCTGTCATTATTAAATTAATATAATAATCCCTGGGCATTAACCCACCCTATTGGGCAAGTCTTTTGCAGATCAGTGAAGATGTACTGTACTCTTTTGTAGCAATGCTATATAGACAAATAGATGATTTCTTAAGTCCTAGTAGTGAGTCTAGTGAATTCCTAAACTGACACAAGTGATTTTGAAATCCTCTGTAAGAAACACTGTAATTAGGACTCTCTAATCCTTCATGTGTCAGGAGCTATAGGACAGAAAGCAAGCACGGTACAGATTTCCAATTAAGGAAAACATTCTAGGCTGTCAAACCATCATCTGACAATTAGAATCATAAAAGGGAATGGCTGATTTGTAGGCACAAGGACGGAAGATAAAATGCTGACAGAGTTCATCTATACAAAACTTCAATACTAATAAGACACTAGGCAGATGAGTTGCCTCTTGGCAGACACGTGCTAACTTAGAATTATAGTTTTCAACTTTTAATAAACCTGTGGAGCTGGTTCACCATCATCCCTAGCTTCTACCAATAAACACCAATAGAACCCCCAAGGTATGGGGACAGACCTGGTTCCAAATGTTGCCTGAGGTGAAATGAGCATGCTTTGGAGCTGTCATGGCCAACAAAGCTGCCTTAACTTTTCATCTAGAAACTGGTCAATGCTGGAGACCCCGGGGTCATTCAGGATCCCCAGATGAACCGTAACCACCCAGATGAGGATCCACTCAAGTCAACCAGAAAACACTCCGGCAGAGGCCCTACCTCCAAGCCGACCCTCGCAGCCACAAAGCTCACAGGTGGGAGAGCCTTCTCTCTGCCCCTCACCGCCAGAGTCCGCTGGATACCTGTCCCGCGTGTGGGCTTCGGCGGTTGTCTGAGCTTCTAGCCTCTTGACTGTCTTTTAACACACGCAACCCGGTGCTGCCTGCCTTACAAGGTTGGTCTGAGGAACCTAGAAAGTCACCTTACATAACTAGACCTGTAAAATTAAACACATTACTCTGCCAATACAGCACATTCACATAGTGAATGAACCATGTAAATCAGTTAGTAAACACACTTCAGCAGTGAGAAAGAAAATCCTAGCCGTCTTAGGTAAAAATGGCTGTCTTCTATGATCAATTAGAGCATGTTGAGCAAAATACTTTCTGTACAGAGCAGCCAAAGTCTCAGTGTTTAAGAGCACTAGCTGTTCTTCCAGAGGACCCGGGTTCAAATCCCAGCACCAACACGGCTGCTCACAACTCTCCTTCCTGGGATCCAATTTTGACCCCTGTGGATATCAGGCACACGCATGCAAAAAAGACTTATTTTCTTTCAAAAAAATTTTTATTGAATATATTCTTCATTTACATTCCAAATGCTAAAATCTTTCCCGGGAGCACAGACTTATATGCAAGCAGAACACTCACACAAAATCATTTTTTAAAATTAGTATTATTTAGTATTATTAGTATTATTATTTCTAAATAATAGGAACAATAGCAAAACGTCCTTGAGTTTCTTCGGGAGGAAAATATTAACACAACTATTACTATAACATTCCTTAACACATCAAAACTGCTAAACTAAATATTCATTTGTTGAATATACTTCGTCCATCACAGATTATGTCAATTTATGGGAACATGATGTCATTAAAAACATAGGGTAAAGCCAGTTATGACAGTATATACCCAGCACTGAGGGTCAGGCAGGAGGACTGAGACTCTGTGACCAGATTTAACTATACAGTAAGACTCTGTCTATTAAATTAAAAAAAAAATCAGGACTTGGGATGTAGTTCAGTGATAGATCCCCTGCCTAGAATCCCCAGTGAGGGGCTGGGGTTGTGGCTCAGTGGGAGAGCCCCTGCCTAGACTCCCCCAGTGAGGGGCTGGGGGCGTGGCTCAGTGGTAGAGCCCCTGCCTAGAATCCTCCAGTGAGGGGCTGGGGGCGTGGCTCAGTGGTAGAGCCCCTGCCTAGAATCCCCCAGGGAGGGGCTGGGGGCGTGGCTCAGTGGTAGAGCCCCTGCCTAGAATCCTCCAGTGAGGGGCTGGGGGCGTGGCTCAGCGGTGGAAACCCCCTGCCTACCACAAGGAAGGCTCTTGATTTGATCTCCAGCACTGGAAAAAAGAATAAGGGTGTGTATTTCAAATAATATATCATTTGAAAAGATGCAATTTAAAAGTCTTGTCTATACTATTATTACAAATCCAACATTATGCCATGAGAAAAAAAAGGAAACTGGGTGTTTTATATGCAAAATATAGGCAATGTGAGCAGATTCAACGTTACTTGTTTTCCCTCCTAGGCTCATTTGTCTAATTTCAAGGTGACGATTAATCTATTTTCATTTAAGGTCTGCGAGTGTTTTGCCTGTGTGTATACTTATGCACGGCATGCACAGTTGGTGCCCGTGAGGGCCGAAGAGAGTGCAGGATGCCCTAGAGCTGCAGCCCTGGATCGTTGTCATCACGTGGGCTCCGGAACCAAACCAGACCCTCTGTAAGAACAGCAACACTCCTAACTGCTCAGCCATCGCTTCAGTTCATTAACATAATTTTTAGCAATAAAAAGAAATCTATCTATATCAAAATAAAAGTAATGAGCCTCTAGCAACAGGTTCTTGTTAAATGTCTCTCCCAGGTGCAGAGGCCAGCAGCTCCTCAGGATCTGGAGTTTCAGATGGCTGTGGGCAGTAGGACCTGAACCTACATCCTCTGTGAGAGCAGCCAGTGATGTTTAAGACTGCCGCGCTGCTCCAGCTCTGCGCGGTTGGTTCTCAGTCGGCTGCTGTTCCCTTTGATTCCTTCTCAGAGAAAGAAACAAGACGTCAGAATCCTTGAATAATTAGACAACACTTTGACACCAAGTTGGAAAAGCTCGACTTGGCCAGTTGCGGTGGTGCAAGCCTTCAATCTCAGCGCTAGGGAGACAGAGTTCCCTCGTGAGATGCCTGTGAGCTCAGGGTTAGCCTGGTCTACATAGAGTTCCCGGACAGCCAAGGACTACATAGTGAGACCCTGTCTCAAAACGAAACAAAGCAAAACCGAAAGCAAAAGTAAAAGCTCAGCTCACCTTGCTGCTCACTGGTCACCCTTCTGCCTTCCGGGGAACAGCTGAGTTTTGGAAGACGTAATGAAGACAGCCAGCGAGAGACTGCTCAGGGGTGTAGCCAGCTCCCACGGCTGCATGGCGCGAACAGCATTAGCCACGGAGTCCACTCCTCAGTGTGACTTGATAGCGAGACTGCTCCGGATTGCGGTCACAGCTCACTCCGTCTACGCAGGACCCTGTAAAAAAACACCCAGTGCCAACCACACGCAGGCCATTCACAACACACGGACTCCTATGAATCTCGGGACTACAGTTCTGTTCCAGGGACAGCAGAGACTGAGTAGAAAGGACGCAGGTGAGGAGAGTGCTGTATGCACTTGGGCTGGGACAGACATCCTGGCTCGGCACCGGGAAAGCTTGAACATGATAGGTACCTCCGTGCATCAATTCTGTCTTTATATTCTGTGAGTGCGTTTTGGTTTTTGGAACAGGGTTTCAGCATTTAGCCCAGGCTGGCCTATAATTTGATATGTAACCCAGGTTGGCCTTGAACTTTTGGTCTTCCCTGCCTGGGCCTCCAATTCTCTCATCCATAAAATGGAGCTATTTAACAACAAGAGAATTAACGTCACAGGTTGTTCTAGAAATTACATTTGTGTGCAAGAAAAATGCCCAAAGAAAACTCTCACCGTACCCTGTCCCTCAACTGTTACAAAGCAGGTAACATTCAGTGTCCTCTTAGAGAGAGAGGGAGAGAGAGGGGAGGGAAAGAGAGGGGGGGAAGAGGGAGAGAGAGAAGAAGGGGGTAGAGAGAGGGCGAGAGAGGGGGTGCATAGGGGTGTTTTGTGTGCATGCACATCTGCACACCAGAAGAGGACATCAGAGCCCATGCAACTGCGGTTAGAGACAGTTGTGAGTCACCATATGGGTGCTGTGAATTGAACTCAGGATGCCCAGAAGAGCGGCAGAGCCCTTAACCACTGAGCCATCTCTCCAGCACCCTCATAAGTGGTTTCCATCAAAGGAGCGCTAGGCGTGTTTGCTCTGCATGTGAAATGGCTGCTGACATCTAAATTCCATCCTTCCCTCAGTCACTCTAACTACACGCCTGTAAATGACACTGAAAAGCCAAGAGGTTCTCCAGTTCTAATTCTGTCCTGGACTCTCTTGGTTTTCATGGGGAACATGTGCACAAAATATAGCCAATACTCAAAGTGCAAGATTCCATATGAAGCGTCACAGCCTCCATTTTGAATGCCAGTTCTGACCATATATAAGCTTTTTATATAACACTTAAGAGCATGTACACACAGTTGGGCAGTGGTGGTGCACACCTTGAAGCCCAGCACCTGGGAAGCAGAGACAAGTGGATATCTGCATTTGAGGGCAGCCTGATCTACAGAGTAAGATCTAGGATAGCCAGGGCTACACAGAGAAACCCTGCAGGGAAAACCCAAATAAATAAATAAATAAATAAATAAATAAATAAATAAATAAATAAATAAATAGTATATACAGGCAACTGTGGTTTTATGTTAGTAAAATATACAACATAGACTGTATTTGGGGGGGGGGTATACAATATCTGCAGGCTCAGCAGTTAAGAGCACTGGCTACTCTTAGGTTCCATGTCCTCAGTAACTTCACACAGGCTCACAGATGTCTAAAATTCCAGTTCTAAGGGGATTTAATGGCCCCTTCTGATCTCTTTGGGCACTGCACATATATGGTGCACATACGTACATGCAGGCAAAAGTCACACACATATGATGATGATGATGATAAAAATTCACAAAGGGGCCCTGAGCAGCATGTAAACATGCAGACACAGTCCCTCACACATACCTGGAAAGAAAGTATTGTCTGGCCAGTTGTGTGATTCTGTTGGCACCTCCTCTACCACTGTGTGCATCGTCAGCTATAAAGAAGGCGGAGACAGAGCGCCATTCCCAGCACTGGAACGGGCACTAAGGGACACATGTACGTATAAAGGTACAAAACACCCTTCAGGTATTTTCGGGAGTTCTCAAAATCTAAAGACGGCGGGTGTCACAGCCATGGCCAAGTGAGCTGGAGGCAGGAGGGATCCCTAAGTCCGGCTCTCGCACCACAGGCTTCTGAAGACGAGAGCAGACACACAGGAGTCGTGGTCTCACACAGACAGGAGTAGCTCAGATCAAGGGACAGGAGACGGAGGATTAGAAGGTGAAAGAACTGTGAGGGGCTGGAGAGATGGAGGATACAAGACACTGCTGGAGGGCAGTTTGAATGACAGGGCCCCAGAGGCCTCACGCATTAGGAGGCAAGGCTTGCTGGAGGAAGTGTGACTGGAGAAGAGCACTGAGGGTTCAAAAGCCACAAGCCACCCACTTGACTCTCTGCTTCCTGTTTGTGGCCCTCCCAGCTGCTACCCCATCCCTGCCTGCCTGCCTGCCAGCACTTGTCCAAGATCATAACTGTCTCAGTTAGGGTTTAATTGCTGTGAAGAGACACCATGATCATAACAACTCCTATAAATGATCACATTTAATTGGGGCTGGTTTGCAGTTTCAAAGATTGGGTCCATTGTCCTCACGGTGGGCAGTGTGCAGGCACTCTTGATGCCAGAGGGGCCAAGATATCTACATCTTAATCGGAAGGCAGCCAGGGGGAGACTGATTCCACACTGGGCAGAGCCTGGGCAGCAGGAGACCTCAAAGCCCACCCACACAGTGACGCCCTTCCTCCAACAAGGCCACACCCCCTCCAATAAAGCTACATCTCCTAACTGTGTCACTCCCTATGGCTAAGCATTCTAACACATGCATTTGTGGGGGCCAAACCTAGTCAAACCACAATAACTGTACATCAGTCTTTGAATGCTAATGGACTCTACAGCTTGTCAAATGTAAGACAAGGAACATATTTCATCCGTGTTTCGTGGTCTAACCCGAGCCATTGCAGGCGACAGAAAATAAAAACAAATAAATTCAAAGAAACAATAGTCATCAAACATTAGTGACAGGGACAGTTCCAGAAGAACAAAGAAGCCAATCTTTTTTTTTTTCTTTTCTTTAGATTTATACATTTTATGTATAGCGCACACCATTGCTTTCTTCAGACACGCCAGAAGGGGGCGCCAGATCGCATTACGGATGGTCGTGAGCCACCGCGTGGTTGCTGGGATTTGAACTCAGGACCTCTGGAAGAGCAGTCAGTGGTCTTAACCGCTGAGCCATCTCTCCAGCCCCGTCAACCATTTTTCTAACTACATGTTTTGTTTTGAGACTGGGTCTCTCTGTATAGGGTAGGCTGGACTACAAAAAGGGGTTTGAGGCCTTCCTGGGCTACACACACACACACACACACACACACACACACACACACACACACGCACCACCCCTACACACATTCACACACTCATACACACATCACACATGTACCACCCCTACACACACACACCATGCACACTCACAACATGCATCACCCTTATATATGCACTCAGACATATTTATACACACATCTCACACACACATGCGTCACCCCTACATACACACTCAGACACATTTACACGCACACATCTCACACACATGACACATCTGACTCAGGTCCCACACTCACACACACACTGATACACTCACATACAAACAGGAGATAGATTAGCAGAGTGGCTGACACACAGGAGTTCACTTTACTCTGTTTTAGACTGAACATTTCCATGGTGAAAAACAAAATTAAAAGAAAAAATCCACTATGAATACTGTGATAACAATTCCTGGGACTTAAAGCAGTCAGGGGTACAGAGCTGGCGAAGCAGGTGAGAACACTTTGCTGCAGAGGACCAGGGTTCAGTTCCCGGCACCCACGTGGCAGCTCACAATGACCCCTAACTCCGGTTCTAGGGGATCCCATGTGCTCTTCTGAACTCTTCAACACCCAGACATACATGCAAGTAAAACACTCCCACACGTAAATCTAAACATGAAAAAAAAAAGTGGGTCAGGGAGGGGCTGGAGACATGGATCGCCAATTAAGAACACACACTGCTCTTCAGAGGTGTGAGTTTGTTCCTGGCACCCACACCGGGTGGCTCACAAGCAGCTGCAACTCCAGCTGCAAAGAATGCAACACTGTGGCCTCCATGAGCCCTTGCTGTCCACTGACAAGGTTGGTGTGTGTGTGTGTGTGTGTGTGTGTGACAGAGAGAGAGAGAGTCGTGGCTTTGAGGTCCCCTCGTTCTGATAGACCTCATTCCTCAGGAGATTATGAATTATATCTAATCTATCATGTAACATATAAATAAACGTTGTTATTGCTGAGGCCTGCCCCCCACCCCCCAGCACAGCGGTAGCCATTTTGTTCCCTGTCTGCCAGCTATTTCATATTGATGCTGTAACAAGCCTGCCAGTCATTGACACAGAAAAATAACCTGACTCAGAGCAGGGCCATGCTGACCTCATCCTGTTACATTCTGTGTGATGAGGTTTGTTAATCTTAAGAAAGCCCACAACCAAAGGCTTCGCTTAGAACCCAGCAAATTAAAGGTTAATATGAACTGTTAGGTCTTAAACGGCTTGAGCCGGGGCCCAACCACCAGGGGGCGCTCCCAGCAAGTGAGTTCATTGTGGTTTTTGCAGTTTTAGCCTTTATAAGCTGGCCCTGAGAAGGGTCCAGTGCGCAGCTTTGAGCTCGGACATCAGCTGTGGCTCCGGTCAATCGGTCTTTAGGTGTGTATTCAATACACCATCCCTGACTGAGACCGGCGTTCTTGTGGTTTGGGGAGCGACTCCTGGACCCCGAAGGTTATTGTATTAGGTATTTATTCCATCTTAGCACTAAGTAATTAAAACTGAACTGAATGAACCTGAATTCGCCAGATTAGCAATGCGGATGGGGTCGTCTGGCCCGCTGCCTCCCTGCCTGTGCTGAAGCTCGTCACTTGTTATTCAGCGGGCTGTGGCGTGGAAAGAGACACGTGTCTGTGTTTCTGGCATAGCACACTCGGGACATGGGGGAGTTTGGAGGGGGGCACCATGGAAGGAGGACCTTTTGGGTCCCTTAGTCTTGCTGATAATCCTTTTCCCTTGCGAATAAAATAGTTTGAAAATGGACTCAGAAGGAAGCCTGAGAAGAGTTGTATTAGAATCTGAGAGAAAACTAGGGCAGAGACAGTGGGAATCTGACAGTTACCTGGAGATGCGGGAAAGAGAAAGTCGCACTTTCCAGTGTCGGAGACACAGAGAGCTGGCAGGATGTGGCAGGCAATTTTGTGGGTGGTGGGAGGGTCCGGGAATACGGGCACTTCCAAAAAACTGAGACACCCTTAGGCTGTTTGGAAAAGGCGCGTCAGCCAGAATTTGGAAGAAAACCTTGTAAAGAAGGAAAAAGGGAAATGTTGGGATTCAGACCCGGGACAAGGAGCCGAGGCGCAGACCTGGCCTCCAGGTTCTCCCAGCATCCCTCGGTCCCTACTTGGCAATACCCTGCTTCTACCGTGAGCGTTCCAGCCCTGGGGCGGAGGTTCTTCTCCCCTAGAGGCTCTGCCCTGTATAATCTAGACATTTTGGTCTCTCTCTCTTATTCTCTCCCTCTCTCTCTGCATTTTCTCTCTCCCCAAGTGCGCGAGTTAAGAGAAACAGCGGGGGTTCAAGTGCGCTCCCCAGCTGCGCTGAGCTGTAATGAGCCCGGAGGGGAGGCGTCTCCAGGAAGGGAAAAGGTTTTAACACAACAGCAGACACCCGGGGCGGCGTACATACTATGTAGTTTGGAATGTCATGTCTCTACCCACAGCTACAGGAGGAAGTAGGATTTCCTTAATGACCTCAGCGAAACCCAGATATCTATAATTTCTACAGGACAACTTAAGTCTTAAGGAGATTTGATGTTTATTTGTAGATTACCGGAGAAACAGGGGTGGCGAGGAGGGGAAGGGAGCGGTGCGTCTTCAACAGCTTCCCAGCTGACTCATCTATTCACTATGGGTTTCTTTTGGTTTTTTGTTTGTTTTGTTTGGTTTTGGTTTTGTTTTTTTTCGAGACAGGGTTTCTCTGTGTAGCCCTGGCTATCTTGGAATTCATTCTGTAGACCAGGCTGGCCTCGAACTCAGAAATCTGCCTGCTTCTGCCTCCCAAGTGCTGGGATTAAGAGAGCACACCACCACTGCCCGGTTTAGCTACAGGTTTCACCAGCATCGATGTTGTCCTCTGAGTCAGAAGTCTGTGCAAAGTCTGTGTCTTTATGGCCACAGTTCTCAAGTTGACCAAGAGCTCAGGTAAAGGTCTCCCCCACGGCTCTCACAGTGACATATGAAATGAACAAGCACTAAGTTGACAGGCACTACCCAAGGCCTCCTCACGGCCTTCGCATTCAGAGAGCTTCTCACCTGTGCGGGCTCTCTCGTATTACAGAAGGCTTGATCCTCAGCTAAAGGCCTTTCCCAGTTCTTCACATGAAAGTGTGGGCTTGCTGGGCGGTGGTGGCGCACACCTTTAATCCCAGCACTTGGGAGGCAGAGGCAGGTGGATTTCTGAGTTCGAGGCCAGCCTGGTCTACAGAGTGAGTTCCAGGACAGCCAGGGCTATACAGAGAAACCCTGTCTCGAAAAACCAAATCCGAAAGAAAGAAAGAAAGGAAGGAAGGAAGGAAGGAAGGAAGGAAGAAAGAAAGAAAGAAAGAAAGAAAGAAAGAAAGAAAGAAAGAAAGAAAGAAAGAAAGAAAGAAAGAAAGAAAGAAAGAAAGAAAGAAAGAAAGAAGAAAAAGTAGTGTGGGCTTTTCCTTGTTGGGTAGGATGACCAGTAACACTGAAGCCTTTCCCGAGTCTTTACACTAGTATGGTTTCTCACCAGTGTGGGTTCTTTTACACGGAGCGAGACTTGATCTATAATCAAAGGTCTTCCTGGTCCTTACATTTATAGGGTCTCTCACTGGTATGAAGTAACTTGGCATCACATAAGACAATGGTCGCTACCAAAGCCTTACCTAATCTTGGCATTCATAGAGTTTCTCACTCGTGTGGATTTTCTGTGGTCTGACAAGTCCCGAGCCACAGCTGCATTCACGACCATGTTTCTTGCCAGCATGGGCTCTTTCATGTCGTGCAAACCTGATCCACAATCAAAGACCTTCCCACGTTCCTTAAATCCGTTCATAGGTTTTCTTGCCGCTGTGAGCTGCAGGATGCGTCGCAATCGAGTTGACAACAAAAAATGCTGTTCCCAACAGTTTCACAATCATGAGGTCTCTCACGGGAATAGGTTTCCCAATGCTGCGGAAGTTGGTTGCTGTAATGGAAGCCTCTCCCACCTTCTTTATACTGGTGAGATTCTCACCTGGATGAATCAGTTTATGAAACATTTAGCAAGGTTTGAGGCCCCACAATGGGTCTCCCCACATCCCTTACATTCCTAAGGTTTTTTTTTTTTCTCAAATCTACACGAGTTTTCTGCTAATCAGGTGACAGATGTGATCAGGAGAGACAAAGGCCTCCCCATACTCCGAGTTCCTGAGTCATCTTCACCGGTATGAAATCGCTGCCAAGCAATAAGTTGTAAGAGTTCTTAAAGAACTTAAAGAGTTCTTCCCACCGTCCTTACTCTCAGAGCGTGTTTGTCTATGAGTTCCCAGGCAGTTCACATTTTGTGTCACAGCTACAGCCTTCCCACGCTCCCTATCACAGAGGACTTCTCCCCATTAAGGATTCTTTACTGTGGGGTAAACGTATTCGTTCCCATGCTCTTCCGGATCTGATTTAGCCCTTCCCATTATTTCTGAAGGTGGATGTCTCATGGCCAAGGACTTTTTTCTTTTTTGTCCCTCTGGATTTACTTCAAAATTGTCCCATTCTGAAGATACACCTTTCATTTCCTATCTTGACTCCAAATCTGAAAAAGGAAGAAAAAAAGTAATTTCTTTCACAAGGAAAAAAATATCTACTGGTAACAGTGAAAACACACGGAAGACAAGTGATGGATGAAATCAGTACCAATGAAGTAGGTAGCTCCGTTAGGAGACTTACCAAACTCATTGCTGACAGCTAGGCTCCGCCCTGTTCTACAAGCCCAGATCTGCACTAGGGGACATATGCCTGTGTGAGCTGAGTTTCCTACCAAAAAAAAAAAAGCGCCACACCTAAGTTAAACACGACGGCTAATTAAACCTTCAACCATTGCAGGCGTTGGGATGTTTGAAAGAGGATCTGGAATGCCCAGAGCCCATTTCTGAGCACCCTTAGCCTCCTAAACAACCGCCTGTGGCTTACATCATCTGTGTGGGACTTTTCTTCGGAACATACAAACAGAGAGCTAGCTTCTACCAACCTAAAGGTTGGCAACCGAATGTCATTTGATAGCATCTGAGGCCTGCAGCAGGCTCAGCGGTTAGGAACACTGACTGCTCTTATGAAGGTCCTGAGTTCAAATCCCAGCGACCACATGGTGGCTCACAACCATCCGTAATGAGACCCTGAAGACAGCTGCAGTGTACTTAGATATAACAAATAAATTTAAAAAGGAAAAAAGAAAATTTTCCCTGGCTTACTGACACCTCCCCCGCCCCATGTTTCTGCCATATGAAGTGTCCCGATTTATGGTGTCCTTTATTCTGTTACTCGAATAACTCGATGAGACTGTTATTCTGGATCATGGTGTCTAGCATAAACTGAATATATGCCCCTGAGCAACTCATATTTGGCTCCAGAATAAACTCTCATAATTCCCTTTGAGATAAAAGCTCATTAGTCCGTGTGTGGACGTGCACATGTGTGTGTGAAATTGCAACATCTGAGAGAGGCAGAGGCTACCTGATCTACATAGTGAGTTCTAGGCTCACCTGGGCTACAGAGTGAGGCCTTGTTTCAATAAGGGGGGTTGGAGAAAAACCTTCAATGTTGGTGCTTTGGAATTTGTTCTTTGTTGTTGTTGTTGTTGTTGTTGTTGTTTTAATGCAGAGTCTGGAAGTCCTACTATGCAGCCAAAGATGACTTTAAGTTTCTGTTTGAACTTCTGATCTTCCTGCCTCTACCTCCCAAGGGACGGATGAAGGTGAGCCCCCCCTCCCCCGCACGTAGACTCAGTGATCGTAACGTTCTGATACAGGAGCCACAGAATCACTTGACCCAGCAATGACCCTTTAAACCGAATGCAAGCTTCTGTCAGGCAAGCCCTTCTCTCTCCTGGGGATGGCCATCCAAAGGCCCTTGCTAGGTTTATCTCTTAACCGTGCCATGCGTAAAGATTGTATTGCTAGCCAGGTGGTGATGGCACACGCCTGTAATCCCAGCACTCTGGGAGGCAGAGGCAGGCAGATTTCTGAGTCCCAGGCCAGCTGAGTGAGCTCCAGGACAGCCAGGGCTACAAAGAGAAACCCTGTCTCGAATAAAACAAAAACAAACAAACAAACAAACAAACAAACAAAAAAAGATTGTATGGTTACCAGAACTGTTTGTGGGTTTTCTGGAGACACCTGAATGAATGTCTGATCATCCTAGGCAGGGCGCTGATGGCAGGCTGAAGGGACAAGTTCATCCCGACGGAGCTTAGTGACCGGGTGAGTTGGCTGGAGTTGTTGGCATGAGTGGGTAACTGAGAAGGGCAGGGATGACTCTGTCGCTGGAAAGCCCACCCAGCGTAGGTAAGGACTCACAGAAGACGGCAGCTTCTGGGAGAGCCTTCTCTTGCTGCCAACTACTTGTTGCTCGTATAAGCCTGGGGAGGGGCTGTGTGAGGCATGTTTCAGGAGCTTTCTGAGCTGACTTGGGCCAGCAGGTTGTTCTGCAGTGACAGGTCCCTGGCAGAGAGGAATAGCAGGGGATCAGAAAATAAAATGAGAAAAAGACTGGGCTCAAGACTTCTTACGCAAGCTCTGACTCACACAAACCAAGCTTATTAAGAACTATGGTATCGCTGGGCAGTGGTGGCGCAGGCCTTGGGAGGCAGAGGCAGAGACAGGTGGATGTCTGAGTTCGAGGCCAGCCTGGTCTCCAGAGTGAGTTCTGGGGGGAAAAAACAAAAGACTATATATAGTATCATATAGTCAGTTTGCAAGAGAAATGAGATGGGGTCAGCAGAAAGCCAACATACTCTGGGTCAAAGTCAGCAAAAAGCTAGACAAACATCGTTACACAAAGGGAACACAGGATATAGCAACTGTGCCACAGAACCTGGGGACTGATAGCTTCAGTTTCTTTCTTTCTCTCTCTCTCTCTTTTTTTTTTTTTTTTTTTTTTTTTTTTGGTTTTTCAAGACAGGGTTTCTCTGTGTAGCTCTGGCTGTTCTGGAACTCACTCTGTAGACCAGGCTGGCCTCAAACTCAGAAATCTGCCTGCCTCTGCCTCCCAAGTGCTGGGTTTAAAGGCGTGCGCCACCACCACAGTTTCTTCAAGGGAAAAGGCCAGGTGCCCATGAGCCGAAACCTTAACACCTCGAGGCCCTGGCCCTCAACCCCAGACTGGCTTTGACAAGTGTGCCCCTGGGCAAGGACACAGAAACAGCATCCCTTCATGCCGCCACCGTGGTCTCTGAGAAAGCCTAGTGGTTTGCGAGCTTTCTGCATCTTTCAGGTTTCCTCTGTCTTCTGAATCTCACAATCCCCCTGCTTCCCTCCACAAAAGAAAACCTCAATTCAGAGGAAGCAGCTATACGCGAGCCCTAAACCACAGAAAGCCTGACTCGGTGTCCCAAGAAATCAAATCTAGCCACATACTTCTGAAATCAAACGCAAAAATGGTGAAAAGCAGAAAACAAGTTTACTCAAGACAGCTGTGTTGGGAATGCGAAGGGGGACTGAATATCTTGAGTGCAGCGGTCAGGGCAATGGACACAATCTTTAAAAAGACCAGAACAGTCCAGGTACGGTGCTGCATGCCTTTAATCCCAGCACGTCAGAGACAGAGGCAGGTGGATCCCTGTTAGATTGAGGCTAGCCTGGTCTACTTAGGCTACCCAGGGCTACATACTATGTGGGGGGAAAAGGTTGGAACAAGGGCCTAGAGGTGCACATGATTAAGTGTTCTGGGTCAAACTGTGGCTTGGCTGTCATTGTTTCTGTTCTGGTTCTGCAAGGCTATGGGGATTCTTGTTGTTTGTGGTGATTTGGTTCCCCAAAAATGACTTTTCCAGCGGCAACCTCATCATGGGGAGAGCTGCCTAAAAGACAGCTGGGAGGTTTAAGAAAGTGACTGGAGACTGCTGGACGCCATTCCAGAGGTCTCAAACAGGAGACTGTAAAAGCAAGCAGACCGTAATAATCTGTCGGTGTAATCTGCCCCTGGAAAATGTCCAAAAAAACAAAACAAAACAAAACAAAACAAAAACAAAAAACAACAACAACAAAAAAAAACCATACCATCTCAGAGCCTTCATCCTTGAAAGGAGAGTTTTCAGTGATCATTCCATGGATGGTTGGCATGCCAACCTACAGAGCTGAGCAAGACTCTGGCCCAAGCGACGCGTCTAGTTCTGTCTGGTTTTTGTTCCCTGCTGGTTATCTGTGGGCCCACCTGAGAAGTCAGTACTGTTGGCAAAAGCAGCCTTTCCATCAACTGTGGCTGATCCCTGGTCTAACCTAGGTTTTCTACGTTTTTCTTCCCCAACATGTAGTTTGTCTTCTTTTTTTCAATCTTTGTATATGGTGTGGTGTATGTAGGGTGTGTGTATGTACAACTTCATGTCTGTGAGAATAGGCACATCATGTCACAGCACGTGTGTGTGTGTGTGTGTGTGTTCACACTCACCTGCATCTTCATTGTCTACGAATTCCACAGCATGCATGTGGAGGCCAGAGGCCATTGTCAAGTGTCCTTGCTTCTCTCATGTTGGCACAGGGTCTCTTTGCTGTTAACTTCTGCTATGCCAAGCTAGACCTGGAGCTTCAAGGGATTCTTCTGTCTCTGCCTCCCAGCTAGCTGGAAGCACTATGATCCTGGGAGCACTGTGATCTGGGGAGCACTGTGATCTGGGGAGCACTGTGATCTCGGGAGCATTGTGATCTGGGGAGCACTGTGATCCTGGGAGGACTGTGATCTGGGGAGCACTATGATCCTGGGAGCACTGTGATCTCGGAAGCTCTGTGATAAGCATTGTGATCTGGGGAGCACTGTGATCCTGGGAGGACTGTGATCTGGGGAGCATTATGATCCTGGGAGCACTGTGATCCCGGGAGCACTGTGATTACAGGTGTGCAGTGCCATACCTGGATTTATGTGGGTGCTGGGAATCCTAACTTAGTCCTCATCCTTGCATGAAACCCCTTTCCCCACGAAGCCCCAATTTCTTCTAGCCTCCCTGGACTGTGTTAAATTTAATTCCAGTTTAATGTCTGAATGCTTGGTTGTTGGTAGAAACACTCTCCACTTTCTAGTTGGCTGATTTCACAGAGCCCAAAGTGGCTTTTTCATAGGAAACCAATGTGTTTCTCCATACAATGAGTTGTCTCTGCTTTTCATTCTACAAGCCAGTCAACCAGCAAGATCATACTGGCGATTCTGGTACTGCCCGGTGGACTCTGATGGTGTCGGTGAAACAGTGCTTTCCAGCTCGCTCTCCTTACTGTGTGGATAAGCATCCCTCCCACTAACAGAAGCATCCTGTCTGTGTGCTCTGATCTGAAGCAAAGATCTGGGGACTGGGGATGCGGCTGAGCTGGCAAAGTGCTCGCCCTGCACGCAGAAAGCTGTGAGTTCGGTTCCGAGCACACGCCTCGAGCCTGTGACTGCGTCCCTGTGCTCCCAGTGCTCAGGAGGCTGAGCCAGGAGGCAGAAGGCTACATGGTAAGTTCGAGGCCAGCCAGGGATACTTGAGACTTTGTCCCCCAAATTTAAATAAATAAACAACACATCTGCACGACCTCATACGCAAATTTATTATCTTCACTCATGAATATTCATCAAAGCAGCAGCCCTTAGGGATAATTTAGAACTGCAGGGGATATTTGGCAGACTTTTAATGTTTTTCTCAACTACAATGAATGACAAAGAGAAAATTATTGCAGGAGAGCTTTAAACAAGTCTCAGGTTGCACTGTGCTAACGACAGTTCTGCAGAGACCGGCAAGTGCTCCCAGGTCTGCAGAGACCGGCAAGTGCTCCCATTAATGTGAAAGGGGTTAGGGATAGGACTTAGAGACCTGGCACTTGCCCAGTTCAATTCGCATAACTGTAAAATTTTAACCAATAAATACAATATAGGATACAATGTTTTTTTTTGTTTTGTTTTGTTTTTTTTAGCAACAAAGAAACTAGATTCTCTTGTGTCAAGGGTTGTAGCTCTTCTCAAGGCCCCTCAAGTGAGCCTGGCCAGGTGTGGTACATACCTTTAACCCCGGTACTTGAGAGGCAGAGGCAGGTAGATCTCTGTTGAGTTTGAGGCCAGCCTGGTCTACTTGCTGAGTCCCGGGCAAGCGAATGCTGCATAAAGAGACCCTGACTGAAAACATAACAAATGCACGTGGATCCTGCACAGGAGCCCGGCCTGCTAAGTGAAGCTCCCGCCCCTCCCTCATCGGAGAAGCCGCAGCAGACAGACTATCACAGATCCATCACTGCTCAGAAAGCAGGGTATACGGGATCGCGCTGTCCATCTCCAAGTAATACATTTACAACACAACCCCTACACCCAAGGCTCAGGGAACATGGCAGAAACGAGGTCAGAAAGATTGTAAGACCCAGAAGACAAAGACACCTGCTTCGAAATAGTGTCTTTTAGACATGACAGGGAAGCTGCACCCATGACAGCTTTGCTGCCTGAGCAAGACTGGTCCAGTTCCTCCCATCCCCCACCCCTTAACTCTCCAATCCAAGATGTCTTCTTCGTTATTGTTTTATATGTGTATATGAATACAACTGAGTCCACCAGTGTTGATCATATATATGTATCTGAGTCTAAGGCTGACCACTTGGGACTGGGTAACCTATGGGGGCAGAGAGGGAAGGGGACCCTCATCCCAGGAGAAAAATGTTTCTCCTTCTCAACAGCCAGTGATTGCCAGTAGCTCTTCATCTGAGGGCGGGGCCTTGTGGATTCTCTCTATCCACAGCTGATGTGTTTGCGCATGCCTGTAACTCCAGCTCTTAGGAAGTGGGAATGGGGCTACAAGGCGATCCTTAGCTATCAAGGCCATCTCGGGCTACGAGGTGACACTCAAATGCATGTCACAGTGACACCACTAACAAAAATAGCTTAATCCTGAGTTAAATATTGTGGCCTGTTTTACCACAGACTGTGCCTTCAAACTATGAGTCAAACAAGCCCTTCCTCCCTAAAGGCGCCCCGCTAAATATTTTGTCCAGGCAATGAGGAGAGTAGCTGATACAGCTAGGTTTGACAAACTTTTACTTGGAAAGAGCTAGAGTCGTAATGGCTCAGATCTGCTCTGTCACCAAGTGGGAGGACATTATGCTAGCCGCGCGCTCACAGCATGCCCTAGGACTCTTCCCCCGGGTCTGTCCGCTGCACAGGGATGAGTTACGAGACAGTTTCATCTTACGCCTGCGCCCTGTACTTTGACCGGTGGCCCCACCCCTTTCCTTTCCGCTCATTCTCCCAGGCTCACTGGCGCTTTCACATCCTATGACTTCATGTATCTATCTATATAAAAGTCTAGGATCCACAAATGAGTAGTGTTTGTCTGCAGAGGGACCCTTGGGCTCGTTCCGTAAGGCGGCTATACTGAATGACGCTGTAATCTGTGCAGATGTGCGGCTTCTACGTGGTCCTCCGGATATATGCCCAGAAGTGGTATAACTGGGCCATATGATGGATCTAGTTTTAGGCTTTCGAGAAACCTCTATATTGACTTTCATTGAGGCTGAACAAATTTACATCCCTACCCGTGACCGCGTGTACATGTTTCCCTCCCTCTCGCCCCTGCATCCTATCCAGCCTTTGTCTTATCGATAGCCATTGTGCTAGATGGAACCCTTGATGGCTAAAGATGCTTGCGGGCTTCCCAGCCCCCCGCCCCGTGTTTACTGGCCATTTGTACTTTTATTATTTATTTATTTATTTATTTACGACACAGAGTCTCACTATGCGAGCTCTGACGCTCCAGGAAATCACTCAGGAGACTAGGCTGGCCTCAAACTCACAGAGATCTGCCTGCCTCTGCCTCCCGAATGCTGGGATTCAAGGCAAGCACAGCCACACCCCGCTCTTGTGTTTTGATCCTGTTTATTCTCAGAGCCTATCGAGTCCCACATACCCCGTAGCTGCTGCGGGAGTCTGCGGGATTCGAGGGGCAGCTTCTCCAGTGGGGGTGCGGCAGCCCAGGCCCTGGCTTATAAGTTCAGAAAGCTGACTTGCATCTTGACCTCCAATTCGAGACTCTGCCAGGTCTTGATGAAGTCCTCTAAGGTGATGCCCTCGTAGGGCTGGTCCGCCTTCACGGGCTGCTCCGACGCCCTGGACGCCTCCTTCAAGGCGCCCCGCGCGATGGCGTTGGCGATCGGGCGCACACTGTCCCTCGCCACCTTCGGGTTCGCCGACAGCAGGTCCTCTACCACCCGGCGGTACTCTTGCAGGGTGATGATCCCATCGCCGTCCTGGTCGTACATGTTGAAGAGGAAACGCAACTTCTCTTTGCGGTTCTTCTCCCTCTCCTCCTTCTTGAGACGCGGCTGCTGCAGCGGGCGGAAGTAGGAGATGATGGTCAGGAAATCCAGGAAGGTGATCTCCTCGGCCTGGCCGCTGGTCCCTTTGCCCAGGTTCCGGTTGTCGAAGAAGGCGCGGACGATCCTGGAGCGGATCGGGTTGAACTCCAAGTCCAGGACGTTGTCGAAGCTCTCTGGCTGGAGGGTGGGCTGGTCCCCGCTCAGCAAGCGGAACCTCTGTTGCAGCTGCTTCATCTGCTCCCAGGTGAAGTCGTACTTGTTCATGGCCACCTCCTGGATGTGCGTCCACCATAAGTCAGTCCTGCTTTCGCGGTCCCACTCCTCCTCGGACGAATGTGAGAGGCCCATGGTGCCCGGTGCGCTCGCTCGGAACGACCTCAGGCGCTCAGTGGAAGGGCCCGGGCTCCTGGACCGGCTCACCTTGCTGCTGTTCTGATTTATTAAGTCATCAAAGCAACCTCTGTTAGGGCAGGCCCGTCACAATCCCGGAAGGCTCCTTCCTCCCCCAAATTCAGTGAAATGAAGCAGAGTAAATACATATTTGATATGTGTTGTATATTACATATTACACATTAGGTATTATAGTTATAGGTAGGGGCAGGAGAACGTCTGTGAGTCTGAGGACAACGTGGTCTACACAGTTGAGTTTCAAGTCATTCAAGGGAAGGAAGAAAAGATGGAAGGAAGAAGGGAGGAGGGAAGGGAGAGGGGAGGGGAAGGGGGAGGGGAAGAGAAGGTGAGAGGGAGGGGAAGGGGGAGGGGAGGGGAAGGTAAGAGGGAGGGGAGGGGAGGGGGAGGGGAGGGGAGATAAGAGGGGAGGGGAGGTGAAAGGGGAGGGGGAGGGGAGGTGAAAGGGGAGGGGAGGTGAAAGGGGAGGGGAACGGAGGGGAGGAAAGGAGAGAGGAGGGGAGGAGAGGGGAAGGGGAAGGGGGAAGGGAGAGGAGGGGGAGGGGAGGTGAAAGGGGAGGGGAGGTAAAAGGGGAGGGGAATGGAGGGGAGGAGAGGAGAGGGGAGAGGAGGGGAGGGGAAGGGAGGGGAGGGGAGGGAAAAGGAGGGGAGGGGAGGGAAAAGGAGGGGAGGGGAGGGAAAAGGAGGGGAGGGGAGAGGAGGGGAGGGGAGGGGAGAGGAGGGGAGGGAAAGGGAGAGGAGGGGAGGGGAGGGGAGAGGAAGAATGGAGACAGATGCTCATGAAGATGCCAAGCCTTCATTTCCTAAAGGAGCAGAAGGCTCAGCCTTCTTGGAAAAGACTGACCCCAGCTAGCTCGCTGCAGTTACTTTATTGAAACATCATACAAGGTTAATTGGGGCTGGGAAAGGTTCCGGCTACCAAAGTTATTTTGCAGTCCTGCCCTTGAGAGCAGGCAACCCACACAGATCTCAGTTCCGTTTCATCATGGTTTCTCCACAATCAAAAGTAAGAACTGCAGGTTTGCCGGGAGTGTGTTAGGACCAAGGTTTGCGCAGCTGCAAGATCTCATGGAGGACCAAGTGCAAACTTTTCCAGGGAGACAGTTCTTCAAGGTTCAAACAGTCTCAAAACCGTCTCAGCCCCTGCTCATCAACCCAAACATAGCAGAGGCTTTACTGAGGCAGTTCGCTCGAAGCCACACACGAAGGCTCTGCTGTACGCACCCTTGCACGGGGAGGGAGAGCGTACTCCGCTCCCTTCCATATCACCACCCATTAGCAGGATCTCGCACGAGGACCCAAACGACAATGACAGCGCATGACTCCCTTTGGAACTCTGCCTTCCGGGCATGGTGTGGCCATGGACGTCTGGGAATCACAGAAGCTGTGATGACCTGCAGGAGACCCTCACAAGACACGGCTAGGGCCATTGTCAGTAGGTGGGAGGCACATTGGATGCCCCAGAGCCCAGCAGTCCTCTCTCTCCTGCCCCACCCAGGCAGAGCAGGCAGGCAGGTAAGAGGCTGGCCTGAGAGGAACTGGGGTCTCCTGCCAGCCATCCCCCTCAGGGAGCCCTCAGCCATGCTCCTGTAATGTCGATACCCTCCTTGAGTGGTGTTCTTGGTTCTCCTGTGGCGTTCTCCATCGGGGCAAACACAGACTCCCCAGGGAGCCACACTGCCGTCATCCGGGTCCTGGGCTGTCCCTGGAGTTCACGTCAGCCTAGGAAGTGACATGCCTAGATGGTAGGGACCTGAGAAAGCACCTGAGGACCTGAGAGCGGCATCTGTCCTTTTCCATACAGTGAAAAGACAGGATAAAGGCAGATACTGGGAGGGACGGTATCATAGGCTGCAGAACGGAGCCCGGGTCTCCCTGGATCCTGTGTCAAGAATCTTCTGACACACCCCTAGTCCCAATCGTCCCTTCAGATGGCCTTGAACTCTCCTATCCTCTAATTAGCAAACTGCACATCTACCACAGCCACCAGCTGGGAGAGTGCCTGCCGAGCGCAAAGGCCTGGGTTTGGACCCCGGACCCGGGCGCCAAAGAAACTGCCCGTGGCGGTGCCTGAAGCCATTCTCGGCTCCCTAGTGTTTTCAAGACCAGTCTGGGCTACATGAGATGCTGTCATTAAAAAATAAAATAAAATAAAATAAAAAACAAAACGAAATAAAATAAAATTGTGTGTTGTGTGTGTGTGAGTGTGTGTGTGTGTGTGTGTGAGTGTGTGTGTGTTCCTTCACTAATCTCGCTATGTCGCTAATCTGGAAGCCTGGTTTATGATCTATTGTGGCCAGCAGGTGGCGATAAAGTGTCTTGGGTCCTACACGGAGGAAGCTGGCTTTCTGATTCCACTTCAAAAGGAGTCAACTTTAGGCAACCAAAGTCCTCTTTCCTACGTTGTCCAAGAACACCCTGCCTTCCTCATGAGCAAATGCTTTCTCACCAGACACAGGGGATCCTTCCTCAAATCCCAATGGTATCTCACATGAACTGTATTTGATATTTCTTGTTTTAAGATTATTTTTGAGATGGGGTTTCTCCCTATGTAACCCTGGCTGTCCTGGGACTAGTTCTGTAGACCAGGCTGGCCTCGAACACACAAAGATCCACCCACTTCTGCCTCCCCAGTGCTGGGATTAAAGGTGCACACAGCCATGCCCATCTCCTGTAATCCTTTCTTTTACTTAGCTGTGTGTGTGTGTGTGTGTGTGTGTGTGTGACATGTACAGTTTCCGAAGATGCCTGAAGGTTTAGGTTCCACTGAGGCTGGAGGTACAGGCGATTGTGATGTAGGGACTGGGCACTAAACTCGGGTCTTCTAGAAGAGCAGCCTGTGTTCTAACCATCAAACTACCTCTCTAGCCTTTGGTATTTTATACTGGTTTTAAAAACTAGCTATTTAATTTTTATGTGTGTGTGTGTGTGTGTTCTGCCTGCGTCTGTGTCTATGCATGTGCAAGCCTGGTACCCAGAGAAGCCAGAAAAGGACATCAGGTCCATTGAACTGGGGTTACAGACAGGTGTGAGCTGCCGTGGGGTTGCTGAGAAGAGAACTGGGCCCTCTGGGAGAGCGGCCCCTGCTCTCAACCCGAGTCACATCACCAGCACCCCTTGCTTTGTCCTGAGACTGGGTTTCACGGGGTGCGGGGAACTCCTGATCTTCCTACCTCCACCTCCTGGGAACTGGGGATGTAGACATGGCACCACCACACCCAGCACGTTGGGTAATTGTTCCCTGCACCAGACCGGAAATTTAAATCCACAAGTCTTTTTGCTTGGCATGAATCACCTTATGTTAATGAACATGCAATTACCATTAAGTACGACAAAACGTGCAGGGGGTGGGGGGATGGCTGGGGGTGGTGGCGCATACCTGTAATCCCAGCACTTGGGAGGCAGAGGCAGGCGGATTTCTGAGTTCGAGGCCAGCCTGGTCTACAGAGTGAGTTTCAGGACAGCCAGAGCTACACAGAGAAACCCTGTCTTGAAAAAAACAAACAAACAAAAAAGATAGAAAAAAAAAAGAATGACAAAATGTGCAAGTGAGTGGAAAGTGTGTCAGCCAGTCAGCTGTGCTGCGATGGCTGCGGATGTTTCTCAGCATAAAAATAAGCTGTCACCGTAACCCCGTGAGCCATTACCTGCACATTTGAGTTGTTAAAACTCCGAGATAAAATGCCAACTCTACTTTACACCTGTCAAGATGTTGCCAAGTCAGGTGTGGTGCAGGCCAGTGATCTCAACACTCTGGAGGTAGAGACGGTAGGGGTCATGAGTCCAAGACTAGCCTCAGCTATACAGGGAGACTGGGGCTAGCCTGGGCTATATGAGATTCTGTTCCAAAGTCCGCCTACATCCATAAAAAAGAAGAGAAGTTATCAGGATGAGAGTATGGGAAGTTGTTGCAGTAGGAGGTGAGTCTTCAGAGCTGTCCCGTTTTGTTGCGTTTATGTTTTGTCTGGGAAGCGTGTGTGTGTGTGTGTGTGTGTGTGTGTGTGTGTGTGTGTACACATGGGCATTCATGGAGAGAGGTGCCTTTACCCATCGAGCCATCTCTCTGCCTGAAATTTGCTGCTCCAGCTGACAGGACCACCTCCTCATAACAGCTCAGCTGTTGTCTGTCCCTGAGTCTTTACCGCATGACTTTTGGGCGACTCCTAAGATGAAGCGATCACCCGAGCCCGGGGTGTGGACTGAGACATTCTCCAGCCCTGCAGCCAATGTAGAGAGCTTCAGGGGACCTCATGTAGGTCAGGGGCTGTGAGCTCAGCTTACACTTGGAATTGATTGATTGATTGATTGATTGATTGATTAACTGTAGCCATGGCTAGCCTACTACTCACTGTGTAGACCAGGCTGGCCTCGAACTCACTGAGATCTACCTGATACTGCCTCCCAAGTGCTGGGACTAAAAACATACACCCCCACACTAGGCTTCTTCTTCTAGTTTTGCTTATTTTATGTGTGTTTTGTCTGAGCACCATGTGCATGCAGTACTCACGGAGGCCAGAAGAGGGAGCCAGAGTCCCTGAAACTGTAAGGTCACGTGGTTGTGAGCTGTCGAATAGATGCTGGAAAAGGAAACCCATTTTGGAAAAATAACCAGTACTGTTAGCCACTGAACCTTCTCTCCAGCTCCATTAAAAAGCCAAATGCCGCCGCCGCCACTGGGTGGTGGCGGCGCACGCCTGTAATCCCAGCACTTGGGAGGCAGAGGCAGGCGGATTTCTGAGTTCGAGGTCAGCCTGGTCTACAGAGTGAGTTCCAGGACAGCCAGGGCTACACAGAGAAACCCTGTCTCGAAAAAAACCAAATCCAAAGAGAAAAAAAAAAAAAAAGCCAAAAGCCCCCAAGAAGATGGGGGTGGGCACTGTAATTACACACCAAGATCTTTCCAGGGGATCTCAGTGGTACAAGTCGGTCATCCCAGCATTTGGAAGTCAGAGGTTTAGGTGATCATGAGACAGAAGCCAACCTGGGCAAATTTCAGGCCAATCTGGACTATAAGATGAGACTCTTTCTCAGAAAAAAATAAGAAGAAGAAAGAAAGAAAGAAAGAAAGAAAGAAAGAAAGAAAGAAAGAAAGAAAGAAAGAAAGAAAGAAAGAAAGAAAGAAAGGAAGGAAGGAAGGAAGGAAGGAAGGAAGGAAGGAAGGAAGGAAGGAAGGAAGGAAGGAAGGAAGGAAGGAAGGAAGAAAGAAAGAAAGAAAGAAAGAAAGAAAGAAAGAAAGAAAGAAAGAAAGAAAGAGGGAAAAAAGTCTGAGGATTGTCAGCCCCCGAGCACAGGGCCACTCTGGACCTGGCACTGTGTTAAAGGGACGGTGATGACGAACATTTATAGTCCCCTCACAGGGGAGGGGCAGGCTTTCTCCCGGGACTCACTAGCCAGCCGGTCCCACCCGAGCACCAGATTCAGGGAAAGATTCTGTCTTTGGGGAGGGGGTTGCTTTGGCTTTTTTTTTTTTTTATCATTTTTAACATTTATTTTATTCTTTTACATTTATTTATTGTGTGGACATACAGGAGGGAGTTAGTTCTTTCCTTCTCTCATGTCATGTCTGGGGAAGGGAGTCAGGTCATCGGGCTTGGTGACAGGTTTTACCTGCTGAGCCATCTCACCAGCCTGAGAGAATCTGTAGGAGACATCAAGGCGTGTGAGCCAGGCACAGTAGCAGAGGCAGGGCCAGGCTATGGAGTGAGTTCTAGGCCAGCCTGGTCCACATAGCAAAATCCTGTCTCAGCAATCAAACAAAACAAGGTGTGTGGCGCCTGGAAGGGAAAGATGGCAGCAGGTAACCCATGGGTTCTGTACACACACACACACACACACACACACACACACAGAGAGAGAGAGAGAGAGACAGATAGACAGACAGACAGACACAGACACAGACACACACACACACACACACACACACACACACACACACGGTGCACACACACATGCATGCACACTTCTCAGAAATAAAACCTCTTAGTTGCTGATGTCAGAGCCCTTGGATATAGCTCCCTCAAACGAGGGTCTGCATGTCTCACAGGAGACTCCCCTGGGATGCACCGAACCTAGCGTTGAAACTAAGTCACACTTTGACTTTACCCTTACTCAATCCAGTTTCTTCTCTTCCCTCATGAAGGTGTTGGTCCCAGGGTCTCACCCATTCATCAACTCCCTCATAGTCCACTTCCCAGGAGCGCCTGCCCTGCGATGACACAGATGGTATCTTCACGGATTGCTGTAAGAAAATACTCGAGGCTGAGCACCTTACATAGAAGAAAGGTTTGTTTGTCCAAAACACGCTGGTAGATTAAAGAGCCAGAATAGCACCAGAGTCTTTCCAAGCACCCCTCCCGCGCCCCCAGCCATCCGGTCTGTGTCACAGCACGATGGAGAAGCAGAAGCTCGTGGGGTAACCTTGTCGTAATACTGCCATACTCTCGTGAGAGCTAAACCAGTGACACGGGACCTGACTCATGCTGAGTGAGTCCAGTGTGAGTCCATTCATCAGGGTGGAATCTCCACAGCGCAAGTTATTTCCATCTGCCCTGCCTCTTGAGATTCCTATCACCACCCCTTAAGCAAGCCTTGCTGGGGCAAACACACACCCAGCCTGTGGCAGACACGCCACGCCACTGACCCCGCACTGTCTGAAGAGGAGGAGGGAAAGCTTGCCCTTGTAATAGTACACAACACCCCAAACAAGGACCTTTTGTTGTAAATCCAAGAGAAATCTGGGGAGTCCCCCGAGTGGGCATCTGTGCACCCGCGCTCCTCCAGGACAGCTTTCCTCACTAGAGCCGGCCCTTGGCAACCGCTCACGTGTCCACTGACGGACGGACGGATGAGCAGAGGAGATGTGGTATGTCCACACAACGGAATAGTATTCGGTCTTTAAAAAAGAAGAAAGCCGGGTGTGGTGGCAATCCCAGCAATCCTCGGGAGGCCAGGGGATCATCAGTTATGAGATCTTGTATCAAAACACAAAGTGTGTGAGTCTCAGGACAGCAAGGGCTACTCAGAGAGTTCCAGGACAGCCAGGAAACAGAGAAACCCTGTCTCAAACGAACGAACAAACAAACAACAATTCAAAAAGAAAAACAAGGCTATCCTACAGATGCTGGGACTTGAGAATACTAGGCTGAGTGGAAAATAGCCGGCCGGTCGGAAAAGGAGAAGGAATCCACAGCTCCCCTGTGTGAGGCTTGGCGGTAGGATAAGGTGGATCCCGCTGGTTTCCTGACAGGTACTTCCGGTTTCCCGCCTTCTCTCAGTCTCGGGCGTCAGCGCCTCATCTTCAGATTCATACTGAATGAGAGGGACAGTGGAGCCTTGGAGGGTAATGAGGTCGAGATGAGGTCATCAGGGTGGGTCCCCGTAGCCGGGCAGTGGTGGGGCACGCCTTTAATCTTAGCACTTGGGAGGCAGAGGCAGGCGGATTTCTGAGTTCGAGGCCAGCCTGGTTTACAGAGTGAGTTCCAGGACAGCCAGGGCTACACAAGGAAACCCTGTCTCAAAAACAACAACAAAAAAAAATGGATGGGTCCCGGTGATGGTATCAATGATTTTCTAAAGAAAAGCGGGGCGGGGGATGTAGCTTAGTTCGTAGTGTGTGGCCTGGCCTGCATCACAGCCTGGGTTCGACCCTCAACACTGCATACGGCAGGTGTGGTCCCTTATGCATCTTTGATCGCAGCACTCCCGGTGTGGAAACAGAAATATCAGGAGTTCAAAGTCAACCTTGGCTACATAGCAGATTTGAGGCCAGCGTAGGCTATATGAGATCTCAAAATAAATAAATAAATAAATAAATAAATAAATAAATAAATAAATAAATAACACAGGCGCTAGAGAGATAGTTCGGTGGTCTAGGGCAGAAAACCCAGGTTCTGTTCCTAACACCCACATGATGGCTGTGCAACTCTGGTTCCAGGGAACTCAATCAAAGCTGTCTTCTAGCCCCTGAGGCACCACATATGCACATGTGGGGCACATACATATATATGCATGTATAGACATACAAAAACATATATGTATACATACATAATGTGTGTGTGTGTCTGTGTCTGTGTGTGTGTGTGTGTGTGTGTGTGTGTGTGTGTGTGTGTGTGTGGAGATGGCTCAGCGGGTTAAGGGCTTGCAGCATGAAGACCAAAGATCAACCCCAAGCACCTTCATAAACAACTGGACCTGGTATCGGGACACCGTAGTGGGATGTGGTAGGAGATCCTGTAATACAGCCTTGGGGACATGGAGACAGGAGGATCCTGGAGGAAGGAACAGTTAGGGACCTCACCTCAGAGTTGTAAGATGAGAAACAGTGAGATGTCTCCGCCTGCAAACACACTCGCCAGACAAGAATGATGAGCTGGGTTCGATCCCAGGCTCCGCATACGGGCAGAAGAAGGCCGCCGATGCCGCAACTGATGCACACATGCGCAGTGGCATGGATGCCGCATCTGACCTCCACACATGCGCAGTGGCACGGATGCCGCATCTGACCTCCACACATGCGCAGTGGCACGGATGTGCCCACGTGCATCACACATGCACACACTAACAAGAATAAGATGACCCTTGACTGAGACGGTTTCCACCTCTGGCCTCTGCATGTATGCACATACGTGTGCACTTGCACCCACATACATACGAGCATGTATACATGAATAGCACACGCAAATAAAGAGAGAGAGACGCCTTACCTGTCTCCCATTTGCTTCTTTCACCACGCGAAGACACATGGATAGGGATACAACCGAGCGCTGTTCTTAGATTCCCCAGAATCACCAGCTAAAGCAACCGCTGTGCTTCATACATGATCCAGCCTGCGGCAAGACACCAGGGCCTAGGGGAAGGGAGGGCGAAGTGGAATTTGCCTAATAGGCCTGGAATCCGCCCCCCTCCGCAAGACAGAATCTTCCAAATATTGTTGGTTTGTACAACAGTGTGAACATATGTACACCACTGCACTAAATTGTAAAAAAATTAAAATCTGCTCCGAGGAGGAAATATTGACGTGCCAAGCCGAGTGTGTGAAGATAACAAAAGAAAATATTGGCGCACGGTGTACATAGCTTGGTTTCCGACGAGACGTCAAGCCGGGTACTCGAAAGCTAATCTCACCACAGATGACACATGGGAACAGAGATTGGGTGGGCAAAGTCACACGTGATTAATTGGGGGCTAATTTTTGAAAACTCACTACAGTTACTACACACTAAATTAATGGCATCGTTTGATCGTTTCTTTTTGTTTTGTTTTGCTTTTTTGGATTTGGTTTTTTCGAGACGGGGTTTCTCTGTGTAGCCCTGGCTGTCCTGGAACTCACTCTGTAGACCAGGCTGGCCTCGAGCTCAGAAATCTGCCTGCCTCTGCCTCCCAAGTGCTGGGATTAAAGGCATGCGCCACCACTGCCCGGCTCAATGGCGTCATTTGAAATAAGGAATACTAAATATTTTTCAGTTACTGAGTCACAAAGATTTTTTGGTTAATGAACCATTTATTAAAAATCCATTGCTTGAAGCCCCTCATGGCGGCACACACCTTTAATCACAGGGTTCAGGAGGTGGAGGTGGGAGGATCTCTGTGAGTTCAAGGCCACCCAGGACTAAATTGTGAGACCAAAGTAAATTAAAAAGTATTGCTTGGATGGGGATGACAAGATGGCTCAGTGGGTAAAGGTGCTTGCAGCCAAATCTAAAGACACGAGTTCCATCCCCCAAACCCACATGGCAGAAAGAAAGAATCAATTCCCTCAAGATATTCTCTGGCTCCCACACACATTTGGGTGCAAGTGAGAGCATGTGCATATATGTATAGGTATAGGTATATAGTTTGTTATAAATTAATAATGTAAGTAAAACAAATCAACGAAAAGTCATTGTTTGCTAGGTGTGGTGGAGCATGTAACCCCAGTCCTGGGAACGGTCAGCTTGAAGGCCGCCTGGCCTCATAGTTAGGACTCTGTCTCCAAAACAAAGTAAAATCATTGCCGGCTCCTGCAAGATGGCTCAGTGGATAAAGTGCTAGCTGTGCAAACATGGAGACCTGAGTTCAAATCCGCAGGACCCACGAAAAGCTAGGCATGAAGCACACTCCTGTAAATGTGGAACTCCAGTGGTGAGACAGGAGGTGGTGACAAACCGGACCCCTGGCCACCTCACCTGGCCTGCCCAGCAGTGAGGGTCAGAGGAAAGACTCTGTCTCAAACAGAGTGGGAGACAAGGATGGATAGCCAAGATTGTCCTCTGACCTCCATGTGTGCACTGTGCCACACACACACACACACACACACAGAGAGAGAGAGAGAGAGAGAGAGAGAGAGAGAGAGAAAGATTTAAAAAAAATCATTGCTAGATTTCCAAGATGTGCCTACATCTATGCATCAACACTATGTGTGCGTGAGTGCGTGTGTGTGTGTGTGTGTGTGTGTGTGTGTGTGTGTGTGTGTGTTCTGACTAGTGAACAGCAAAGCTGGAAACAGATGGTAGATATAATGATATTGGGTAAACTGCTTACAGAAATTAAATCTGAGAATATCAGTCTGGAGAACAGACATCTGAAAATGTGCTTGGAGCGCGGTGGCCTTCCCAGGGGTTACATGGTTGAAGAAAACTGACTCTCACTCTCCCAGAAGCTATCAAACGCTAATGGCTCCGCTGCAAAGGCCGGGGCTCTGTGCCCATCTCGCCCTTTCCGTGCTGAGATTTTTATCTGCCTTAGGCTTGCTGCCCTACCACTGTGAGTTCGTATCTGCCCTGCTGCGTCTGGGAAATGCTGTTTCCTTGGTGATGCCCACTCTCTCCGGCTCTTCTCCTCTCCTGTGGAGACCCCTGGGCTGTCGGAGGAAGCGGTTCAGTTCAGACATCCCGACTAGGGCTCAGCAGCCCACAGTCTCACTCTATGCACGTGGACCAGCTGTGGGTGAATTTGGACTCAGAGTCAACACTGGGTGCCTTCCTCCGTTTCTCTACATTTCTTCTTCTTCTTCTTCTTCTTCTTCTTCTTCTTCTTCTTCTTCTTCTTCTTCTTCTTCTTCTTCTTCTTCTTCTTCTCCTTCTCCTTCTCCTTCTCCTCCTCCTCCTCCTCCTCCTCCTCCTCCTCCTCCTCCTCCTCCTCCTCCTCCTCTTCCTTCTCCTACACGTCCTCTTTTTCTTCCTTAATGATTTTTTTTAAAACACAGGATATCTCTGTGTAGCCATGGCTGTAGACCAGTCTGGCCTCAAACTCGCAAAGGTTGGCCTGTGTCAGATCACAGAATGATCTGTGGGTGTTGATCCTCTCCTTCTTCTTCAAGGATTCCAGGGATCAGGGTCAATGGAGTTTGTTGTACTTTTGTCTTGTGACATGAGCCCTGGTGATTAGGTTTATTTTGGTTTGGCTGACAGCCTCCTAAACTTCTCATTTAATGCGAGGGGTGTGGGTGGGGCTCTCACCTTTTCAGAGGGCTACAGGGAGGGCGGTGAACTCCCTAGGAATCCCAATAGGACACTTTGGAATCACAGCCACCTGTAATCATTGTCTCCCATGATGGGGAACTCCCCAGGTGACACCTCAACATCTTCATAAAGTACCTGAGGCTATCAGTCAAGAACACTCACAAGATCATGAACACAATATCACACACACACAATATCATACACACATACACACAAGATCACACATACACACCATATATACACACACACTCACACGCATACAAGATTACATACACACACAAGATCACATACACACATATACAAAATCACATATATACATACACACAATATCTCTCGTGCACACACAAAATCACATAAACACACATAAGATCACATGCATAAGATCACACAAGGTCTCACACACAAAATACCACATACACAGACACATAAGCTCTCTCCTCCCTTTCCCTTCCCCCCCTCCATCTCCCCTCTTCTCTCTCTTGCTTCCACCCCTCAGTTCTGCCACCTTCCACAGTGAGTACAAAACCCAGTGTCCTGTACTTCCACGCGAGATTCCACTCCTCAGAGGCCCAGGCTCCATCCACCCTACCTGGCAGGGACCAGAGAAGCAGGATGAACAACATGGATGCCAAACAGGTTCTGGGAAGTGAGACCTCCTGGGAGAGACGGAAACCCAATGACAGGTGAGCAGAGGAGCCCATGCGAGACTGCCCACAAGGGCTCCGTGTCTCCCTCAGAAAATGTGCACCTACCTGCTGTGGCCTGCTGGTGCAAGCCTGTAATCCTAGCACTTGGGAGGTGAGGGCAGGAATTCAAAGTTGTCCTTGGCTGCATCGGGAGTTTACAGTCAGCTTGGACTGCACAGGAACACCCTGACACAGCGCTGGGGAGAGGCATACAGTGCTTACCACACAAGCATGAAGGCTTGAGCTCAGTCTTCAGAACCATTGTAAAAAAGGGTGCTGGGTATGCGTGTGATCCCAGTGCTGGAAATCTAGAGACAGGAGGATGCCTGAGACTGCCTGGCCAGGCAGCCTAGACAGGCCGATCTCTGCATACATGAACGTGTGTGTGTGCGTGTGTGTGTGTGTGTGTGTGTGTGTGTGTGTGTGTGTGCACCTCCTGAGATCATTGCACAAATGTGCACACACACACATGCACACACACATAACATACACTAACACATACTACACACCACACACACACACACACACACACACACACACACAGAGTAAATAGATGTAATAAAAAATGTCAATGCTATTGCCTTCAATTAGAATTGGACTCAGTTCCTTTAAAACAAAGGGTAGAAAGTGGGAGGCGTTTAGTCTGGAAGACAGCAATGGAAGGTTACTCCAGGGAATCTGCTGAGCACATGGAGTTTTTCCTGAGACTGAAAAAATTCTCTCTCCCATTAGGCCAGCTGTGGCCACTCATTGTGGATTATCAACATCAGGATCCTATCCAGCCACAGAGATTGCCAGAGAAGGTTGCTAATGCCCTGGTGACTGTATTTCAAAGACACCGTTCCCAGGTCCCTGCGGGGGGTGGGGTGGGGGTGGGGGTTGGGGGGTGGGGAGGTGGACAGGGTGGAGGGGAGGGGGGAGAAAGAGGGAGAGAGGGAAGGAGGGAGGGAGGAATGGAGAGAGAGAGAGAGAGAGAGAGAGATTCTTAGCCTGAAAACTAGACTGAGGCCAATAGGAAACTCACCTTCCCTCCCAAGGGGCTGGGGAAGAAACTGAAATGAGAAAATGGCCAGGGGCCAGAGAGATGACCCAGCCACGCACTCATGTTGTTCTTGCAGAGGTTCGAGTCCCAGCTCCATGGGATCTGGCACCCTCCTCTGGCCCTGCACACATGTGGGCATCTGCACACATGTGTCTGCTCACACAAATAAAATTAAACCTTAAAAAGAAAAAAAGGAAAAAAAAAAAAAAAAAAAAAAAAAAAACAAGGTCAGGCCTGAAGACATAGCCTCAGTGGTTAAGAGCACTGTTCCTCTTCCAGAGGATGAAGGTCTGATTCCCAACTCCCCACGTGGGGACTCACTACTGTCTGTAGCTCCAGTCCTAGGGGACTTCTGGTCTCCACAGACCCTGCAGGCACACAGTGCAGGCACACACCCATCCACACTAGATAGATACATAGATACATAGATAGATAGATAGATAGATAGATAGATAGATAGATAGACAGATAGATGGACAGATAGATAATAGATGGACGGATGAATGTATAGATGATAGATGGATGGATGGATGATAGACAGATGGGTGGATGGATGATAGGTTTTTAAAACCCACAAACATATAAGTGTGTAGAAGGGGTGGAGGGTAGGGGCTTGGTATGCATGCCTTGTGTGTGTACATGTGCATGTGTGCACGCGCGCGCATGCGCGCGCGCGCGCGTGTGTGTGTGTGTGCATGTGTGCATGTGTGTGCATGTGCATGTGTGTGCATGTGCATGTGTGTACACGTGTGTGCGCATGTGCATGTGCATGTGTGTGTGCGCACATACGCGCGTGCATGCATGCATGTGTGAGGAGGGAGCTTGGAGGAGGCAGGGCACATGCCCTTTCATCCTGTGTCACCAGACACTGAACCTGGAACTCAGTCAGCTAGGCTGGCTGCTCTTCAAGCCTCAGGGATCCTCCTGCCACTGGTGGTCCAGCACTGGACACGAGGTGCTGCTCTTGGCTTTTTACCAAGTGTGAGGATCCTAGAGGTCACACTTGCACGGCAGACACTTCATTGATCGGCCTACGTCCTCAGCCCAATGCTTTTTGTTTTCGTTTCAAGACAGAGGCTCCTGTAGCACAGCGCGGCTGGCTTCTGACCCGCTGTGTTCTGACGCTGCCTCCCTTGCCTCCACCCGGTGCTGGGATCACGAGCTGTGCCGCTCTGCCCAGCTCCCCCGTAACTCTTCTTCAGTGGCCCTGGTAGAGACGAAGGTGTGAGAACTGACAGACAGACATGGTGTCTGCCTTGTCAATCAAATCATTCCCCGCCCCCTGCCCTCGCTCGATCACTAATTCAGGAAATTTCTCAAACAGCCTTCTCGCTATCAAATCTCCATCAGTTTTAATTATAGGTATTGTGGGAGCAGGCGGTTTTCCATTTATTTAATAAGGGTTTATCAACACCATCTGTGGGCACATCCGGTCTGTTAGGGTGTCTCCTCCCCGCTGAGTTTGTCTGCGCGTCTTCATTTACATCTGTCCACAAAGGATTGTGTCTTCTTGTATCTCCTTTTAACTAAAAAACAAACAAACAAATAAAAAAACCGTATTCTCTGTGTGTGTGTGCGTGTGTGTGTGAGTGTGCAGGTGTTGCTTCTCCCTCCCACCACGTGGGCCTAGAAGATGGAACCCAGGCCATCAGGCACTTTTACCCACAAGAGCCATCTTGACGATTCTTCTGCATCTATTTTTGTTTTTGTAAGACAAGATCTCTTGTATCCCAGACTGGCCTCGGGGCCATCTTACCCAGTTTTATGCAGTGCTGGGGCTCGAACCCAGGACATTCCGGATGCTAGGCAAGCACTGAGTTACTTTGTCAACCTTCCTTTTAAATTTTGCTTGTTCTTGTTTGTTTTGAGATAGGGTCTCATACGGCTCAGGTCTCAGTAAGTAGGAAGGACGATCTTGAATATCTGATCCTCCCGTCTCTGCTTCCAAGCACTGGCTCGACTGGCCCGGATATCTGGTTTATGGAATGCTGGGGCTGGAACCCAGGCTTTATGTATGCTGGGCTAGGGCTCTACCAACTGAGCCACGCCCAGCCTGAAATTCTGCATCCTGTGGGTGGACGTCTTCTATTTCTCTCCCTCTCTTGTTGGCCATTCATTCATTCATTCATTCATTCTCCATTCGTTCATTTATTGTTACAGACAATAGATGCCCTGGATGCTGCAGAGGTGTTCCCAGTCCAACGGGAGAGAGAAACCACCGCCCATCCTACCTGATCAGAAGCGGCAGGCAGAGAGGGTAACGGGGAGATGCTGGGGGCTGAAGAGAGGCCGTGGAGTCAGCAGATGGGGTCAGAGATTCTGGAGAGAGAGGATGTCTGGGCGTCTCTTCCGGAGATTCAGCCTCAGAATTACAAACCCGTGTCTGCGTGGGTGCTGAGAGCTAGAGTAGTGGGTGGGGGTGGGAAAGGAGCAGGAACCGGGGTACCAAACACCGACAGTCACAGAATGCAGAAAGGATGATACCAACAGACCTGCAAAATACAAATCACCCCAAAGTCAAAGCCCCAGGCAGGCGCCTTAATGCCTTCCTGGGGGCCCAGGAGTCTGAGTCCCCGCCCCTCTTATTCCAGCAGCCCCACAATGATTACCTAGAAGGAGACAGCCCACGTGAAAGAGGGCGGAGGGGTGGGGTGGAGGATCCTGGAATCCTGGGCAGGCTGGGTGGCCAGGATGCCTGGGCATCAGCAGGGAAAACCAGCCTGACGGCAAGCCAGAGTGGAAGGAGCCGTCCTCAGGGTCAGATCTCAGCTCCACAGGCTGCCATGGCGATCCCGGGGGCCTTCCTGCTCTTCTTCCTCGGAAGCGCGCTCTGCCTGACAGGTACCTGCCTATGCTGAGCCCAACGGGCGGGCGGGCGGGCGGAAGAGCCTGAGCCAGGATTCCTGGTCTGGGGGAGAAGGGTTGGGCTTGGACCCCTGGGTCTGAGGAAGAGCTGGGTTATAGACTCCTGGGTCTGATGGAGGAGGGCTGGGGTATAGACTCCTGGGTCTGAGGGAGGAGGGCTGGGGTATAGACTCCTGGGTCTGAGGGAGGAGGGCTGGGGTATAGACTCCTGGGTCTGAGAGAGGAGGGCTGGGGTATAGACTCCTGGGTCTGAGAGAGGAGGGCTGGGGTATAGACTCCTGGGTCTGAGGGAGGAGGGCTGGGGTATAGACTCCTGGGTCTGAGGGAGGAGGGCTGGGCTATAGACTCCTGGGTCTGAGGGAGGAGGGCTGGGGTATAGACTCCTGGGTCTGAGGGAGGAGGGCTGGGGTATAGACTCCTGGATCTGAGGGAGGAGGGCTGGGTTTGGACCCCTGGGTCTGAGGGAGGAGGGCTGGGATCTAGACTCCTTGGTCTGGGGAAGGAGGGCTGGAACCTTGTTGTCTTGCCTCTTGGGATGGTGGAGACCATGGGGCTCCCATTCCCAACCCCTCTGCACCCCCACACTGTCATCTCCTCTGACACAGGTCTTCCTTTCTCTCCCTCCCACTCCCTCATTGAGGACATTTCTGGGGAGCAATCGGGGCTCTCCCCAGAGCTGGCAAGGACCTTAGCTCCATCTTTGAGCCCTCTTCTGCAGGACTCACTCACTTGAGTATGGATGGGCCGTGGAGGAAAAATTAGAAGCATATTAAGCAAGCCCTTCTTGCACAAGGCTTAGTTAGTGTGTATTTGTTCATCATTGGATGTAGTTTGGTATCTGTGTGTCCTCAGGTTGACAACTCTGTGCTTCTCTGCACCAGATTTCAGTATCTAAGAAGTGTGTGTGTGTGTGTGTGTGTGTGTGTGTGTGTGTGTGTATAGGTGCTTGATACCAAGCCTGGCAATCTAAGTTTGAGCCCCAGGACCCACATGGTAAAACTTGTCCTCCGACCGCCACATATGTTCTGGGGGTGTCACTCTCATCCCTCTACAACACAATAAATAAAATGCAGTCAGAAAGTCTTTGATTTTGAGACAGGATCTCACTGTTTAGCCTGGCTGGCCTGCAACTTTCAACGTAGACCAGGCTAGCCTCAAACTCACAGAGATCCACCTGTCTCTGCATCCTGAGTGCCGGGATTAAAGGCATGCACAACCATACTTGACAGCCACATGAAATTTTTAAATGTTTTTGCGTGCTGCAGGCTGTCACCCCAGCGCTCCACCAGCCTCAGCTGCACTGTGAGTTCCAGGCTAGCCTAGGCTACATAAGACTCTGTCTCAAAAACAAAAAGTTCTTTGACTGTCAGTTTCTCTCCTTCACTTCTTTTGGAAAAAAAGAAAAGAAAAAAAGATGTGTGTGTAACTTTCCACACACATGCCCACTGTCCCTGTGCTATCCCTGTGGCTTGCACGCCACATCTATTTGTCTTCTTTCTGCCTATTTATTTCCATGTTTCTAAATATCCTGTATCCATATATGACTTCTAAACTACTTTGATGAGGTCATTTGTTTTCCTCATTCTTTTTGCCGTGTGTGTGTGTGTGTGTGTGTGTCTGTGTGTTTGTGTGTGTGTATGTGTGTGTATGTTTGTGTATGTCTGTGTGTTTGTGTGTGCATGTGTGTGCATGTGTGTGCATTTGTGTGTATGTGTGTGCATTTGTGTGTATGTGTGTGTTTGTGTGTATGTGTGTGTATGTGTGTGTGTGTTTATGTGTGTGTGTTTGTGTGTTTTTGTGTGTATGTGCGTGTGTTTGTGTGTGTTTGTGTATGTTGTGTGTTTGTGTGTGTCTCTGTGTATGTTTGTGTGTGTATGTGTGTGTGTATGTGTATGTGTGTGTCTCTGTGTGTGTTTGTGTGTGTTTGTATGTTGTGTGTTTGTGTGTGTCTCTGTGTGTGTTTGTGTGTGTATGTGTGTGTATGTGTGTGTATATGTGTGTGTTTGTGTGTGTCTGTGTGTGTGTTTGTGTGTGTTTGTTTATGTTGTGTGTTTGTGTGTGTCTCTGTGTATGTTTGTGTGTGTATGTGTGTGTGTATGTGTATGTGTGTGTCTCTGTGTGTGTTTGTGTGTGTTTGTATGTTGTGTGTTTGTGTGTGTCTCTGTGTGTGTTTGTGTGTGTATGTGTGTGTCTGTGTGTGTGTTTGTGTGTGTCTGTATGTGTTGTATGTTTGTGTATGTGTGTGTATGTGTGCGTATGTGTGTGTTTGTGTGTGTCTGTATGTGTTGTATGTTTGTGTGTGTGTGTGTGTGTGTGTGTGTGTGTGTGTGTGTGTTGTGTAGGTACCTTCGTAGAGGTTGAAGCCAGGCATCTTCCTCTCTCTCTCTCTCTGCCAAGTCAAGGGAGGGAGGAAAGGTGGGTCTCATTTGAGCTCAGACTGTGCTGACTCGCTTGCTCTGGGGACCACCTCTGTCTGCCACCCTTACACTGGGTGACAGGTGGGCCACCACACCTGGGGTCTAATCCTAGCCCTCACACTCAGAGGACAAGCCTTAGGCTCCCACCCCACCCCAGCCAGCTCCCCGGCCTCCCCATTCCTAACTGCTCTCTCTTTTGTATGTGGTTTTCTCTCCCACCACTTTCAAGTTCTTAAAAAAAATGTGCTGCCAGGCAGGGCAGTGGTGGTGCACGCCTTTAATCCCAGCACTTGGGAGGCAGGGGCAGGGGGATTGATGAGAGTTCAAGGCCAGCCTGGTTTACAGGGTGAGTTCCAGGACAGCCAGGGCTACACAGAGAAACCCTGTCTCAAAAAAAAAAAAAAAAAAAAAAAAAAAGGCTGTGTGTGTGTGTGTGTGTGTGTGTGTGTGTGTGTGTCCGGGAGCTTGAACTCATGAAATAAGGCTTGGAGCCTAGCACCCTTGGCTGCTGGGCCATCCTGATCCGCATGCATTTAGTAGGTACAAACTTGTGCCAGCCCTTCTGGCTGGGTGTGTGTTACCCTACCCTCTTCCTGCCACAGGTGCAGATGTTGGGGGATGGGCGGGACAGGAAGCAATCACTCAAGCCTTTATGTAAATGGCTGAGGTCTTCCAGGACCTTGGTGGCGCCAGGCTCACCCATGGCCAACATTATTCTCTTGCGGTGGCATGGGACACCGCAGCTTGGTGTGTACCTGTCCCACTCTGCGCGGAGCCCTAGGTCCTGGGATAGCTCCCCCTGACCTGCTGACGCACCCCGCCCTTCTCCCAGGCTCCCACGCCCTGCAGTGCTACAGCTTCGAGCACACCTACTTCGGGCCCTTCGACCTCAGCGCCGTGAAGCTCCCCAGCGTCTCCTGTCCTCACGGCTGCTCTGAGGTGGTCTTGTCACTGGATACGGGTGAGGACCAGAGCGCAGCAAAGGGATCGCAGCCCGAGAGATAAAGAGGAGACAGGGAACAGAGGGATGGAGAAGAGAGAGGAAGAGAAACGTAGTCCATAGAAGAGGAGAGAGATAGGGGAAGGTGGAGAAACGTAGGGATGGAGGAGGAGGCAATGACTGGACGTGGAGGTCCACACTCAAGACCCCGGCACTCCGGAGTATCACACTCTGTGTATTTGTGGCCAGCCTGGGCTACAAGGCAAGACCTTGTCAGAGGAAAAGAGAGTCATGGTGGCACAAGTCTCTAATCCAAGCACTTGGAAGGTAGAGACAAGAGAATTACAAGTTCAAGGTCATCCTTGGCTACACAAGCTTTAGGCCAGCCTGAGCTACATAAGACCCCGTCTCAGAAAAATGAACAGGGCTGGAGAGATGGCTCGGTGGTTAATACCACTGGCTGCTCTTCCAGGGGACCCAGGTTTGGGTCCCAGCACTTGTACCATGGATCACAACCATCTGCAGAGGTGGGGATCGAACGCCCTCTTCTGGCCTCGTGCATCACACACAGGCAAATCGCTCTTACATATAAACTAAAACAAAGTCCTTTTAAATCAAGGAGAGGAGGAGAATTGGGAAGGGAAGGGAAGGGAAGGGAAGGGAAGGGAAGGGAAGGGAAGGGAAGGGAAGGGAAGGGAAGGGAAGGGAAGGGAAGGGAAGGGAAGGGAAGGGAAGGGAAGGATAGGAAGACAAAATGAAAAAGTCTCCGGATAGCAGAAGTAGGGAGGGAAGGCTCACTCCAGGCCTGGAACTCTCCCGCCCAGGTTACCGCAGCCTGGTGACAATGGTCCAGAAGGGATGCTGGACAGGCCCCACCACCGGCCCCATGCAGACCAACCAGGATGCTCTGCCTCCCGACTACGCGGTGGTCCGTGGTTGCGCCACTGACTACTGCAACACCGACCTCAAGACTCACGACGCCCTCCCCAACCTGAGCCAAGGTAAGCTCGGGGGCGTGGCTAGAGAGATGGGGGTGGTGCTAGAGAGGTTGGGGGCGGGACTGGAGAGGCCGGGGGCGGGGTGGAAGGAGTCTGGAATGCGGCTGGAGAGCTCCGGGCTGGAGACGCCAGGGGTGGGGCTGGAGGGAGCAGGGGCGTGGTCTCCGCTGAGCGGGGCTCTGACTGAAGGATGCCAGGCTCCACTTTGGCGTGAGCAGGTACACTGCGCAGCCTGCACTGCCAGACAGAAGCAAGGCTCTGAGCCGCATGTACTGTCTTCTCCAAGCGCCTAACCCACCGACGCTCAGTGGCACCGAGTGCTATGCCTGCTTGGGGACCCACCCTGAAGACTGTTCCCCTGAGAAATCCCGACGCGTCCAGTGCCACCAGGACCAGAGCGCCTGTTTTCAGGGCAACGGCCGGATGACCATTGGTGAGGGGCTGGGATGGTGGCGTGGCGCTGAAGGTTTAAGGGCAGAGGTACCGGAGAGGCATGGTTCTCTATGGTTTTGGTCTGAGGGAGGAGGCAAGACTGAGGTCTGAGGGAAGAGGTACGGTTCTAGTCTGAAGGAGACGAGTCTCTGATCTAAGGGGAAAGGCCTGTTGTAGCCTGAGGGGGGAGGCATGCATGTCAGGAAGGAGGCTTAGCTCTGGTCTGAGGGGGGAGGCTTGTCTGCACGGAAGGATGTGGTCCTGGTTCCAAAGAGACCTGAGATGTGTCAGGACCAAGGCCTGACCCCTCCTCACTGTCCACCCAGGCAACTTCTCGGTGCCCGTGTACATACGGACCTGCCACCGCCCCTCCTGCACCACCATGGGTACCACCAGCCCCTGGACGTCCATTGACCTGCAGGGTTACTGCTGCGAGGGTCACCTCTGCAACAGGGCCTCGGTGACACAGACCCTCCCTGGAGCCATGTCCTCGGCCCCTTCCCAAGCTCCCCGAATCCTGTCCCTGCTGATCGCCGCTCCGCTACTGGCCGTCGCTCTGGGGGCGTCCGTCGGGCTCCCTGCATAGACAGTGCCTCCAGGATCGTTCCGCATCTCATCACTCCAGCCCCGGGTGTGGGCTCCCTTAAAAATGACATGAAAATAAGAGCTGCACTCCTGTCCCTCCAGTCACAGCTCTCTTCCCTTCCCTTCTCTGTCCCTCCTTACTGCCACCAGCCCCACTTCTTGAAGCCCCATCTATCCAGGGCATTGAATGAGGTCCAGCCAGCTTTCAATAGTGCCATCCCCTGGTCACCAAGCCTTCAATACACAGCCTTCTGTGACCCCTCACAGCAAACCAAACCACTCACCTTAAAAACCCACTTCTAGCCGGGCGGTGGTGGCTCACGCCTTTAATCCCAGCACTTGGGAGGCAGAGGCAGGTGGATTTCTGAGTTCGAGGCCAGCCTGGTCTACAGAGTGAGTTCCAGGATAGCCAGGGCTACACAGAGAAACCCTGTCTCAAAAAAACCATACACACACACACACACTAAAAAAAAATCCACTTCTAGCAAGGATCATGGTAATCCCAACCTATCATCCCAGTACCCAAGAGGCTGAGGCAGGAGGATCACTACTTTAAGGCCAAGCTGGACAACACTGCAAGTTCAGGTACAGCCTGGACTACAATGTGATACCCTTTCAGGCACGGTGGCACACACCTTTTATCTCAGCGCCACAGAGGCAGAGACAGGTCTGAGTTTGAAGTCAGCTTGAACTACAAAGTGAATTCCAGGAAAGCCAAGACTACATAGGGAGACCCTGTTTCAAAAGAAAGAAGGGGGGGAGGGACACACACCCACCCACCACCTTTCAGTCTCTCTTTCTAAAGCAGAATTGAAATCTATAGTATAACTCTGCAGTCCTTCTTGGGCCTATCACCCTAACAGAAATTGGGTCATATGCTCCCCCAAACTATATAGACCAGAAGGGCAGTTCCTAATAACTACAAACTGGAAACAACCCAAATAAGTATGAATAGCCAAATGGAATGAGGAGTATGTAATCTAGCCACACAATGGAGTACTATGCAGCAGTGGAAAATGACAGCTGACAGTTGTCCGCAGTGGCCTTGAAAGAGTCTCACAAAAACAGTGTTGAGCAAAGTTGTTAAGACACACAGTAGAACAGGTCACGTGATTCCGTTCAAACAATGCATGAAAGTCGCTAACAGTTAGTGTGAGCAATTAGAAAAGAGAAGAGTGATTATCTTTTGGAATAAGTGCCCAGAAGAGGAACTATGGGGGCGTTTGGAGGTCTAGACATTGAGTTATGGGAGCTAAGATCTCAGCGATCCATTTTTGCTTTTTTACCCCCATTAAACTTTTTGTTGTTGTTTTGCTTTGAGAGAAAAGGTCTCACGTAGCTCAGGCTAGCCTCAACTCATTTGCATAACCTTGGATCATACTGAACTGATCCCCTCGACCTATCAGACAGATGCTGGGATTGCGTGTGGGACCCATCACACCCGCCTTTTCTCGTCTTTCCACGTGTATGTTATTTGCAGTAAAAAAGTTTTAAACGTGTACGAACTTTCTTGATGGGACAGGGGCAGGTGGAGGGGCTGCAAGGGGACAAAGCTGGCTCGTCTCTGGGGATTATCTCCTGGGCACACGGAACAGAGCAGAGGGAAGCCTGATCTCCGCGGCCTCACGGCAGCTTTGGGTGCTGGGCAGCGCATTCGACGCGAAGGATTGAGCCGGAGGAGGCGCCGTGAACCTGTGTACGCCCAACCACTGGGAAGCTGGCCTTGAATTCAAGGCCAGCAGAAGTAACCTCTCTGTGTCAAAATTTAAAAATACAAAGGGTTGGGAATCCCCCAGCAAGGGACTGGAGGCTTGGCTCAGTCCTGGGGGACTTGTCTAACATATGTGAGGCCCTGCATATCTCACCCCCAGCGGGAAAACCTTGCAAGTGTAAGAAAAAAAATGGCGAAGTGTTCCAATAGATGACCACAAATCAAAATTTAAAAGATACACCTATGACGAGGTAAGCCGAACTGTGTGGCGTTTAGTGTTTTCTGTTTCTGGGATAAAACTCTGATTAAAATCAGAGTGATTTGGGGAGGGAAAGGCTACTTTCATTTTCCAGCCATTCCATCAGGGCAAGGTACCGTCCACACCAAAGGGGAAGTCACGGAGGCAGGAGCAGGAGTAGGAGGCGGCTGGGCACCTGTCTCCGCCGTCAGACACGGAGGCAGGAGCAGGAGGCGGCTGGGCACCTGTCTCCGCCGTCAGACACGGAGCTGGAGCAGGAGGCGGCTGGGCACCTGTCTCCGCCGTCAGACACGGAGGGGAGCAGCGGCGCATGGCGCATGCCCAGTTCACTTCCTCCTTCCTGCGCTTAGGTCAGCCTTCCTGTCTCAGTTAAATCAACAGGGAGCCTCCCTCATAGGAGTGCCCAGAAGCCTGTCACCTGGGTGACTCGAGATTCTGACAAGTTGACATCACATCACACAGTGCATCAGAGGAGATGGACGGAGGCCAGGTCCTGAGGAATTAGGAGGATGCTAATTGCAGGAGGGAAGGCTCAGTGGGAGGGCCACCCCAGGCAAAGGGAGCAGTCTATGCAAAGGAGGCTCAAAGCATTCATTAGATGAGAACACGGGGCAGAGGCCAGAATCGGAAGAAACAGACAGACTGGAAGAGGCATCCAACAACCATTTGGAACCTGTTCTTCCGGGCTGGTGTGTCCCCGGCCGCGGCAATTAGTCAGACCCAGCCCCGCCCTTCTGATTCGGAAAGATACAGTCACAGACCTGGAAACTCACGGTTGGTGAAATTGGGGTGTGAGTCAACGGAGGGGGGGGGTGCACAACCCGTATCCGGGTACTCCAGGGGTGGAGGAAGACTATCAGGAGTTCCAGGTCTAAGTCTGGTACATAGTGTCTAGCCTGAGCTACATAAAACCTTGTCTCAAAACAAACAAAAAGAAAAAGAAAAGTGGAGTGTGCTCCAGTAAGGGGAGCGCAGAAAGGAACTGGGGGGACAGTTTTGATGGCACGGATGCCTGAGAAGACTCCTTTGTGACAAAACAGTAAGGGAGGAGGTTTTAGGGTTCGCAAGAGGGCTCAGTGACTAAAGGTGCTTGCCACAAAACCTGATCGCCTGGGTTCAATCCCTGGATCCCAAACAGTGGAAGGAGAGAACAGACTCCCTAAAGCTGTCCTCTGACCTCCACGCATGTAGCATGTCACATATGCACACGCTCACACTTGCACCATAAAAATAAACAAATGAACTTTTAAAAGTTGGGATGTGTTGATATATAAAGGTGAGGAAACTGAGCATGGAAAGGGTGGGTTGGGCCTGAAAGGCCTAGAATATTCCGTCTGAGTGAGATGTCCAAAAACCAGCGGGAGCCATGGATGGATTTATAGACAGAGGGGAGCATGACAAAAGCCAAGCTGTGAAACCCAAATAGAGACAGGAGACCAGACCAAAGTGGGGACAGAGGGCATCAAGGGTGACTCTCTTCCAAGTCTCCACAGTCAAGGGTTGCCTAATGAAGACCAGGGGGGAAAGGAAAAGCTGTGGGGTCAGAGCCAGCTGCCTTTGTTCTAAGACAGCATTCTCCTGTGGAGGTGGGGGAGGACCAGTGGGGAGGACCAGTGGGGAGGACCAGTGGGGAGGACCAGTGGGATGCAAACAGCCCTGCAGGGGAGCTGTATCCTCTCTGAGAGTGGCAGAGGCAGGGGATGCAAAATCAACTGTATTCTTACTTCAAAGATCTTTGTGTCTTTTTAAAAGTAATGGTGGCACACACCTTTAATGTCAACTCTGGGGAGGCAGAGGCAGACAGAATTCTCTGAGTTCAAGGCCAGCCTGGTCTACAGGGTGAGTTTCAGGACAGCCAGAGTTACCTAGAGAAGCCCTGTCTCAAAAACCAAGACAACAACAAACTACTGCACTGTACATTTAATTACAAAATAATTACGTGATTTCCCTTCCCTCTAGCCCCGCCCACCCCTTCCAGGTCCTTTCCAAGTTCGAGGGGCTCCTCCTCCCTCACCGCCCCTGTTATATGGTGAATACACAAGATCGATGGCCACTGCCGAGCCCACTCAGTGGTGCTGCCTGCGTCCCTGTGACGGCTCAGGCTCCCTCTCTGAGCCTTTGTAAATCGTCTGTGGCTCTTCTTCATGTAGAGCTGGGGGTCTCTGAGATCCCCCGGTCCGTGTTAGGTCGACTGCTGTTGGAATCGTTCGCGCAGGAATTGTTTTGCTCATGTTACTGAGCTTTGGCTGTCGCTTGAGACAAGGTTTCATGTGGCCCAGCGGAGGGTGACTTTGAACCCCTGATCCTCCCGCATCCACTTTCCCAGAGTGTGAATCTCTATGTGCTATGCGTTTTCTGTACACATGGTGTGTGAGTCATGAGAAATAGCATTGCCGGAACGATAGCAGAGGCTGGAGAGGTGGCTCAGCAGCTGAGGATCTGAGTCTCAGAGGGCCAAAGCTCCGCTCTGAGCACCCGCATCAGCTGGCAACCGCTTGAGCCGCCATCTCCATGGTGTCTGCTGCCCCCTTGTGGCCTTTTCAGGAACTACAAGCACGTGATCTCAGGTGAAAAGAAAGATACCTGTGATTCCCTGTTCAGTAGGGGAACCCTTAAGATCACCCACGAGCTTAAGGCAAGTCTAGGCTGCATGGCAAGACGTTATCTCAAACACAGAGAGAGTATCATGAGGTTGAGGCTAGCCCTAAGGACTTACTTTTTCATTTTAATTTTTACTTATGTTCATTTATTTACCTTGTAGGGTGGAGCGGCGCATGCACGCCGTGGTCTAAGGCCGAAGGACAATGTTTAAGAGGTAGAGAGTTGACTTTCTTTTTCCAATTTGTGGGTTCCAGGGGTCAGGCTTGCTGACAAGTGCCTTTACCTGCAGAAATATCTCACTCACTCCAAGCTACACACCTTCAAATGAATGAATGAAGACTGGAAAGATATTACAGTGGTAAAGTGGGGGTTTTTTTGGAAGCATAAGGACCTGAAGTACTTATATTTATGGGGGAGGGGAGAAAGGCCAGCCTGGTCTACAGAGCCAAGGCTACACAAATAAACCCTAATTCAGGAAACGTAGATGAATGAATGAATGAATAAATAAATAAATAAATAAATAAATAAATAAATAAATAAATAAAGTTGACTTGATGACACACATTTGTAATCTCAGCACTGTGGAGACAGAAACAGGCAAATTCAAGGAGGTTCAAGGCCAGGCAGACTAGCTGACCTGACGAATCCATGGGCAGTGCACGCCTCAAAAGATAAAACCTGGGCTGATGAAATGATTCCATGGGAAAAGGTTACTGCTATCAAACTTCAAGACCTACAAGAAAGAAGCAACTCCTGCAAGATGTACACACACACACACACGAAACTAAAATAGATGGCCATCAAGGAATAACACCCAAGTTTGATCTTTAGCCTCCACACACAGGATTACACATGTGAACACACACAATCACATACTCACACATAAGCTAACACATGTGCACATCTATACAATAAATGAATGGATGGAAGGATGAGTGGATGAAGAGTGGGGCTGGTGCTAATAACTGCTAAGACCTAAGGCGTTTTACTAAGACAGTGAGAATCCATGAGTCTTCCTGGAGTGGGATGGCACCGAGCCCCTCTGGACGCCAAGAAAGACCGGGCTAGATCAACACACACACAGCGTGTGTTCATAGATAGACAGGGGATAGACGGAGTGTTCACAGGGGCCTGTGCCTTTCTCACGCATGTCTGTCTTCCCGCAGGGACACGGTGCATCAATGTTGGCATCTAAGCAGGACCCTGTCCCTCCCCCAAGATGTTCCCACCCGCTCTGTTGTCCCAGGAGTGAAGTCCCAGAGTCAGGACCAAGGACAGAGCCGTCATTATCAGGACCACAGACAGTACCTCACCAGCTAGAGGAGTCAGGGCAAGTACTGGGGAAATGGAGACATGGCGTCCCTCCTTCCTGTAGGATGGTATGGAGTGAGCTGGTCGGAAGATCCAGTCAGTCTCACAGAGCGCGGGCATTCCTTTGACACGCATCTATGGAGTGCTGAGGCATCCGCTTGGTCGGTAGAGCACTCGCTTAGCATTTATGGGAAGGTGGACCCCATCCTCAGCGGCAGATAAACCGGATGTAACAGTGCGTGTCTGCGATCTCAACACTCGGAATGTGGAGGCAACAGGAGAAAGAGTTCAAGGTCAGCTTGGCTGCGTAGTAAGTTCAAGGCCAGCCTGGGACCCTGTCTCAGAAACAATTATGCAGCACGTTTCCAGTGCAGCAAACATTGTTTTGTACCATGTGGATAGCAAGGATCGTATCATTATCAAGTAGGCAAATGGGAACATAAGTTCACAGCGAGAGACAGACAGACAGACAGACAGACAGACACACAGCCTGGAGAGGTGGCTCTGTGGTTGGGAGAGCAGGCTGTTCTTGCAGAGGATCTGGCTTTCATTCCCAGCACCAACATAGCTGCTCACAACAGCCTGTAACTCCAGTTCTGGGGGGGGGGTCTGACGGCCTCTTCTGATCTCCGTGGGCACCAGGAACACTCGTGATGCACAGACATGCATGCAGACAAACACCCGTACATATAAAACAAACACAAACACTAAAAGGGAGGTAAGATCATTTTACTTTAGCATTGACCCCATGTAACGACAAGGCCTGTCTGAGAGGCAGGGTGACCAGAGTGGATGCTGTGTTAGTTCCTGTTTCCTTGGGATGGCACACCAGAGAGAATCACCTTGTGAGAAGGAAGATTAATTCTGCCTCTCGGTCCGTAATGGCGCAAGCATGGCAGAAAGCACGGTGGTAGCATTGGGATGCCTCTTCAGTTCTGAGTGGGTCGGACGACAGAGACAGAGGTGAACGACGGCTCTCTACGGGCTCCCCTCCCCCCAAGGTTGTTCGTTCGAGGCTCCCAGAGCACAAGTTATCCCTCGGGGTGCTTCTGTACCCTTCTCAGCCTGTCCTCTCTGAAAACACCGTTGTTACAGACAGTGGGTCTGCTTAGGGATATCTAGGGTCCTCTGGTCCAGGAAGGCACAGGTCCGGCTGAGATGACAGACAGAACAAACCACGCACAGACAGAGGCGGTTTGAACTGAATGTATTTTGGAGCCATAAGGCAAGGATTTTTATACAGGAAGAGTTGGTATTACCATTTCAAAAGATGTAGCCAGTGGGGCAGGCACAATTATCATAGCCATTTGGTACAAGGAAATGCAACATCAGGAACAAAGTTTCTCAAGAAACAGATACAGAGGATCAATTTACAGATGCCATCAAACTTCCTGATTAGAATACAAAGTCACTCATAGTTTACAGTAAACCTTCAAAGAGTTTGAAGTTTCTTATACCACCTGGATCTTAACAAGTTCTTGTGAGAAATCCTTATCTAACATTTAGCCTTTTATCTTGTGAAACAAAAAACTTCCTGAGTAAATCAATGCTTTCAGTACTGGAGTGCCCGAGCCATCCTCATATACATACGCACAGCCATAAAAACCTGCATGTAGTTGGAAGGTAGTAATTATGTAAACAACTGTGAGGCAAGGCACTGAAATTCTAAACCGGGGGTGAGTCGACTTCAAAGACCGGATTATCAGCCAGGCCTTAGGAATCCCCGGTGAGAAGAGAAAAGGAGGAAGTCAGGGCAGACTGCTACTTGGGAACTAAGGGCTCATCTTAAATAGCCAGAAAGTAAGAGAGTACAGTAAATTGCCAGGTGAGATTATCAGCTTCCACAGCTTCCAGAGAGTTCCGTTCTTCCCAGGAGACATTTTTTTCCGCCTCTGTCTGTAAAATATCATTTTTACAGGCATCACTGGGCCACCGCGACAACCGTCACACATACATGCACAGGTTACAGTTGAAATCGGCCACGATGGGCCAGCCAGATGGCTCAGGGGGTAAGGGCAAATGCTTCGAGAAGATCTGGGTTTGGTTCAAGGGCTCATGCAGTGGGAGGAGAGGGCTGGTGTCTCCGAGTTGGCAGTGACTGCCACAGCAGAGACTAGGCATGAAGAAGCGATCAAGGAAGATGGGATGCTGTGTGTAGCTTAGTGGCGGGCTGCTTGTCTAGCTTGCATAACATCCTAGATCCCGCCTCTAGCAGAGAGAGACAGCGAGAGACAGACGGACGGACGGACCGACAAACAGACAGATTATGTCTGAGCAGAGAGTTGAATACAATATAGAAATGAGTGACTCACAGTGGGAAGAACCTGACGCTTGCTAGGCCCACAAGGAATTTCTGTTTCCGCCCTCCCAGGTCTCAAAGCCACCACACTGCTAGAAAGCTTAAGCTCATCCCACAGAGAGGGACATCAGAGGGGAATCCAGATGTCGCGAGCAAGGAGATTGGAGGACACTCGTCCAACTCAAGAAGACAGGCACATGTCAAGAACCTGAGGCCAAAAAGAGTTTGGTGTTGTTTGTAGATCAGCGAAAATAAGCCAAGGGTTGTGGTGAGAGGAATTTTGACAGGAGGCAGCACACAGAGGCAGACGGGAAGAAGCAGGAACATGTAAGAGAAAAGCAGAGGTTGACCAAGAAAGACTGGGGCAAAAGAATATTGGCTGGGACCAGAGAAATGGCTAAGAGTTCACAGTGCTCTTGCAGAGGACCAGCGTTTGATGCCTTGAACCCACATCCAGTAGATTTCAATGGCCTCTGACTCCAGTGCTGTATGATCTGGGGCCCCCTTCTGGCCTCTTCTGGTACCTACACCCATGTGCACATACTCCTTCACAAACATACCCGGACTCTTCTGTTGGTTTCTCCTGGAGTCACTTAGAAGGCTGTATTCTGCCACCTGAATCTTTTGCTTACAATATCTGGACTCTCCTCCAATGTCCCTCTGTGTGAGACGATCTTAAGCTTTCTTGCGATGTGGTGGCTTTAACATCTGGGAGGACAGAAACAGGAATTCCTTGTGCTCTTAGCAAGCACCAAACTTTTCCCCACACAAGAAAAAAAAAAAACCAGTCAGATACAAAGAGGATAGCCAGACCATTGCCTGGCAGAAGAACTGAACAGTGATACAGCAAAGGAGACCTGGGTAGCAGTGACTCTGGGCCACAGGTGCTGAGCTGAGGGCTCTCATCCACCCCAAGCCACTCCGTGACATAAGAACCAGACCTCTCTACAGGGCTCAGAGGGACATCCTATTAGGGATGGCAGCTAGACTACAGGCAGGTCTGCCTCTAAACAACACTACTTGTGTGGAAATTTCCATGGAGAAACAAAGCCAGTGACATGCCAAGACCAGAGCCAGGGGTTTCACTTGGTGACACGTATCTTTAATGCCAGCACTTGCGAGGTAGAGGCATGCAGATCTCTGTGAGTTTGAGACCAGTTGGGGCTACATAGTGAGACACACCCCCCCATGTTGTGTGTGTGTGGGAGAGAGAGTGAGTGTGTGTGTGTGTGTGTGTGTGTGTAGTCAGATGTAATGTCATGTCTGTAGGAGGCAGATGTAGCAGTGCACACCAGATATTGCAGAGCTTATGAGAAGCTCAGGCAGAAGGATTGTGGCCTTTAAGGGATACAACAGAAAGCCCTGGCTCAAACACCCACAGGAAGGAGAGGCATGGGAGGGATGGGGTCTGCACATGCCTATAATCTATGTGACATCTGAAGATAGGAGGATCAGAAGTTCATAATTATCCTTGGCTACATGATGAGTTCAAGGCCAGTCTGAGCTACAGGAGAACTTATGTCCAAAACACTAGAAAAGGCCTGGTGAGGCGAATCATTGGCTAAGAGTACTTATTGGGGGCTGGAGAGATGGCTCCGCGGTTAAGAGCACTCACTGCTCTTCCAGAGGTCCTGAGTTCAATTCCCACCAACCACATGGTGGTTCACAACCATCCACAATGGGATCTGACGCCCTCTGCTGGTGTGTCTGAAGACAGCTACAGTGCACTTGTATAAACAAAATAAATAAATCTTTTTTTAAAAGAATATTTATTGATCTATCAGATATAGTGAGAATTTTGGTTTCTTTAAGTGCAGAAATGTTGTAGGGATGTGTTTTTATTTTAACCCCAGGCGTGGGATATGGGGCTGCTTCAATTTGTCGACAAAAGTTAACTACGGCCGGGCTGTGGTGACGCACGCCTGTAATCCCAGCACTTGGGAGGCAGAGGCAGGCGGTTCTACAGAGTGAGTTCCAGGACAGCCAGGGCTACACAGAGAAACCCTGTCTCGAAAAAAAAAAATTTAAAGAGTTAACTATGATTTGCCTTGTGTTCTGGTAGGGGCCAGCTCCAGACAGTTTCTGTAATTGTGCTATGTTTGGAATTCTGGGGACTCTTGAGTGGATATAAAAATACCAAAGCACTGAGAGAGGCTATTATAGCTACTGCTCCCCTGGCTGCTGCTGCTCCCCTGGCTGCTGCTGCTCCCCTGGCTGCTGCTGCTCCCCTGGCTGCTGCTGCTCCCCTGGCTGCTGCTGCTCCCCTGGCTGATGCTGCTCCCCTGGATGATGATGCTCCCCTGGATGATGCTGCTCCCCTGGATGATGCTGCTCCCCTGGATGCTGCTCCCCTGGCTGTAGCTGCTCCCCTGCCTGCTGCTCCCCTGGCTGCTGCAGCTCCCCTGGCTGCTGCTCCTCTGGCTATGCTGCTCCCCTGGATGATGCTGTTCCCATGGTTGCAGCTGCTCCCCTGGCTGTGGCTGCTCCCCTGACTGTGGCTGCTCCCCTGGCTGTGGCTGCTCCCCTGGCTGCTGCTCCCCTGACTGCTGCTGCTCCCATGGCTGCTGCTGCTCCCCTGGCTGCTGCTGCTCCCCTGGCTGCTGCTGCTCCCCTGGATACTGCTGCTCCCCTGGATGCTGCTCCTCTGGCTGCACTGCTCCCCTGGCTGCTGCTACTTCCCTGGCTGCGCTGCTCCCCTGGCTGCGGCTGCTCCCCTGGCTGCTGCTGCTCCCCTGGCTGCTGCTGCTCCCCTGACTGCAGCTGCTTCCCTGGCTGTGCTGCTCCCCTGGCTGCGGCTGCTCCCCTGGCTGCGGCTGCTCCCCTGGCTGCTGTTGCTCTCCTGGCTGCAGCTGCTCCCCTGGCTGCAGCTGCTCCCTTGGCTGCAGCTGCTCCCCTGGCTGCAGCTGCTCCCCTGGCTGCTGCTGCTCCCCTGGCTGTGGCTGCTCCCCTGGCTGCTTCTCCCCTAGCTGCGGCTGCTCCCCTGACTGCTGCTCCCCTGGCTGCAGCTGCTACCCTGTCTGCTGCTGATCCCCTGGATGGTGCTCCTCTGGCTGTGCTGCTCCCCTGGATGCTGCTGCTCCCCTGGCTGCAGCTGCTCCTCTGGCTGCAGTTGCTCCCCTGGCTGCTGCTGCTGCTCTTACTGGTTGCTGGTTGGAAGATATCCTAATAATGAATATCAAACCTGCCCAAGGAACTTGATGCCTCTAATCAGCAGGAAGCAGTCTAATGATATTGACACCCTCTTTCCCATCTAACCTTCTTTCTCTCCTACCTATGTTGGGGGGCTGGGTGGGATAGGGGTGAAGTAGGGTGGTAGAAAAAAAGGGAGCCCAGGAAGTAGCCAAAAGTCAAGTTGTAATCAGAGAACCAAAGATCCAATCTCAATACCTACACTGGGCAAATCACAATGCTGTAACTCTAACTCCAAGGAATCCAGCGCCCCCTTCTGGCCTCTGTGGAGAGGGGGGAGGGAGGGAGGGAGGGAGGGAGAGAGAGAAAGAGAGAGAGAGAGAGAGAGAGAGAGAGAGAGAGAGAGAGAGAGAGAGAGGAGGGAGGGAGGGAGGGAGGGAGAGAAGGGGGAAGGGAAGGAGGGAGGGAGGGAAGGAGGGAGGAAGGGAGGGAGGGAAGGAGGGGGAGAACACATACACACACATACCCAAATTTTAAAAGTTTTAATTTCATGCTCCTAAACGGAGCATACCTATAATATCCGTTTCTCCAGAGGTCCAGGGATCACTGTGGAAAGAGCATAAGCACTGCACATGTGAACTCACAGTGGTCACGACTGGAGGCGGATGTGGCAGTGCACACCAGACATTGCAGCACGTGTGAGCCTGAGATGGAAGGATTGTGGTTGTCAGGGATTTGTAGGAGAGCCCTGGCTCAAACACCCACAGGGAAGGGGGCGGGAGAGAACACACAGCTTGTCAGCACAAAAGAGAATAAATCCCAGCCTGAAGAGCAGAACTGAGCACAAAGTCCAGTACCCAGCAGAGGAGCTACTGACGGTTGTTAGCTGCTGGGGGAGGAAAGGTCTGAGAGGAGCGTCTGGTGTACCACCACGCTCCAGTGGAAGACCACACAACCGAGAGTTTCTGGACAACAGAAACAGGACTTGATGCTGAGGGTGTGGGAGAGACACTCACACAATTGGGTGGGAAGTGGGGGTGGGACTGGAAAGAGGGAGGGGTAAATATGATCCAAACATGTTAAACAGAATTTCAGCTGGGCATAGTGGTGCACACTCTTAATCCCAGCACTGGGGAGGCAGAGGCAGCTGGATCTCTGTGAGTTCGAGGCCAGCCTGGTCTACACAGAGAGTTCCAGGACAGCCAGGGCTATGTAGAGAGAGACCTTGTCTCCAAAAAAAAAAAAAAAGGTGAAAAACAAATAAACCAAAGAAGAAGTTTTGAAGTTTTGGAATGGGCAAACAGAAAGCCGGTGAGCTCGCTGGAATGTAAAGGCTCTTACTGCCAAGCCAGAGGACCTGAGTTTGACCCACGGGACGCATATGGGAGAAGGAGAGAACCATGCTCTGATCTCTCAGGAAAGCTGTCCGCTGACCGCCACACACTTGCTGTGGAGTGCGTGTACATGCCCGTGTACACCCCAAAACCAACCAGTCAGTAATGTATGTTGGGTTTTTTTGGTTGGTTGGTTGGTTGGTTGGTTGTTTTCCTGGCTGTCCTGGAACTTGTTCTGTGGACCAGGCTGGCCTCGAATTCACAGAGATCCACCGGCCGCTGTCTCCCAAGTTCTGGGATTAAAGATGTGTGCCGCCACCGCCCGGCATCAATGTATGCTTAAAATCAAGAACAGTATGGATTTGGGGAAGGGCAAACTATGGGGTAAAGGAGGACAGAAAGGAAGAAGAGGGAGGGAAAGAAGGGACGAGGCTGAACGCTGCAATGTAAAATACCAAATGCATGTGCTCAGAGACTAAGAGGAGGAGACAGGAGGAAATCTTGGAACGGGCAAAAACACCAGACACTAAGATGGATGGAATCTTGAGCGCTCTTTCCCACGGCCCGAAAGTGCCTCCAGGGCAGAGTTGTCTGTTTTGTTTCTCGTATTATCTCCTGCTCTTAGAACGATATCAGATATTCAGTAGGTGCACAATATATGTCTACAAGAAACTTCTGTTACAAAAACCACAGAGTGCCTGCAGTTTCCGAAATGACCACCAGGTGGGAGTCTTCCAAACCTTGCCGCCTCCGTGAGCCAAGTCGCAGAGCTGGCTTTAGTGTGCTGTGTGCTGTGCTGCCTGCCACCAGCCTCGGCCTTTCAGGGTGTCTTCCCTGGGGCTCAGCTTGCCAGTCTCAGCACATGCCCTGGGCAACAACTGACCTTTCCGCCTAAGACACCCTCTTCCCCTCTTCCCTTCAACACCAGCCAGTTAAACAACCCTTTGTCCTTGGCCCCTTCCGGCTGGGCCCCGAGGCTCCTGGGTCTCTTCCAGGCCCGGAGATAGGTCTGGGATAAAGGTGGGGCATCTGGGAAACCGCCAAAGAAATGTCCTGGGGATTTTGAATCAGCTCTTCCACTCTTCCTGGATAGAACTGTGGGACCTAGCCCCCTTCTCACCTTGAACCCAGGGCTCCAGGAGCCAGACTTCCCTTGGATCCAGGTCCAGGTGCCAGCCTCCTCCCTCAGACCCAAGAGTCTAAGCACCAACCTCCTCCCTCAGATCCAGGACTCCAGGCCCCAATCTTCCTCCTTCAGACCCAGGAGTGCAGGCCCAGACTTCTCATCTTAGAGCCAGGGGTCCAAGTGCCAGCCTCCTCCCTCAGGCCCCAGGGTCCAGACCCCAGCCCTCCTCCCTTAAACTAGCTCTGCACCCTGATTTTATGTTCTGCAGTCCTCTTACTCTTTCTCCAAAGACCCTGTCTCCCTCCTGCCCCCTCAGGGTTTCAGTACTGAACTCAAGGCTGACTCACAGGAAGCTTTGGGGCCTGAGTCACTCCCACCTCTTAGTTCAGCCCCTCCCAGGGCTGGAAAGAGTCAGAAAACGGGACTCTTTCAACTGCCTGTAGCTTCAGTATAGGGTTCAGTGTCCATTTCCCATGACCATTACTCAGGGGTGCCACGGGGGCATCTCCCACGTCCAAACGTCCCAGATATGCAGTTATCGTCAGGATATTTGGAGGCAAAATTTCTGTCCAATGTCCATGTCTGGATTTCAGATGTTTTCTTCACTTCTGTGTATTTTCTTTCTCTTAAATTTTTTGTGTTTTAGGGTCTATTTTTTGTTGTTTTGCTTTTTGTGCTACAGATAGGATCCAGAGCCTTAAGCTAGTGGTCTACCACTGAGCCACGCCCCCCAGCCCCTCCCTGGGGGATTCTAGGCAGGGGCTCTACCACGGAGCCACACCCCCAGCCCCTCACTGGGGGACCCTAGGCAGGGGCTCCACCACTGAGCCACGCCCCCAGCCCCTCACTGGGGGATTCTAGGCAGGGGCTCTACCACTGAGCCATGCCCCCAGCCCCTCACTGGGGAATTCTAGGCAGGGGCTCTACCGCTGAGCCACGCCCCCAGCCCCTCCCTGGGGGATTCTAGGCAGGGGCTCTACCACTGAGCCACGCCCCCAGCCCCTCACTGGGGGATTCTAGGCAGGGGCTCTACCGCTGAGCCACGCCCCCAGCCCCTCCCTGGGGGATTCTAGGCAGGGGCTCTACCACTGAGCCACGCCCCCAGCCCCTCACGGGGGGGGGGGGGGGGATTCTAGGCAGGGCTCTACCACTGAGCCACAACCTGAGCCTTTTTTTCTTTTTCTTTTTATTTCTTGAATACATTTTCTTTTTTTTTTTAAGATTTATTTATTTATTATATATAATACACTGTAGCTGTCTTCAGACACACCAGAAGAGGGCATCAGATCCCATTACAAATGTTTGTGAGCCACCGTGTGATTGCTGGGATTTGAACTCAGAACCTCTGGAAGAGCAGTCAGTGCTCTTAACTGCTGAGACATCTCTCCAGCCCCACACACACCCAGCTTTTTTTATTTATTTTTTTAACCTCCGCCTCCAAAACCTGTGTTGTGGTTTAGTTTCTTTCTTTTTTTTTTTTTTTTTTGTATTTTGTTTTTGTTTTTGTTTTTTGAGACAGGAAGTAACTCCACATCCTTGATTGGACTCAACCTCTTCATTACCATGACTCAGCCTCCAGTTTTCTGAAATTACAGATGTTTGATACCATACCTGATTCCTGGATACTCTGTGATTTCTCAGCCATTCTCTCTCTTTCTCTCTTTCTCTCTTTCTCTCTCTCTCTCCCTCCCCCCTTGATATTCGTCTCTGTGTACATTTCTCAGAAGTCCCTGAACTGGGGCCCAGAAGCTGTGCAGTCGAGTGCTTTGAGCTGCTCTTGGCTTTTGACTCATCTGTGGCCCTCGTCCGTTCCTGTACGTGGCCACACGGCTCTCAGCTCCTCTGTGCGGCTAAGATGGAGATGGAAGTAACCTGCTGTCTACACCTGTGCCGGTGATGCCAGACGGGGTGCAGGAGAGGGGGTGGGGGGAGAGAAGCAAATAGGCGAGGAGAGAATGAGACAGAAAAAGAAAGAACGGGAGCTCAGAGCCAGACAGAACTAGGCTGAAGAAAGCGGAAACAACAGAAGATGGTGACCACAGAAGAACGGAGGAGGCAGAAAAAGGAGAGTGAATGGAACAACACAGCAGGGATCACAGATAGAGACAGACAGACGGACAAGGGCCACAAAGGCAGAAAGAAGAAGAGATGGGGACACAGAGGACCGGAGAGGACTGGAAGCAGAAAGGACATTGAGACACCGGGCGAGTGCACAGAGATGGAGGCTAGAGACAGAAGCCATAGGAGAGAAACACAGACAGGAAAGATGAGGGGAAAAAGGCAAGACTGCGGGTGTGGCTCAGTGGTAGAGCTCCCGCCTAGAATCCACCAGTGAGGGGCTGGGGACGTGTCTCAGTGGTAGAGCCCCGCCTACAATCCCCCAGTGAGGGGCTGGGGGCGTGGCTCAGTGGTAGAGCCCCTGCCTGGAATCCCCCAGTGAGGGGCTGGGGACGTGTCTCAGTGGTAGAGCCCCGCCTACAATCCCCCAGTGAGGGGCTGGGGGCGTGGCTCAGTGGTAGAGCCCCTGCCTAGAATACCCTAGTGAGGGCCTGGGGGCGTGGCTCAGTGGTAGAGCCCCGCCTACAATCCCCCAGTGAGGGGCTGGGGGCGTGGCTCAGTGGTAGAGCCCCTGCCTAGAATCCCCCAGTGAGGGGCTGGAGGCGTGGCTCAGTGGTAGAGCCCCGCCTACAATCCCCCAGTGAGGGGCCCCAGTATGTCCCAGTGGTGAGCACACGTCTAGCACACAGACTACACTACGTTCCATTCCAATAGTGAAAAATAAAATAAAATGTCCATGAAGTCATAAAGCGAGGGAGATACTAATACAGAGTTGTGTGCAAGGCTGAGAGATGTCCCTGGGGAGGAGGACACAAGATGGCTCAGGTTCCAGGCAGCATGCAGGCAGGGATGCCTGGGTTGCAGCATGAGGAGTCCCGGACTGCAGCATTTTCTCCAAGTAGACACACGTGTGGTGTCCGGGTGTGACTGGGTGTGTCTCCATCCTTCTCCAGCCATGTGTCACTGAGTAGGATCATCATGTGTGCCATGGGGTGGGGCACCCCCACGGGGTGTGTTTCTGTCACTGGGCGTGTGTGTGTGTGTGTGTGTGTGTGTGTGTGTGGTTGGGAGTCTCCGGGTGTGTCTGTGTGGGCTGCTTTGGTGCCAGACTCATCTGTCCACGGGTATCTCATTTCCCTGTGGCTGGAGGGTGCATAGTCCTCAATGTCACGGGACACAGGGTGGGACAGACTTGTGACTGAGCGTTTCTCTGCGCCTGGGGACCGTGAGGTGAAGCACCATGTCACCAGATCCCTTCACGACCTGTCTTGGTGTCCCTGTTGTGTCTTGTGTGGTGCACGTGGGAACTCGTAAGGCCCTGGTACATGGTGTCTAGACTCATGTGTCTGCTTTGCTTTCTTCGTTGTGTGTCCCCGTTCGGATCTCTTTATCACACAACATCTCATTTCCAGAGTCACACGTTCACCCGTGTGCCTTTGTTCTGTCTCTCGTGAGGTGGTGTGTGTGTGCGTGTGTGTGCGCGCGCGCGCGTGTGCGTGTGTGTGTGTGTGTGTGTGTGTGTGCGCGCGCATGCGTGTGTGTGTGTGTGCATGCGTGCATGTGTGTGCATGCGTGCATGTGTGTGCATGCGTGCATGTGTGTGCATGCGTGCATGTGTGTGTGTGCATGCGTGCATGTGTGTGTGTGTGTGTTCTGTGTTGGAGTAAGGTGCACAGGGTGTGCTCATCTGTGGAGATCAGAGGTTGATATAAGGCTATCTTCCTCAATTGCTCTGCACCTTATATTTTCATGCACTGTGTGTGCACACCACTGTACACATAAGAAAGTCAGAGGACGACCTGCAGGGGTCCGTTCCCTCCTTCCACCACGCGGGTTCTGGGAATTCAGCTCAGATCCTCAGGGTTGGCAGTTGGTGCCCTTAAACCTCGTGAGTCTTGTCACTAGTCCTGCCCCTCTTTTTTTTTGGAAACTGGGTCTTTCACACCAGCAGGAACTCACTGATTCGACTATAATGCCTCCGCCATCTGACTACATCACCTCCCCGCCCGGGGCTGGGGTGTCGCGGGTGTGTGCCTGTGCATCTAACGTTTTAAAAACTACTTGTTTCATTTTAGTCTTATTTGTGCTTGAGTATATGTGCATGCATAAATGCGTGTAAGCATGTGTGCATGCAAGTGTATGTGTGTGCGCGTGGCATGTGTGTGCAGGTGCCAGTGGAAGCCAGGGGGGCGGGGCACTGGATTCACTGCAGTTACAGGCTATTGTAAGCCACCCAGTATTGATGCTGGACACTAAACCAGGGTCCTCTGCAAGAGGAACGTGGGCTATTACTTGCTAAAAAGCCCTGCACCTGACTTTTTACAAATGTGCTTGGGATTCGAACTCAGATCCTCACACTTGTGCACAAACACTTTACCAACTGACTATCTTCCCAGTGTGTATGTAATGTGTGTGTGAGTGTGTAAATGTGAGTGTACCACCCTGTCTGACTCGGTGAAATGGCCTTGTTACTCGTATCAGGATATGGCCACACTGAGGGTCTTTCTCTTCAATGTGTGTGTGGCATGCACGTTGGAGTATAATGTGTACGGGTATTGTGTGTGACTTTGCATTGGTGGTGTGCTAATCTGGACGTTGGCATTCTTGTGGGTCTGAATCCAACCCCAACCCCTCCAAATGATATATCATCCTGGACTGTGTCTGGTGTGGCTAGAATGTCCTAGAATGTCCGGCTTTGGGTAGAAGCCATTTGCACACTTGCATAGACTGTTCTCTCGTTTGAATCATGTGCTATGCTGAGCGTCAAGTGCACCAATGTGTGTCAGGATCAATGTCAGGGGTGTGTGTTTGAGTCCCACACACAATGATGCGAGCTATCGTGCATTTCCTGTTCTTTAGGTGCGGCGACAGCGTCTGCCACCCCAGGGGTTTGCACATATCAGGTGTCTCTCTGCTTCACGTCCACGCCCCCTTGTGTGTCTGATGACAAGTGTGTGTCGTGTCGGGTGACTCTAACAAATTAGTGTGTCCAGGCCCACTGTGTATCTGTGTCGTTCCTGGTACATGGTCAGTGTGGTCGTTGACGCTTAGTTCTTTGCATTGTAGAATATTATAGGGTTTTACTTGGTTTTGGGTTTTGGAAAAAGGGTCTCATGTGGCCCAGGCTGACCTTGAACTCATAGTTAACAGTGACTAGCCGGGTGGTGGTGGCGCACGCCTTTAATCCCAGCACTCTGGGAGGCAGAGGCGGGCAGATTTCTGAGTTCGAGGCCAGCCTGGTCTACAGAGCGAGTTCCAGGACAGTCAGGGCTACATAGAGAAACCCTGTCTCGAGGAAAAACACAACAACAAGGACTGAGACCCGCTGATCCTCCTACTCCAGCTTCCTAGGGCCAAGATTCAGGCATGCACCACTGCCCACTAACGCTGTGCTGGGATCCACCTCGGGGCTTCTGTGATCCAAAGAAGTCAAGCTAATGACTACACTCCATCCCTAGCCCCATTTGAAAATTATTATTTCAGATTTATTTTTTATTTATACCTGTGACCATAAGCCACAGGTGTCGGGAAGCCCGCAGAGACCAGAAAAGTGGTGTCAGACCTCCTGGAGTTGAAGTCGCAGGTGGTTTTGAACAAGTAGGTGCAGGAAACAGAAGTCAGACTCCTCTGGAGAGCAGCGCTCGCTTTCAATCGCTGTGCCCGACTTGCCCGCCCCTCCCCCGCCCCACTTTGAATGCTGTGTGTGGCTGAGTGAGCTCAACCTTTGGGTGGCCCTGTGTGCAACGGGACGCTACTGCCCTGCTAAGTGCTGGCGTGTGTCACACCGTGTGTGTGTGTGTGTGTGTGTGTGTGTGTGTGTGTGTGTGTGGTGTCTGGGTGTGGCTGTGGGTTTCTGAACTTTCGGGAGTGTGAGTCACTTCTGTGGAGGTTGTGTGGTGTGTGGCGGTGTGTTGGACTCCATCTCCGGTCTGTCGCGGGGCGCTCTGCGGTGTCTGGGTGTGGTGGGTTGTAGGTGTGTACCACAGGGTGCAAACCGTTGAAGAGTCACAACCTATTGTGTCAGAGTGTGTCTTTGCCCACGTGGATGGACTCTTCTTCCTTGCCCGGGGCCACGAGACACACCCTGGCCCCTCCTTAGTCTCAGAAAGGGGGTGGGATGGGCAGCCTCCCCCGACCCAGGGACCTCCCCGTCCCTCCCCGCCCTGCCCTGCCTGCTGCAGTTACCACTCCCCAGAGGGCACAGGGCTAGGCTGTGCCTTCCAGCCAAAGTGGCAGCCAGAGTGAGCGCAACAGGCCGCTGGCCTGGAAGCAAAGCTGGCTGCCATTTGCGTATTGAGAGGTGGGGGACCCTGGGCAGGAAGCTGGCTGAGCCCCAAGACCTCAGGGGCCATGGGCGGGGAGCTGCTGTCTGGCCTGGGGGCCCTGAGACGGAGAAAGCGCCTGCTGGAGCAGGAGAAGAGAGTCGCGGGCTGGGCGCTGGTGCTGGCGGGAACCGGCATCGCACTCATGGTCCTGCACGCTGAGATGCTGTGGTTCCTGGGCTGCAAGGTGAGTGGAGCCCTTCCGCAGAGCAGGGAAGGGACAGGGAGCCTGGCGCGGGGGAGGGGCTGGGGTCTGCACCTCGGGGCGCGAGGGAGGGGGCTGCAGTCTGGACCCCTGCGTGTGGGGCAGGGGGGCTGGAGCCTGGACCCCTGGGTGTGAAGGAGAGAGGAGAGTTGGCAGGTCTTACACCCCCGGACATGAGAGAGGTGGGGGGTCTTACACCCCTGGGTGTGAGGGAGGGGGGCTGCAGTCTGCACCCCTGGGAGTGGGAGAAGAGAGCTGGTCTGGACTCTCGCTCGGGTCTAAAGGCGGAGAACTGAGGTCTTACACTCCTGGGTCTAAGGAAGGGATCTGAAGTCTTAACACTTCTTAAGCTCTAAGGGAAGAGGGCTGGGGCTGGCCCCTGGTGTGGGGGAGGCAGATGGGGGGTTTGCACCCCTAAACCTGAGCTAGTGTGGTATCATAACCCTTCCCCCGACCCCCGCACGGAAGGGAGACAGTTCTCAGTGCTAGCCCTTGGGTAAGTGTTATCAGACCCTTGGGGGCCGGCTGACCCTGGATAGCCCAGCTCTGGTGAAGAGAGGCGGGGAGAAAGGCCTTGTCATTAGGCGGCTCCTTATCTAGCCTCTGCCATTTGCCCAGCGCCACCAGGCAGTGCCTTGAGGTAACCGACAGAGGAGCCGTGGGGAGGGGAGCCTCCACCCCACCTCTACCATCCAGAAGCGCATTACCCCCAGAAAGCACCTGCCATCCACTCGCCGGTACTGGTTTACCGTGGCTTGAACCCCTTTGTCCCTGTGGAACAGGAGACTTGGGGTTCAGACTCAAGAGTCTGCAGGAGGAACCTCAAAAAACCTCACCAGGCCTGGGACCCAAGCACTGGGGAAGTGGAAGGCAAGAGGATCAGAAGGTTAGGCCCAGCCTAGGCTACATACTGAGTTGGGGGCTAGCCTGAGCTACCCAAGACCTTATCTCGAAAACAGAAATAAATCCAAGCAAGGTGGGGGAAGGGAGAACACACTCAAGAGAGCTATCGATCAATCTCTGGAAGATGGGCGTACAGGCAGGGCTGGAACAGGTCTCAGCAAGTCCTGAGGATAGATATTCCAACCCTGGTCAGGCTCGTGGTGTAAGAGAGATGGAGGGCAAGGTTGGGTCTGTGGCACACTTGTTCAACAGAAAAGCTGGGGCAGGGGCTGTGGGCGTGTCCTTTGGGAGAACTTCTGGGCCCAGGGCTCAGGCCTGCATTTGAGGATTGGGGGTGGACAACAGCCGCTGTGCAGTGACCAGCAGCCACACGGAGGGTCAGGGCAGGCCAGCTTCCTTCAGCCAAGTGGCCAAGGAGAGGGCAGCTACTGCGAGGGGGTGGGGCTGTCCAGTGCCGTGCCAACAGGAAACATGGCTGGGGCCTGCCCGGCGCTCCCACGCTCCTGCGCGCCGCACCCAGCAGAGGAGGTGTGAACCTGGGAGTCCTGGCAGAGGGGAAGGAACCAGGGGGGGGTCTTTCTTAGCCCTCATATCACCTTTTTCACTACCTGCCCAGACCCTTTCCTCCAACTGTGATTCTTGAAGGAACAGATACCACTCTCCGAGCCTCAGTTTCCCCATCTGTCCAAACACAGCCATAAGCACCCTCGCAGCTCTTGCTATGTTTGTTTGAGACAAGGCCTCTGGTAGCCGAGGCTGGCCTTGAACTGGCTATGGAGCTGAGGATGACCATGTACTTCTGATCCTCCTGCCTCCACTTCCCCGAGTGCAGGGATTACAGAAGAACTAGGGTCAAACCTAATGCTCTGCGTGCTAGGCAAGCGCTCTTCCAAGTGTGCCCCGCCCCCACCCTAAGCCCCTTCCAATGGCCGCCTTGGTGACCTCCACACCCCCTCCCTCTCCAACTCCATCTCAATCTAACACTTGTTTTTCACCGAAGGAAGACACCTGCTCCTCAGGAGGAGGGCGGGTGCCAAGACTGTGGGAAGGAAGAGACAGCTCTTTGGAAGAGGTGAAGTGTAGAAGAAGGGGTGGACAGAGACTTGGGGAGGGAAAGACAGACGGAGGAAGGAAGGGAGGGGGAAAGGAAGGAGAGAGAGAGAGAGAGAGAGAGAGAGAGAGAGAGAGAGAGAGAGACTCCAGAGCCACTGAGAAACCCCAGTTTAAGAGATGCACATAGCCGGGGCGGTGGTGGCGTACACCTGTAATCCCAGCACTCTGGGAGGCAGAGACAGGCGGATTTCTGAGTTCGAGGCCAGCCTGGTCTACAGAGTGAGGTCCAGGACAGCCAGGGCTACACAGAGAAACCCTGTCTCGAAAAAAAACCAAAAAAACCAAAAAAAAAAAAAAAAAAAAACAATGAATAAATAAATCTTGAGACCCTGTCTCAAGAAAATAGGTAGATGATAGGTAGGTAGATAGATAGATAGATAGATAGATAGATAGATAGATAGATAGATAGATAGATATCTTTAATATGTGACTGAAGGCTGGGCAGTGGTGGCGCACGCCTGTAATCCCAGCACTCTGGGAGGCAGAAGCAGGTGGATTTCTGAGTTCGAGGCCAGCCTGGTCTACAGAGTGAGTTCCAGGACAGCCAGGGCTACACAGAGAAACCCTGTCTCGGAAAAACCAAATCCAAAAAAAAAAAAGAGAGAGAGAGAGATGCACATAGAGGACAGAAAGGCCGTGCATGCATGAACCCCCTACACACACACACACACACACACACACACACACACTCACACACACACTCACACACACACACTCACACACCAGAGCCGGGCAGGAGCTCATTCGGTGGAGTACTTGCTTAGCATGGGCAAAGCCCCCAGTTCCATCTCCCGCACTGGACTGTGATGAAGCATGCCTCTGTCCCTAGCACTTGGGAGGTCTAGAAGCAGATGGAACTCTCAGAGAGAAGGAAGTAAGAGACCCCAGTCTGGGTGTAGAATTGTAAAAGGGGACCCCACACACATCCCCCGCCTTAGGAGAAATGAACTGCATTGTGGGACAGTGGCTGGTGCCTGCCGAGGTAGAGGCTGAGACAAACTGAAAAGAAGAACGGGGAACTGAGGAAGGGTGAAGGATGACGGGGGAGGGGAGGGCTGGGGACAACAGCGCCATTGTTCAGACGGGTGGGGGAGCCCCTCCCCCCGGGGGGCAGGAAACTGGCCCTCTTCCCCTGCTCAGAGGCGGGGTGCTGGCGCGGGCCCAGCCAGGGAAGCTGGCAGAGGGCTGCGGAGGAACAGGTGCAGGGTTCACCGAGGGAGCCCGGGCGAGCCCTGCCCTGGGCCAGCATCTCCCGCGGGCATCGGCCCATCTTAGGAGCTCAGCAGTTCTCACCCGCAACTCTCTAAATCCTTCCTCCTTCCTCCTTAAATTCTAGATCCCTCCGAGGCATTGCCACACAAAGAGAGGAAAAATAACAAAACAAATCAAAAAAAAAAAAATACTTCTGGTGTTTTATGCAAGCCCTGAACTTCCGCCCCGTGTGCCCTGGGCGCGCAGCCAGGGGAAGTGGTAGGAGAAGGGAAGAAGGGGCTCACGAAGCAGGACTGAGGACCTCCCCTCTGGGGAGCTGGGCCCGAGGGCGTCTTGGGGCTCATTACCCAGATTAGAGAAGGGCAGGATGAGGCTCTAGGAGGCTCGAGGGACTTGGGGTTCTCGTGTCGTCTCTGGAATTGGGGTTCGGGGCAGGCACTGCCTGCTGGAGAGGGAAGGGGCATCCTCTGGAAGCTGGAAGTCTTTTCCTAGGCATCACATGCATACACAAATGAGGAACTACTTTTCATAGGGAAAGGGAGAGGATGTGAGTTTCAAGGCTCCCCAGTGGTTGGGGAGTAGCGGGTACTGAGGATCTGAGACTCGACACTGTCTGGCTAGACTATGTCCATGAGACAGGGTTTTGATATATAAACCAAGTAGACCCCAAATTAGAAATCCTCCTGTCTCAGCCTACTGAGGGCAGGGATCACACGTACGACCTACACACTAAACCCGAGAACGGCTTTGAGATACCCTGTCATGAGGGCCTGGTTCCAGAGCCAGGTGGTGGGGAATGTAGAGGCGGCGTTTCTGAAGGGAGGGGTGGGGTGGGCGGACTGGAAGCACCGGCTGACCGTCTTTTGTTCCCCCACAGTGGGTGCTGTACCTGCTCCTGGTTAAGTGTCTGATCACCCTGTCCACTGCCTTCCTCCTCTGTCTTATTGTGGTCTTCCATGCCAAGGAGGTCCAGGTAAGCTGGCCCCACCCTCGGCGTTGCCCTCTCTGTGTCCTCGTTCTCCTTCCCTGAGACGCAGCGCCCTTGTCCGCTGGGATGGGACGAGCCACAGGCAGACAGGCAGACCCTGGCGTAGCTGATCCATCCTCCAGTGCAGCCCCCACATGTTTCCTTGCCCACATAAGAGATGGGGCAATGCTTGCCCTCCCAGCTCCCAGTCCCGAGACCACTTACATTTTAAAAATTAATTTTGGTCTTGGGGATTGAAGTCAGGACCTTGCACTGAGCCACGCCTCCAGCCCCTCACTGGGGGATTCTAGGCAGGGGCTCTACCACTGAGTTACATGCCTAATTTCTTTACAACTGCTATTAATGAGAATATGAATGTGTACTTAAAATTTTTAACATGTATTTATTTATTTATTTATTTATTCATTCATTCATTCATTCATTCATTCATTCATGGGGGCACACTTGGAAGTCAGAAGACAAATTATACAAGTCAGTTTTCCCCTTCTACCACGTGAGTTTTTTAGGAATCAAACCTTGGCTCACCAAGCCATCTCAGAAGCCCAAAGAATGTGTATTTAACTGAGTGCCTCTTTGGTGCCAAGCGCATCCTAGGGTGTTACTGTACATGGCTGAGAATCACTGTCTTATATGGGAAAAGATCTAGAGAAATGGAAGTAGGACCGGCATTGTGTCTCAGTGAGGCCAGCGTTCAGAGATGGCTAGGAAAGCGCTGTTAAGTCTAGAGGAGGGAAAAATAATCTCACGTGAGGAGCTGGCACTACTGTGGGATGCTAAGCGTTAGATGACTTGTGATTTCAATAGGTAGGGACACAGTAATATAGGGTAGAGATCTGGAGATGTAGCTCAGTGGTAGAGCCCCCGCCTAGAATCCCCCAGTGAGGGGCTGGGGGCGTGGCTCAGTGGTAGAGCCTTGCCTAGAACCCCCCAGGGAGGGGCTGGGGGCGAGACTCAGTGGTAGAGCCCCTGCCTAGAATCCCCCAGTGAGGAGCTGGGGGCGTGGCTCAGTGGTAGAGTCCCTGCCTAGAATCCCCCAGTGAAAGGGCTGGGGGCGTGGCTCAGTGGTAACACCCCTGCCTAGAATCCCCCAGGGAGGAACTGGGGGCGTGGCTCAGTGGTAGAGCCCCTCCCTAGAATCACCCAGTGAGAGCTGGGGGCGTGGCTCAGTGGTAGAGCCCCTGCCTAGAATCCTCCAGTGAGGGGCTGGGGGCGTGGCTCAGTGGTAGAGTGTTTTTCTAGCATACTGAAGAGTGGTTTTTACCTTCTCATTGAAACAAACCAACCTCACCGAGAGCAGTTCATGCTCTGTGCCCAGTGCTCAAGGGCCCTGTTGTGAGACCCAGGCCTCAATTTCCCGATTTCTAAGTTGGGAGCGCTAGTACATGAATCTTTGTGTATGAGCATGTATTGAGTCACATGTACAGGGAACAGAGCAGTCTCTAGGGTGTCCAAATGCTGCATAAACGGAGCTAAGTGTGGTGGCAACCACCTGTAGTTTCAGCACTTGGGAGTGTAAGGCAGGTAGAGCATTCATTTGAGCCTAGCCTAGGTCATAAATTACCTGGCGCCACCGTGTACGCGCGGAAGTCAGTTCTCCTACAACGTGGATGCTAGGGGTGGTACGGGGAGTCAGGCTTGGTGGCAAATGCCTTTATTCACTAAGCCATCCCACAGGCTCTGACTATTATTTTTGCCAGCAGCGTTACCCCAGAGCCGTAAGGGGCAGAACCCTCAGGGATGGGCACATAAGCCCTGGGAGGTCGATGGTTCTGTCTCAGCCGCTACAAATCATAGCTTATAGAACTTGTCGGTGCATACAAGAGGCACTCAGATCGTGGAGTCCTCCTTCCCTAAGTGCGAAGTGCGCCGGAACTAGCCAGGAGAGTTGGAGAAAGTGGAGAATATGGAGAGATAACTTGCCAGGATCCCGCCTACTTCCTTCCCAGCCCCACGTCCCGCACAGCTATCTCTGTCCCACCCTTTCCAGGCCCAGGGCGTCCCCCACATCTTATCTCAGGGCGCAGACCGGGTGTGCCACCGTCTGCCCAGCACCTGACCTCTCTCCGCTTGTCTGTCCCTTCCCTGCAGCTGTTCATGACTGACAACGGGCTCCGGGACTGGCGCGTGGCGCTGACCCGGCGGCAGGTGGCGCAGATCCTGCTGGAGCTGCTGGTGTGCGGGGTGCACCCGGTGCCCCTACGGAGCCCGCACTGCGCCCTGGCGGGGGAGGCCACGGACGCGCAGCCCTGGCCGGGCTTCCTGGGCGAAGGCGAGGCGTTGCTGTCGCTGGCCATGCTGCTGCGGCTCTACCTGGTGCCCCGCGCGGTGCTGCTACGCAGCGGGGTCCTGCTCAACGCGTCCTACCGCAGCATCGGGGCGCTCAACCAAGTCCGCTTCCGCCACTGGTTCGTGGCCAAGCTATACATGAACACGCACCCGGGTCGCCTGCTGCTGGGCCTCACGCTGGGCCTCTGGCTCACCACAGCTTGGGTGCTGTCAGTGGCTGAGAGGTGAGGGGTCTGGAGCACAGAGAGGAGACACCAGAGTCTGCTAGATATGGTGGTGCAGGCTGCAAGGCTGGGGGCCAGCCAACCTCAGGGCAGGCTCACACTTTCATATATTCTAGGCTGGGAAATCGCGAGTCCTTGAGGTGGTTCCCAACTGCTGAGCCACCTAAAACACACACACACAGACACACACACACACAAAGGTTGGCAGGGATGGGGGAGAGAGAGGGGAAGAGGGAGGGAGGGAGAGAGAGAGAGAGAGAGAGAGAGAGAGAGAGAGAGAGAGACAGAGAGAGAGACAGACAGACAGACAGACAGACAGAGACCAAGCCCAGGCAAACCCACTTTTCCAGCTCCCATAGTGAGCCCAGAACAGACTCTGGTATTAGGACCAATCCTAGTAACTTGCCTCATTGAAAGAAACAGCTTTTCCAAATTAGCGGGTACAGTAAGTGCTTGCCGAGTCTGGAAAGCAGACTTTTGGAACCGCTTTGCTGGGGGAAATCCCTGCAGGACCTAGCTGTTGCTTAGCAACTGTAAACGGATGGGGGAGGGGAAGCTACTGGATTCCCTGAGATCCTCAGGGTCTCACCAAGAAATCCAGCCTGTCGCTTGAGAGCTGGTAACAGGGCCTTGGGGCAACAAAACCAAACCTCTTGGAGCACAGGGCTGAGTCCAACACCCCAGCACCTCGCCCTCCAGAATGCCAGGATTACTGTGTCCTACTCCACACGGGCCTTTTTTTTTTTTTTTAAAGAGACGTCAATCATTTTGATCCTGATCTATCACTTGAAGCCTCTCTGTGGGAGTTAGATAAAGGTGGAGCTTCCTCTGCACAGCTCCTGCCAAGTGAACTTCAGGCCGGATCGCAGCCCCGTCTTAGCCCTCACCCGCACACTCTTGAGTCCAGCTGAACTCAAACAGGCTCTGGAATTCTCATCCTCCATAACACTGCGACCCTTTAGTACAGTTCCTCATTCTGTGGTGACCCAACAGCCAGAAATTTATAACTGTTGCTCTTCGGAGCTGTAATTTTGCTACTGTTATGAATTGTGATGTAAACATCTGATACGCGGGATATCTGACATGCAGCCTCTGTTAAAAGATTATTTGCAACACCCCAGGGGGTCGCGACCCACAGGTTGAGAAATACCGCTCCAGGACCTGCCAAGCCTAGATTTACACTTTGCAGCCCAGAGTGGTTGAGCATCTGAGAGAGGCCACACAGCAGAGACAGGGGCAGAATTTCTGGCTTTCTATCCAGATGTTTCAGGAAGAGGCACAGTATTGGGGGTAAACCTCACCCACAGCCCCCCCAGGCTGGGGCTTCAGAACTAAGCTCTCTTTGCCCATAGGCAGGCTGTCAATGCCACGGGGCACCTCACGGACACACTGTGGCTCATCCCGATCACGTTCCTGACCATCGGCTACGGGGACGTGGTTCCTGGCACCATGTGGGGCAAGATTGTCTGCTTGTGCACTGGAGTCATGGTGAGTACTGCCCCGCCCCCCAAGACTCTCTCCTGGCCACTGCTGCTATCCGTGGTTCAGGACACCAGGGGCCAACACGGGTCCTCCGTGACATCCCTGAGAAATGTGGGTATCTAGACGCCGCCCCCCCCCCCAGCTTCATTCTTTATTCAAGACCCAGATATCAGTCCCATTTCTCTCTCCCCTTCATCTTCCTCCTTCCCTCCCGTTTCTCCTTCCTCTCTCCTCCTCCTCCTCCTTTAAGTAAGGGGCTTGTATCCTAGGCTAGCCTCAAGCCTCCAATGTACTCCAGGCTGGCCTTAAACCCTCGGTACTCCTGCTTGGCCTTTCAGGCCGGCTGCGTACCGCACATGACCTATTTTGAGACTGCTGTCTCTTGGTCTTTCCTAGAACCCAGGGTTCATTTCCTCAAACCCAGGCCCCGATTTCCCAGTCCCATTTCTTCCTGAGTCCAAGGATCCAGTCTCCCCTCCTCCCCTAGGGAGAGCTGGGTGGAAAGTCACCGTACGGAGTATGTTTGGGGGACCAGGCTTCATAGACTCAAGCCCCACTTCGTCCCTTGCTGGCTTCGGAGTTCGGGCAAACCTTACGTGATGTTTCTGGACCTAGGTGGCCCCATTTGCAAAGTGGGTGCAGTCCCAGCATCCTCCTTATGGGGTTGTTGAAAGGGCAAGTGAGCAACATCAAGTCAAGGGTTCAAACAGGAAGCACAGGCGGCGTTCAGTAAAAACAGCAGAGAGGGGGCGGGGCGGGGGCGGCGGTGGGGCGGGGCTACACATCTGTTCCGACCCCAGCCCCTGAGCTCTCTGGGAGGAAGTGGGGGCTGGGGGCAGTTGTTGTCATGGATCCCACGCATTTCTGCAGTCCGCTGTTGCCACCCTTGCTCCTGAGCCCTTCAGGCAGAGCCTCCTACCTCCAGGCTCTGTCCGCCCTACAATCACAATCACCCTCCTTCCTACTACAGACCCCACCCCCACCATCCAGCTCCTTCCACCCAGCTCCTTCTCCCTCTTGAGCCCCAGCCCCAAGTGCCTTGGCCTAGGCCTTCCCACAGGGGACCTAAGCCACCAGCTCCCTCCCAGCCCTGATGCGGCCCCAGGACATGCTGGGTCCCGTAAGCCATGGGGGAGCGATGGCGTGGCAGGAGGCAGGTTGGTTACGCACACAGTAGGTGGACAGAAAAGCCAGAAAAAAACGTTCCTGAGCCCCTCGGGGCCCCTCAGGACTGTGTCTGCTTGACAGAAAGAGAAACGGAAAGTATGAGACATGATCAGTAGACACACGTGCACGCGCACGCACACGCACACACTGCCTGGCTCAGAGCCTCCACGGCTCGAGATAATAGCATCTTTTTAATACTTTTACATTATATTTAGTTATTTATTTGGGGGTAGCCTGCATGTCAGGGCCCTCACATTGAGTCCAAGGGCAACTTTTTGTTTGTTTGTTTGTTTGTTTTTTGTTTTTTGTTTTTTTGGATTTGGTTTTTCCGAGACAGGGTTTCTCTGTGTAGCCCTGGCTGTCCTGGAACTCACTCTGTAGACCAGGCTGGCTTTAAACTCAGAAATCCACCTGCCTCTGCCTCCCAAGTGCTGGGATTACAGGCGTGAGCCAACACTGCCCGGCTCAAGGGCAACTTTTAGAGAGTGGGTTTCCTCCTCTACCCTGAGAGGTTTGGATGCGGACGGGGACACATCACAGATCACCAGGCCTGGTGGCAAGTGCCTCTTGTCCTCAGAGTCATCTCAATAACATTTCCATGTTGTTTGTTTTTGGGGGGAGGGAGTGGACAAAGGGCTCATGTAGCCCAGGCTGGCCCCAAGCCTGCCATAGAACAAAGGCTGATCCTCCTGCCTCAGTGCTGTCCCCTGGTACTGGGTCTATAGGTGTCTGTCACAGAGCCTAACTGTGGAGCAGACTGGTCCTCTGTGCCAGTCTCTGCTCTGATGTTTTCCAGTGGCAACTGGTGGCGTTTTCACAGATACTGGGAGGACATATCTGTCCCCTAGAGAGGCTGTCCTCTCATCTGCTAATCAGTTATTTAAGGAAAGAGGCGTTTGAGCTGCGGGGGCGGGGGGGGGGGAGCATGCCTGTGAATCCAGAACTGGAGGATTGATGCAGGTTTGGGGGTAGCCTGGGCTACATAGAAAGACTCTGTCCACACCCCAAGACAAACAGGGCTGGGAATTTGGCTTGTCCAGCATTCGTGAAGACCTGTTTTGGGTCCCCAGTTATTAACTGGGCATCATGATAAGTGGCTCTACCGCCAGCACTTTGGAGGTGGAGGCAGCAGATCAGAAGTTTGAGGCCATTCTTGGTCACACAGTGAACTCAGGCCAGCCCGATAGTCCCGTTGACGGTGGCTGTACCTGCCCTGTGTGGCTGATGCCCTGATGGCACCGTCTCATCTGAGTCCTACGGAATCACACGCCTCGCTTGGTGTGCCCACAGGGGGTCTGCTGTACGGCTCTCCTAGTGGCGGTGGTGGCCCGGAAGCTGGAGTTCAACAAGGCGGAGAAACACGTGCACAACTTCATGATGGACATCCATTACGCCAAAGAGGTGAGACCGGGCACGGGACGCAGACCGGGGCTGTAGCTCAGTGGTTAGAGCCTCCCCCCAGCTTGCATAGGGCCCTGAGTTCAACCCCAAGCACCGCGTAAACCGGGCATGGTGGTGTGGCCCTGTAATCTCAACATTCAGAAGACGGAGGCAGGAGGATCAGGATCAGGGGTTCAAGGTAATCCTCGGCTATGTAGGGAGTCCGAGGCCAGCTGGGATGCAGGAGACTGCCCCGTATTAAAAAAAAAAAAAAAAAAAAAAAAAAAAAGCCAGGAGCCGGGCGGTGGTGGCGCACGCCTGTAATCCCAGCACTCTGGGAAGCAGAGGCAGGCGGATCTCTGAGTTCGAGGCCAGCCTGGTCTACAGAGTGAGTTCCAGGACAGCCAGGGCTACACAGAGAAACCCTGTCTCGAAAAAACCAAAAAGCAAAAAAACAAAAACAAAAAACAAAAAAGGCCAGGTCCCCTTAGAGCGTGATGGTTCACGCGTGTAGCCCATTACTTAGGAGGATTAGACAGTCTGATGGCAGGGAATTTGAGGCCAACCTGGTCTACATAGCAAGACCTTAAATGAAAAAATCCAGTGCCCCCACTTCTAAGCCAGGTTTTAGAGATCCCGGGCACCTCTCTCCCCTGACACTCTGTCGCCCCGCCTCGCCCCGCCCCGCCCCGCCAGATGAAGGAGTCAGCCGCGCGGCTGCTGCAGGAAGCCTGGATGTACTACAAACACACTCGAAGGAAGGACTCCCGAGCGGCCCGCAGGCACCAGCGCAAGATGCTGGCTGCCATCCACACGTGAGGGCCTCCCCGTGTCCCTGTCACCTCTCTGCCCAGCTCATGTGTGTGTGCCCAGGCCTGCCCAAGACGGACCCGACTGGGTGTTAATGGCCCTGGATTCCCCGGGGGCGGGGGGCGGGGGGTGGGCTCCTGCTCTGAGGCAGACTGCTCGTTTGTGTCCTAGCTCTCCTCCCCTCACCCCTACCCTCTGACTTACCCAGGGACCAAGCTTAGAACTGAGCCCACCTCCCCGCAGGTTCCGCCAGGTACGGCTGAAACACCGGAAGCTCCGGGAGCAAGTGAATTCCATGGTGGACATCTCCAAGGTACCAGGGCCCTGGGGAGGGGGTCTTGGGGAAGGGGCAAGAGATGGGACTGAGGATGGAAGACAGGGACATGAACCTGTGAAGGAGGGACTCGCAGACCTAGACAGGGTAGCCCAGGCCTGGATTCCCAATACTGGGGAAGTGGATGGATTGTGGGTTCAAGACCAGCCTGGGCTACCTGAGACCCTAGCTCAAAAATAAAATAAAATAAAATAAAATAAAATAAAATAAAATAAAATAAAATAAAATAAAATAAAGTAAAATAAAATAAATAAAATAAAATAAAATGCTGGCAGTGGTGGCACACACCTTTAATCCTAGCACTCCTGAGGCAGAGAGGCAGTGGATTTCTGAGTTCCTGGTCAGCCTGGTCTACAGAGTGAGTTCCAGGATAGCCAGGGCTACACAGAGAAACCCTGTCTCAAGAAAAACAAACGAACAAACAAAAACCGAGTAGCCCCACCCGAAGGCCCAGTGAAAAGGATTAGTGACCTGAGTTGTATTCCCAGAACCCACAATAAAGGTAGAAGAAACTGGAAAGTGGACCCCACAACGTTGTTCTGCGACCTCCAGTCACGGGCCCCTCTCCCCTAATCTTTGCACGTACAATAGTAAAGGATTTGTTTTTAAAACAAACTGACTGGATGAAAGGGGGGGGTCACCGTGGGGAGGTGAAAGGCACAGGTGTGCAGGAAGGGTTACCAGACAGAGGAAAAAACCTCCCACGCTTGGAAGACGCCAGCACCCCCCCCCCTTTTAGACTTAAGAAAAAGAAAGGAAAAAAAGAAAACCACCAAAGAGCGCCAATGTTTGGTTTCAAATTATCTTTATCACTTACATGTGGACGGATATATATTTCCTTCCAGGTGCGACTCTTATGCAAATAAAACCGGGCAAACTAACAGAGCAGCTCAAACACTGACAGCAAACCCAACTTTAAAAAATTAAGGGACACCGCGACAGGTGATGAAACTGTTTCAGCAAAAGCCAGTTCCTGGCGCTGTTGTGAAGCGGGTCCCGGAGGGCAGAGGGGTCCCCTCCCGGCTAAGGCTCAGAGCCATCGCCTCCACCAGCGCTGGTGACGTCATGCCCCTTTGGCCTGGCTCACGTGGACCCTTCTTTATGTGGTGGCCTTTTCTTGTTAGCCCAGCACAGTTCAAACAGCCACCGTTGGCACTAAGGCCACGGTAAACATAGTCACAGACACAGGTCCCCACAGGACATGACACGTCTCAGGAAACAGGGTGGCTCTGATCAGCCGGCATTTGGGCCGCTGTGGATGGAGGTTATAGGGTCTGAGCGCAGAATCCCAAGGTTCCCACAGCAAGCTCACAGACAAGTTTGGAGATGAGCGCTTGCAGTCCCCAGCCTTGCAAAAACCAGGCTTGGCAGTGCAATGCTTATAATCCCAGCATTTGGGAGGCAGAGGCAGGAAGATCAGGAATTCAGGCTAAAGAGATGATTCAGCAGTTAAGACCCCCTCCTGCTCTCGCAGCCGACTCAGGTTGGGTTCCCAGCTCCCGAAGGCAGCTGTCATCTGTCTGTAACTCCAGTAACACAGTACATTCAGCTCCAGCTTGGGCTACAACAGACTTTGCCCCACACACCCTTAAAAAAATGAACAGATCTCCAGGGCCAGAGAGCGCTCGGCCGTGTTCTGCTCTCCCACTCGGAGGAGCAGGCAGCGCTCCTCGAGGTCTCACTCCGGTGTCCCTCTCCCACTCAGATGCACATGATCCTGTGCGACCTGCAGCTGGGTCTCAGCACCTCGCACCGGGCCTTGGAGAAGAGAATCGACGGGCTGGCAGGAAAGCTGGATGCCCTGACCGAGCTGCTCGGCGCGGCTCTGCAGCAGCAGCAGTTACAAGAACCCAGCCAGGAGGCCACATAGCTGGTGAGGGGGCAGGGAGCGGGCCAGGAAAAATCCCGAGGAAGAGACAGGCACCCATGGCCGCTGCCTGGTGCGGCTGTTGCTTATAGATACGGCCGCCCTTTCTCTGAAGCTGTCTCACCTCTTAGAACTCCTGAGTTCAGGGCTGGGAAAAAGGGGAGCGATTCCTTCTGCACTTGTCAGCCTCATTTCTCACGCTTTTGTGCGAGGGGGCGTGGACAAAGGACTGACGAAGGAATCTAGGAATCTAGGGCCTTGTGTATTCTAGGCAGGGGCTCTACCACTGAGCCACGCCCCCCAGCCCCTCCCTGGGGGATTCTAGGCAGGGCCTCTACCACTGAGCCACGCCCCCAGCTCCTCCCTGGGGGATGCTAGGCAGGGGCTCTACCACTGAGCCACGCCCCCAGCCCCTCACTGGGGGATTTTAGGCGGGGCTCTACCACTGAGCCACGCCCCCAGCCCCTCACTGGGGAATTCTAGGCGGGGCTCTACCACTGAGCCACGCCCCCAGCCCCTCACTGGGGAATTCTAGGCGGGGCTCTACCACTGAGCCACGCCCCCAGCTCCTCCCTGGGGGATCCTAGGTGGGGCTCTACTCTGTCCCCTAACTAGTGGCTTCCGGCTTCCCAGCCCTCTCCCTGTTTTGGATTGCTCTCTGTCCCTCTGCACACCTGTCTCTCCTCGCCTGGCTGTGGCCCCTTCTGTCTTCCCACCTCCGGACATTCTCCGCCTCCGGCATCCCTGCTCCTATGATTTCTAGCCAGTTACCGATCTACCCTCTCCTCAGGATTCACCAAAGAATCAGGCTATGTACCCAAGGACTGAGCTCAACGACGTGCTCCCTGCCAATTCCGACCAAGCCCCACAATAAATCACCTCAAGATGCCAGGACCCAAGTGATCCACGTTGAAATGCACGGACTCTGGTGGTAGCAGCCGTGAGTGGACACTGGCTTGGACCTCCCACGGCAATGGAAACGTGGTCACCACTACACATAGGCCCTCATCAGAAGCCCTTTCTGCTGTGCTGCTGTTCGCGACCCCTCGATCTCTGTTGGAGGAGGACGTGCCTGGGGTCCAGGATGCTAGGAAACTTCAGTTAACCGCGGGCCGGCCTCGCTGAAGGAACCAGGTCCGAGCGGTGGGAGGTGCTGCCCCCTGGTGGACGCCAGGGAAGACGCCGCTTCCCCCGGATCCGGAGACTGCGCGGGAGGAGGGTGCGGGTGCCGCACACCGTTCCGCCCTGTACTTTGTAATAAATGGTAAACAAAGTCAGAAGCTGCCGTTTCTTTCCAAACACCCAAATCCTTCCGATCTTGCTGCGGGAGGCACTTGCCCTGTCCCGAGCCTCAGTTTCCCCAGCTGTAGAGGAGTCTGGTGGCATATGCTTACCCATATGTTCACACTACTCAGGAGGCTGGGTTACCAGATGGACTAGGGAGGCAGAGGCAGGAGGATCTCTGTCAGTCCAATGCCAGTCTAGTCTACCTAGTGAACTCCAGGACAGCTAGGTGTACATACTAAAACCTGGCCTCAAAACAGCCAAACAAAAACAAAACCAGTGGAAGGCAGGAAGAACTTGAGTTTGGGGCTAGCCTCACCTATAATCCCAACACTTATTTACAAGGTGGAGGCAGGATTAGGAGTTAAAGGCCAGCCTCAGTCACATGAGATGCTGCCTCAAAAAACAACAAAATGGGTTGGCACTACGGCTCAGTGGGTACAGGAACTTGCAGCCAAGCCTGACAACTGGAGTTCAGTCCCCAGGACCAGCAGGTGGGTAAAGGGAGAGACCTGACTCCCACAAGTTACCCTCTGATATGTGTGGAGTGGCAGGCCCCACTCACCGCCCACAAATAAATACGCGGTAAAAAAGAAAAGAGTCGGGCGGTGGTGGTGCACGCCTGTAATCTCAACACTCTGGGAGGCAGAGGCAGGCGGATTTCTGAGTTCGAGGCCAGCCTGGTCTACAGAGTGAGTTCCAGGACAGCCAGGGCTACACAGAGAAACCCTGTCTCGGGGAAAAAAAAAAAAAAAGCCAAGTCCCCTGAAGTGCCCGCCCGGCTTTATAACATCGGGATGGTTGAAATCAACTTCCTGCTGGGTCTGAAGCCAGAGCAAAGGGTTTGAATTCAGGCAGCCGGGCGTGGAGATCTTCATTTCTTCATTCTACCCTCTACTTGCTGTGTGACCTAGGCTCCATTTCTCTGAACATTCCACTTCACTCGTGAAATGTTGTGTGTCCATGGAACCACTGTGATGATGTATGAAAACACAGTGCCACTGGGCGTGACGAGGGGGGCGGATCAGCGGTTAGTATCGTCCCGAGCTCGAGGGACCGTTTGGACCCGTGTTGATCATGGTGTGTGAGGCTGCACACCCTTCATAACTTCTCCCATCCATCTCTCTCTCTCTCTCTCTCTCTCTCTCTCTCTCTCACACACACACACACACACACACACACACGGAGCCGGCTGGGTCCCCGGACTGTCAGAGGACCTACTGTGTGCCCAGCGTTTTGAGACTCTCTTTTTATTTTGTAATGCTTTGGTTTGGTTTATGTGTCTGTGTATGTTCTTGAGGCCCCGAGTCAAGCTTGAGTGTCAACCTAGGACTCTGTTCCCCCATTTTTTTTTCATCTTTTCTGAGGCAGGGTCTCACCAGGCTCTCCTGGAACTCCATATGTAAACCCGGCCAGGCTCGAACCCGACAGATCCGCCTGCCTCTGCCTCCCAAGTGCTGAGATCAACGGTGTGCGGGGGCGTCGCTGGGTTCAGCTCCCATGCAGTATGCGTGGTCGGAGAGCAGCAGACATTAGCCTGTGCTAGCCTTCTCGGGCACGCGCAGCCTGGGTGCTCTCACATGGGTTCAGGGGCCCACGGCTCATGCTTGATCCCCACGCCAGCTGAGGGATCTCCCCAGCTCTGCTGTTGTACTTGAGACAGGGTCATTATGTAGCCCAGGCTACCCTGGTACTTTGTAGTCCAGGTTAGCCTTGAACTCAATCCTTGGGCCTCAGCCTCCTGAGTATTAGGATTACTGTCATGTGCCACCTCTGGCTAAGCAATCTTTTTTTTTTTTTTAATACTGTGTGTGTGTGTGTGTTTGCACACACACGTGTGCCCAGGTGTACCATGGGCACATGTGGAGGTCAGAAGACAACTGCCACAGTCAATTCTTTCTCTCTCCTATGTCAGTCCCAGGGGTCAAAGCTCTTGGTGACAAACGTCTTTGCTCACGGACTCTCTTGCCAGCCCAGTCACCACCACCACCCCCACCACCCCCCAGGCCTCAACTTCCCTATTTCACAGATCTAGAAACTGAGTGTGCAGGGCATGCAGGCCCGCTCCAAGGTTCCAGCCAGGAAGCCACACATCCGGCTGCAGAGGCCAGCTTCCCAGCCGGCCTGTCCCCTGGCTGTTCTGCCCGCCAGCCCTGCCCCGAGTGAGTCAGAGACCAGGCCTGGGGCCTGGGACCCAGGTCTGCATTCCTGCTACCCAGGCTGATTCATCCTGGCTTGGGAGGGGAAACCCAGGCTTCGAGTCATTCTGGCTGAGCTATCTTTGGATTTCCCTACAAGTCCTGTCAGTCTCGCCCCTGGGCTAAATCGGGGTCCACCACCCACTGCCTCCGCTGACCTTCCTCTGATTGCCGGCTCACCTGCAGGCCACGCAGTGGTTCCAGAAAGAGACTGGAGAGGTTCCAAAGATGTCCCCCGAGAGAAGCCCTCGGGCCTAGGGCCATGTCCTGTCTAGCCGTTCCTTGGGAACCACTGCTCCCCTCCAGATCACAGTCAGCTGGCTAATCCTCCTTTAGGGGCTTAGATGCCCCCTCCTCCAGGAAGCCCTCCTTAGTATCCTGTCCTGCCATAATATTGATTGGGTATTGATTGGCCAAACACCTCGCTGAGCTCTTTATATGACTCACAAACGGAGGGAAAGAGGGTGCATTAGAGGCTTGAGTTTGCCACGTGAGTTAACTGACTCACAGAAAGATGAATAAATCTGCACAGGCCGGAGTTGTAACTCAGTGGCAGAGTGCTTGCTTAGTTTGTGCCCTGCCCCGAGTTCAAGTTCTCTGACACCAGACAAAAATTTTCAGAAGTCAGAAACACCTGTCAACGCCATAGCAAAGAGATAGGGGAAGATGGGGGTACATGCCTGTAACCCCAGAACTTAGGGGCCTGGGGGAGGAGGATCATAAGCTAAGGGCCAGCCTGTGCTACGAGGGGAGGAACTGGGATGTGGTCTGCATCCCACTGCATCCCAAGCACTCGCTCAGCCATTAGACTATATGTTAGTGTCGTCCATTCTTCCTTGTTCTGCCTCTGGATCTCTTTAACTAGGGAGCCGGGAACAAGCGCCTCCCCGTCCCCATCCCAGGGTGCCAATGATAAACCACGGCGCGAGTCCACCCAGGTCCAACTGGGGAACCCTGAGTTCACTGGGTTTATTACAGAGCCTGAGTGGGGGCTTACTGTAGCGCGTGGGTAACCCCAAAGCAGCCATGCCACTTGGGGGGTCTAACCCCAGCTTGGATGAAGGCTTCCCCCAACCCCACAGACAGAGCACCCCTTTGTCTGTGTACTCCTGGGGCCACTGGGCCGTGTGCATCCAGCCGGCCAGGGGTGCAGGGGGGCTGGAATTCTGGGCAAGGGTCTGATGAGCGTCTCCAAGCCCCCCTCTATGAGGGGACAGACAGGGGGCCAATCTCCAGGGCCTTCAGCACGTGCTCAGAGATGCTCTGCTGAAGATGACCACTGTGCTTGGAGTCCAGCCGGCTCTCCACAACGCTCTCAGTGTCGAAGGTCCCAGCACACCAGGGGCCTCAGTACATGTCCCCCAAAGAAACACATTTTATGTATCTGGGTAGCGGGGAGCACCCCTGCCTTCAGAGAAATCAGATGTGGAGATGGGGGTGGGGAAGCAGCTCAATGGTACAGTGCTTCTGCAGCACGTGCCGACTCCTGGACACCACCCACAGCAACACAGCCCCGTGTACACACACACACACACACCTGGACCCATCCACAGCAACACAGCCTCACATACACACACACACACACACACACCTGGACCCATCCACAGCAACACAGCCCCATGTACACACACACACACACACACACACACACACACCTGGACCCATCCACAGCAACACACCCCCATGTACACACAAACAAGCACACACACACACACCTGGATTCCATCCACAGCAACACACCCCCATGAACACACACATTGTACATGTCAGTACACTGGCACATGCACATGTACACACTCATGCAAACATACCCACGCCCACGTATGTGCTATGCATGCACACACTCATGTGCACATCCTTTATAATGGTTTTGACGGAAACAAAGTCAGGAACATGGGGGCTTTCGGCGGACACCAGGAGTTCCCACAAGGTCTCAAATCCCAGTGTATCTTGAACCTGTCCTGACAACCTGTCCCTGTTCTCAGTGGGGCTCGGATCCTGCCCCCCCCACACACACACTTTCCAGTAGCGTTCACTCCCCTTCCCTGTCATCAAATCAATGCTTCCGAAAACCCCAGCGCCAGGCAAGAACTGAGCTGCAGACGTTGAGTCAGAGGGTGCTGACCTCCAAGGCTCCGTCTGGCGACTTGAGTTACTTCCCTCTCTCATTTCACTTCTGCCTGCACTCCCGTGTGTGTGTGTGTGTGTGTGTGTGTGTGTGTGTGTGTGTGTGTGTGTGTGGCGGTGGGGGTGGTGATCAGGGCTCAGAGAGGAGTAAGGGAGGGGCCAGGAGCCAGTCTCCCTCCTTAAGGTATATCACCACCCTCCTCCAGCCCCGAGGACCTTCCTAACATCCAGCCTGATTGTGCCCTTCCCTGCTCAAAACGCAGTGGCTTCCGCAGGCTTTCACTCAAGGCTTAGCACGGACGACGAAGCGCGCCCTCTTCTGCTCCCTCATTACTTTGCGGTGCTGGAGGTTGAACCAAAGGCATATAAATGCCCTGGGCAGCGGGCTACTGTTACACTATCGCAACCCTCACTATTGGATTCAATTGTAGGCAACATTCTAGGACTCAAACTACTGAGCCACGCCCCCAGCCCCTCACTGGGGGATTCCAGGCAGGGGCTCTCCCACTATTGTCAGTTGTGTGTGTGTGTGTGTGTGTGTGTCTGTGCTAGTTTGTGCAGAATTTGGAGGTCAACCCAAGGTCAATCTTTAGGGACAACCTACCTTAGTTTTTGTTTTGTTTTAGCCAGGGGCTCTCACTGGCCGGGAGCTTGCTAATGAGATTGTGTAGGCTGGGTAGTGGCTTCCCAGTGCTGGGATTACAAGACTGCACTTGTCTCCGGCTTCTGTAGGTGGGTCCTGGTGGCCAGACTAAGTTCCTCTGGCTCACACAGTAAGCTCTTTACCAACTGAGCTAGCTGTGTAGATGTCTTATTTGAATTTTATAGACAGATCTCATTACGTAAATCCAGGCTGGCCTGGAATTCACTATGCGGCTCAGCAAGGCTTACACCACTCTCGATGATCCTCCTGAATTCTGGAATTTCAAGCATGGGCCAGTGCAGACAGCTTTTTTTTTTAATAACTGAGAATTATTTTCATACAGATGAAACAAATATTAATCTCAATCTCAACGCACTCTTGCAAATGATAGCTTTTCTCTGCGTGCGTACATATGCACATGTATGGGCACAGGTATAGCAGCTGGAGGACCACTTGTGGGACATGATCTTTCTGTCATGTGGGACCCAGGGATCAGCCTCAGACCTAGGGTCATCACAGGTGCTTGCCAAGCCGTCTCACTGGCCCTCAGTGAATTTTGATGGATACACTCACAGGATTGCTCACTGCTCAACCCAAACGAGAAGTCCCCCCCCCAAGCCCCCTCGGCCTCTGTACTCCTCCAGGCCCCCACCCACCCCGGGTCACAGCAGTGCTGGTTTCCACACCATTCCTGTGTTAACCTGGGATCTCCCCTCCCCCACCCCAGAACCATTTTCTTCAGGTCCGGGAAGGGAGGGGGATTCTCAGCAACTGCTATGTCCCCTGAGCAGTGGGATGTCGCGGCGGGGGGGGGGGGAAGGGGGTGTCAGTGTAGTTTCTTCGAGGCCTGGCTCCGTGTTCCCTGCACCACCACCACCAGCGCTGCCCTCGCAGCCCTCCCCCTGTCCGCTCCCCTCCACTCCCCAGTCCAGGTAGCATGGCGTTCTCCTGCCCCATCCGCTTAGAACAGATGTCTCCAGTGTAGGTACTGTGATTTATTACCACTGTAAACATCCGCGCTCAGCTGGCTGCGCAGAAGGCTGCCTGGAGCCTTTGTGCCGGGGACTCGGCCAACATACCACAGCCAAGCAGTGCTTTTTATGGGGCAAAGGGAGTGCCGAACGAACGGCAAAACCTTCTTACCGAGATGAGATGGAGATGAGATGGCCCTTCGGTCCTGGGCACCCTCTCTCGCTTCCTTATGGACAGACTCCCCACCCCCACCCCCCATCCCCACCCCCACCCCGCCCAGCACAGTGGCGCTCGCCTGTAATCTCCTAATCGCGATGCTCTGTAAACTGAGGCAGGGGATCCAGCCTTCAAGGTCATCCGCAACCAGGAGCCCAGAGTATGTGAGACAGGTCTTTAAAAAAAAATGAGACAAAAGGAGAGAAGAAAGGAAGGAAAAAGGGGGAGGAGGTAGAGAAAGAGGGAGGGGAGAGGGGAGGGAGGAGAGGGGGAGGGAATTAGCGTGAAAAGATGTCTCAGGAGTTGAGAAAGTTACTCCACATTATTGTTAAGAATGCCACCCGTCTGTGTCTCATATTCACTGAGACAGGGCCTCACTGTGGGGGCCGATGGTGGCTCTCCTGTCACAGCCTTCAGAGGGCTGCGGTAACAGGCATGTGACACCACACTTTTTTTTTTTCCGTATTGGAGACGGGGGTTTCTCTGACTGTCCTTGACTCGCTTTGTAGACCGGGATCTCAAACTCCCAGAGATCCTCCTGCCTCTGCCTCCGGAGCACAGATTGAAGGCGGTCACAGCCGAAGCCGGCTGGGCTCCACGCTCCTTATACTCTTTCTCTACAAAGTTCTGTTTGTCCCAGGAAGGGGCAGACGAGGACCGACAGACCTCTCTGCAGAATATATACTTTAATTTTGAGAAATTTTCATAGTAGAGTTAGACTGGGGAGCTTAAGAGCCTTGCCTTTGCTGGTGACACAGGCCTAGGACTGCAATTCCTTGGGAAGCCTCAAAAGTTAAAGGACTCTCTGAGCTACAAATACAAAGGGAATTCTAGGCTAGTCTGGGTTACTCAGTGAGACACTGTTTCAAAATGAAAACATTTTTAAAAAGGGCTGGGGGCGTGGCTCAGTGGTAGAGCCCCTGCCTAGAATCCCGCAGTGAGGGGCTGGGGGCGTGGCTCAGTGGTAGAGCCCCTGACTAGTGTCCCCCAGGGAGGGGCTGAGGGCGTGGCTCAGTGGTAGAGCCCCTGACTAGTGTCCCCCAGGGAGGGGCTGAGGGCGTGGCTCAGTGGTAGAGCCCCGCCTAGAATCCCCCAGGGAGGGGCTGGGGGCGTGGCTCAGTGGTAGAGCCCCTGACTAGTGTCCCCCAGTGAGGGGCTGGGGCGTGGCTCAGTGGTAGAACTTCTGCCTGGAATCCCCAGTGAGGGGCTGGGGCTTGGCTCAGTGGTAGAGTATTTGCCTAGCTTATCTGAGACTCTGGACTCAGCCCCTAGCATCACATACACAGACCAAGAAGTCTTTGTCTTTCTCACGCTGGACTCCAGGTTCACCTCTACCTCATCACCTTCTCTTTGAAGCCCTTTGTTCCCATGGCTCCGAGTCATGGCCTCCGCAATGACCTTGCTCTTTGGCCTCTTGCCAGCACTCAGCTCCTTTCCTTATCCCAAGTCCAAGAGAGAGACCCAGCCTCGCCTGTCTTCTCCAGCCACTCAGACTAGATGACCGCAGCAGGTTTCCAGACTTGAAATATCAGCTACATGTAAATTTAGCATACCTGTGTAATTATTGGTAAGACACCACATACCTGTCATGTGCTTAAGACAAACAAAATCCAGAAGGAAAATGCATTCTCTGCTGCTCTGATCATGGAGAGTTGGCTCAGTGGCTAAGCGCACTGGCTGCTCTCCTAAAGGGCCTGGGTTTGGACCCCAGCACCCACATGGCAGCTCACAGCTGTGTAACTCCAGTTCTAAGTCCTCTCTGACCTCAGTGGCTACTGCGCATATATGGAGCACAGCCACACCTGCTGGCAAAACTTCCAGTTAAGCACACTTCAAACCCAATAGCTGGTGAAGGGTGGTCACAAGTTCGAGCCAGCCTGGGCTACAAAGTGAGGGCAGGGCAACTCAGGCTTAGGAGACTGTCTCCAAAGATTGCCCTGCATCAAAACCTTCTTTAAAGAAAAATATGGCAGGGTGGTGGTGGCGCACGCCTTTAATCCCAGCACTTGGGAGGCAGAGGCAGGTGAATTTCTGAGTTCGAGGCCAGCCTGGTCTACAGAGTGAGTTCCAGGACAGCCAGGGCTACACAGAGAAACCCTGTCTCGAAAAACCGAAAGAAAGAAAGAAAGAAAGAAAGAAAGAAAGAAAGAAAGAAAGAAAGAAAGAAAGAAAGAAAGAAAAGAAAGAAAAATATGTTTCTTTACGTTTTGAGTGTGCATGCGTGTGTGTGTGTGTGTGTGTGTGTGTGTGTGCGCGTGTTTATGTGCACCGCAGGCACACTGCTCTGTGTATGTGGCCAGAGGTGTCGGACCTCCCAGAGCTGGATTTACGGGAGGTTCTCAGCTGTCTGATGTGGGTGCTTGAAACTGAACCAGTCCTCTAAAGAGCAGAGGGACTTTAACCAGTAAGCCATCTCTCTCTCCAGCCCCTCCAAAAGAGCTTCTCCCCATCGTGCATCGGCGCAGTTTTAGTATGCGCATGCGCGGTAGAAAGGCTCACTCCTGCCCCCATGCACTCCTCTGGCACCTACATTCTTGGGTCATGAGAACCTCTGAAGTTTCTTTCAGCCAACTCCACGCATTCCCCGTGTGGTTATCATCTGTAGCCATCTCGTTGCTCGGTGGATCCCTGAGATAACTGTCTGTCACCCCTGAGTCACGCTTCCGGTCGCCCTCTCTGCCTCTGCTCAGCCCTCCGAGTGTGTTGCAGTTCTTCAAGCCTCTCAATCAGCATCCAGGGGCAGCTTGCCTAGGCGAGCCTGCCCCGCGCCATGCTTGCCTGCAGGCCTTTCTCCTCCGGGCGCCCAGCCACGGTATCATCCCTGTGGTCATGTGACGGAGAGCACGGTGCCTTCCCAAGTCTCCCCTAGTCCTGACTCGCTCGGCTCTCACCTTTACCCTGCGGGCATCCCCAGTGAAGTTTGGTGGTTCACTAGGGAAACATTGTCTTAAAGTAATAATATCAATAAATAAGGCACAGAACATGTTAAGCCTTGTTCTCGTTAACAGCCGGATGTCATAAATCCTTACCATGACTCAGGAAGGTGGCACTGACCTGAGTTTTGTCCCAGAAACATGATGTTGTCTCCTGATCTCCACGTGTATGCCGAGGTGCCCACCCACCTTCCCACCCCCAGTCCACATTTCCCTATCCTGTGCTCATACAATAAAGAAATGGGAAAAAATTGAAAAGGAAAGCCCATTCTACATATTGCTGTTCCCCTCTCCCTCTTGCTGTTCGGATGGCCTCTAGCCACCTCCACGGGTGTCCAACCCCCACTCTTGGGGACAGGCATGCACACCTGTGCAAGGATCAAACTCAGTTCTTCAGGCCTAGCAGCAAGAACCTTTCCTGGCTGAACCATCCCGCCAGCCCCAACACAGTGTTGGTGTATACAGAGCAAAGCATTCATCGTGAACTTGTAGGACTCATTCTGTCCCCTTGCAATGGTCATCTCCTTCCTTGATCCTTTGAAAGTTGCATCCTCGCCAGGAATGGCGGCATGTACCTATGATCCTAGTACTTGGGAGGTGGAGGCAGGAGGACCAGCAGTTTACGGTCATCCTTGGCTACACACTGAGTTCGAATCCAGCCCGGACTACAGAGACTCTGCACAAGGGTTCGTCCCTCACTGAGCCTTTTTACAAGGATTATGTTCCTTTGCTTTTGGTTTAACATTTTAATTCTAAAGAAAAGTAAATGACTACAATGTGAGCTCCTACATAAACCTTTCTCGGGTTTATAGAATTTTGAAAGCCCTGCTGACCCTCAGATGACATCAGAGCCCATGCACTAACACAAAATATGCAAAGTGTTATGCAGTTGAGCATAAAAAAGTGATGAGACCATTGAGAGAGGAGAGAGAGAGAGACAGAGAGAGAAAGAGACAGAGAGAGAGAGAGACAGAGACAGAGAGAGAGACAGAGAGAGGGAGGGGCAGGCCCTCAGAGGCCTAAGTCCACTTTGAGCTTCCACAAGGAAGAAAGGAGACATTCTTCTGGGAGTGGAAACCCAGCTTCCTGTGCGGCTGCCCTGTCCACGGTCTCCATGCACCTCCACTCCCCCTCTTCAGAAAACCTTGTGGTGTGAGTGTGGTGGCTCTCACCTTAAATCCCACCACCTGGGAGTCACAGGCAGGCAGACCTCCGAGTTCAAGGCCAGACTGATTTACATAAGACGTTCAGGGCTAGCTAGGACTCCATAGCGTGACCCCTGTCCCCCCCCAAAAAAAGTTTCCTTGTGTCCCAGGATTGTCCAAATGCCAGCCCTTGAATAAACGTGACTCCCCATACCCTCTCTTATCTCCTGTTTGCTTTTATGCTTCTAACATCAGCCTTACCTCGTACACTTAGTGCTATTATTTAGTGAGGATACAGTTGTTTTCTTAGCAGTTTCAGATGTGGGATTGACTGTTAACTGTAGTCACGTGTCAGACTGTGTGTGTGGTGGGGGTGCACGCAGGTGACTCTGGATGCACACACCTGTGCACACAGTGAGGTTTTGTGTCGTGCCCCGTGGCTTGCCACCTCATCGCCTTGAGGCGGGCTATCTGGCCGAAACAGGAGCTCAGCAGTCGGCAGCACCCAGCACCTTCTGCATCCACCCTCCCAACAAACGCTGTAGCTCCAGTCCCGCTGGACCTGCCGCCCTCTCCTGGCCTCTGCTGGAGCCAGGCACACTCATGGTGCATTTACACACATGCAGGCAAAACACCGAAACACGCACAAGAGCTTAACTGGAAAGGTAGTCGTGTCAAGCGCAAGTCAAGCATACACAGGAATGTTTGTAGGAAGGAATATTCAGTGTGCGCACATCCACAGAAACGTGTGAGCCTGAGCAGCTAACGGCTTACTTATCCCAGTTCCGCTGCTCTGTGGGGCGGGCGACTGGCGACTCCCACAGCAGTGGGTGCAGGAGCCAGGCTGGCCCACGCCTGGGCCTTCAGGGCATCCCTCTCTTCTGATCGTTCTGCATCTGTTATAAAGACGGAGCGGGTTGTGCAGGGAGACGTAGGCCACAGGGAAGCAGAGCCTGGTGCGCGGTGGCAGCCCAAGATCAACGCCCCTCCCCTGCCCGCCTTGTGGCTTGTATGCAGATGCGTGCACTCACCCATGGGTGCATGTGGCGTTAGGGTCTCTGTCTGTCTCTTACGTGTGTGTGTGTGTGTGTGTGTGTGTGTGTGATGTATACATGACATATAAAGTATGTATATATTTAATGTGTATGTTGTCTGTCTGTCTGTCTATGCACTACATGCATGCTGTGCCCATGGAGGCCAGAAGAGGCCTCTCCTGGAGTGAGTTCAAGGGCAATTTAGTGAGACTCAGTCTCACAAATAAAAGATGGACTAGAGATGGTTCAACAGCACTGGCTGCTCTTAGAGGGCAGGGGTTCGATTCCCGGCGCCCACATGGCAGCTCTTAACCCTCTACCGCTCTAGGCAGGCACAATCATACTAACGAAGCACTCAGACACATAAAAGAAGGCGACATCTTTAAAACCTGTAAGCGCAGGGCTGGGCTGGGGCTCAGTGGTAGGGTGCTCACTTGAATCCAGTCCCCAACACCCTCCCTCAGAAGTCTGAATGCGCACCAGCGAGGGGCAAAGGTGCTTGGGACCCGTGTGATGGAAGGACTGTGCCGATTCCCGCGGCCTCCTCTGGCCTCCCAGTGTGCGTGACTGCACGCGTGCACACACACCCTAGAGGCCACGCATCCCACCTACACCTCAGCGACTCTGGAAGCACTGAGCTCTCACTCTTTATAAACAGCCCTCCCACCATCGCTGCCCTGAGGAGAAACCTGCGCTTTCTGTCTCCAGGCTTGAACTACAAAAAAATCCTTTATGGGCTGGAGAGAAGGCTCAGTGGGTAAGAGCACTGGCTGCTCTTCCAGAGGTCCTGAGTTCAAATCCCAGCAACCACATGGCGGCTCACAACCATCTGTAATGGGATCTGACGCCCTCTTCTGGTGTGTCTGAAGACAGCTACAGTGTACTCATATAAAATAAATTTTAAGTGGTGGCGCACGCCTGTAATCCCTGCACTCTGGGAGGCAGAGGCAGGCGGATTTCTAAGTTTGAGGCCAGCCTGGTCTATAGAGTGAGTTCCAGGACAGCCAGGGCTACACAGAGAAACCCTGTCTCGAAAAAACCAAAAAATAAATAAATAAAATAATAATAAAATAAATTTTAAAAAATATTTACAAGAAAAAAAACTCCTTTAGAGGCTGGCTCTGTGGCCCAGCCATTTCTTTATTAAAGAAAGGAAAATCGTGGAGGTGGAGCTTCTGCCATTTAGCTCTCTTTCCTCCGGGCAACTACAAGCTCCAGGTCGGCAGCCGAGCTCGGGTGGCTGCGCCCTCTGCCCCTTGGCCTTCCGGCTGCTGTGTCCGAAGTCCTTTGGATGCTTGCCCCTCTGTATCCCTGAGCTCCGTGCACCCCCTAATAAATGTATACAAGAGTTCTGTCCTCAACCAGGCTATCTGCGAGCTCATGATTAGATCCGCCCACTTCTGCTGCCCACCTGTGCCGCAGGTCCAAGACTAGACCTTTCTCGATAGGTGTTCTCGCTGTCTTGCAAGAGCTGGGCTCTACTTGCTCAGATAAGAACGTTAGTCCCTCCCTTCTGCCATCCACTACCCTGGTCTGCCAACACTACAGAAGACCCGGGATTCGAACTAGAAACCTTGGCAGTCCACCTAGCCAAACATCAGGCCCGCCCAGAGAAACAGTGCGCACGCGCCACCTCAGCTGCAACGTACTCCCCCACCCCGCCCCGCCCCGCCGCCCCGTTCCTCCGTAATCCGCATGCGTGCTGAAACCAGCCACCTCCATCCACGCATGCTCAGTCTAACTCGTACGTTTGGGTCGCTTGCGCGCCCAGCCCGCGGCGCATGCGCTGAGCCATCAGCGCGCGGGCCCTGACTTCTCGTGCTGCGTACTGTGGCTTCCTCCTTCTTCCTCCTCCTCGGGGCGCTTCCGGGATGCCAAAGCCTGTTCCGGAATAGCCGGCACCCGCTTTCTCTGCCTCTCTCTTGCTCTGCCTTGTGACCTTCCGGCGCCATTTACACGGCAGGTGGCTGTGGAGCACCTCCCCCGCCCGCACCGCACGCCCGTCCGTCACTCAGAGCGCGCGCCGCGACCCAGGAACTAATCAGCAGCGGCCTCAGGTAAGGGGGAGGCAGACGCCGCGAGCCGGCGAGAGGCGTGCGCGCCGACGGGGGCGGGGCTTGAGGGGGTGGGGCGCGTTCAAGCCCCGCCCCCGCGCTGCCGTAACGGCTGGCCAATGGGAGTAGGAACTTGAAGGTCTCGGATCAGCGGCGCCGTTAATTGGAGGTACAAATAAATTAATGGAAACTATAGCACTGTAAAGTGTTCCGCTGGAGAGATGAATTACTGGAGACTCTAGCCACTGTGCAATGCCCCTGTAGTCCCGGGACGATCCTCACAGATCCTCATAATAGTATCCGGAGGAAATTTCCGGACGTACTCCCAAAGAAGCCGACACACCTAGGAATGTTTACACGGAAATTGGATTGGAGGCTCCGTATAAGGCTGCCAAGCAGACATCATTTTAAGTACTAGGGAGCACTTAGGAAAATGGGTGACTAGGACTGGACAAGGTGGCTTACACATGCAATTCCAGTAGTGTGGAGCCAGAAACAGGAGGGTCGCCATGAGTTTGAGACCAGCCTGAGCTACAGAACAGGACCCTGTTTGGGAAGGAGAGGGGAGGAGGAGGAAACTGTAGGCTATTAAGTTGCAGGATGTGTCAAACCTCAAGAGAAAAGCCATTAAGAATTGGGGGGAGGGGGAAGTCTCCTGGAAATCTTTGCAAAGCAGCTTGTCAGTTCTGGAAGATTCCCCAGAAGAGGTGCTTCAGATCTGAGGTGGGAGAGGGGTGGGAAGACAGCTCAGTCTGTGAAGTGCTTGTCTGCAAGCATGAAGACCCGGGTTTGATCCCCAGCAACCACAGAAAAAGCGGAGCTTGGCATCACCATCTTGTTATCCCGGTGCAGGGGAGGCACAAGACAGGCAGCTGTGTGGAGCCGGTTGGCCTACTAGAGAGGCTCCAGGTCCCACTGAGGTAGCCTGCCTGAGAAACAGAGTGGGGCTGGCAGGATGGCTTTATCCCCAGGCCAAAGAATTGATTTCTATGCCCGGGACCTACAGGATGGGAAGAGAAAATGGCCTCCCAGAAGTTGTTGCCTGACCTCCACAAATGTGATCGGGCTCTGTGCGTGCTAGCACGCTGCCATGCGTGTGCCTGTGTCACACCCGCAAGAAACCCAGAAGCTCCCACCCCGAGAGCATGCAGATGAGGCTTCATTTCTGTGAGGTCACTGTAAGAACCCTGTAATGATAAACAATTATACCAGCTTAGTAGTTTGTGGAGAGCTCTTCTGGAGGACTCTGGAAACGGCATTACAGGCCACAGACTGCAGGGAGATGGGGTCTTAGTGCACCATTCCCCATAAAACCCACTAAGCAGAGTCAACGACTGACTCCAGAACAGTGGGCAAATGGTCACAGTGACCATCACTTCAGTAAGGACAGACTCTCCATGGGGCAGGGAATCAGACTGGGGCACTGGGGAGGCCGTCACAATAACAGGCGAGCAGACAGTTAATTGCAGGGAGGAAGGAGTCCCGGGTCTGTGGGGAGAGGGCCTTAGACAGTAAACAGTCATTTAAGACCTGACTCACTGCAGCAAGAATCTGTTAGCAGGCCCTTGCCTCCCTTGGTCAGTCCAGTTTGCGGCTGTGGAGAGGTCACTTGGGCCCGAGAGGGGCTAGACAAGCCCCCACACGGCCCCAAAAGTGCCGCCTCCGTCAGGTCTGGAGTGTTTGACAGGAGCCTGTTGATGTCATTGAGGCCTGAGGTAGGCGTGGAGCGGGTTTTGAGGGAACCCAGTGTGAGGGCCAGACAGTGGGTTTGTAGGTCCTAGGGGTCACATTGTCGCCACCCCTGCCGCTTCTGCTGTTCCCAGAAGGCTGCCATCGCCACTCTGTCACCTTGGGGCCAGGCTCCAATGAGCCCTTGTGTTTGGTCTGCAGGCCACAGTCTGCCAGCCTCACCTCTGGAACCAGAGCAAGCAGGCCCACAGGGTCATGTGGCAGCTGGGCGCGCAGGGGTGTCCTTAGAGCACGCTCTGTTGTGAAGACCCCGAGACACTTTCCCCAGGGGCCTGGAAACCGATAACACCCGTGGTGGAGAGTGGGTCGCATAGTCAGACAGTCCAGAACATGGCGATTAGACTCTGGAGGGACCTGTTTGTTCACGTGAGGGGGGCTGACCAGCTGGAGCAGAAGGTAGGGCCACAGGAACCTAGTGGGACCAGGTAGGTAAAAGGGTGCATGGGAGTGAGCCCCCAGCAGTGTCACCACACATAAATGGGTAAGAGTCCTTCAACCTCACCAGATTGGAGGAAGTCGGCATAAATAGGAGGCCACTGGTGGCCAGCCACTGCCTCAGCACACAGCTCCACTTGGGGTTATTTGGTGTGTGTGTGTGTGTGTGTGTGGTCACATGCACGTGCACGCAGTACCCAAGGAAGCCAGAAGAGGGCAGTGGGTCCCTAGAGCCAGAGTTAGAGGTGCTGGTGAGCTGTCCAGTGTGGGTGCTGGAAGCAGGCCTGGGCCTTCTGAAGAGCGCTGTGCGCTCCCTCACTGCTGAGCCATTGCTCCAGCCTCTGGTCTGTTTGTGGGTTTTGGTTTTGTTGTTTTTTAAGAGTGATCGGGTGGGTGTGATGAGTGCGGGTGTCTGTGGAGGCCGGAAGCATTGGTAGCTTGGTATGTGGAATCAGTCCATTCTCACCTACCATGTGGGTCCTGGGGAGTGAACCTAGGTTGTCAGTCTTGGTGGCAAGCTCCCTCACCCACAGAGCCGTCTCACTGGTCTCAGAGCTTCCTTCTACAAGGCAGAGCCTTCATGCAGTCATGCGCCCCCTGGAGGAGGAGGATTCCCTTTGCAGCGAAATCTCCTTGTTCCTTCCAGGCGGCCATGTCGGAGTCCGGGCACAGCCAGCCTGGCCTCTATGGGATAGAGCGACGGCGGCGGTGGAAGGAGCCGGGCTCCAGTGGCCCCCAGAATCTGTCTGGGCCTGGCGGTCGGGAAAGAGACTACATTGCCCCCTGGGAAAGAGAGAGACGGGTGAGTGACCCCAGAGATGGCGTGCAGGGTTCCGGTGGCTCCAGTGGAGTTGAGCCCATGCCCCAAGCTGAGCAAGGTTCCATGCAGGGGCCGTGGCCATGTCTGTGTCCAGAGTTGCCCTCAGGGGCCGGGGGAGGGAATGAAGGAGCCGTTTCGATGGCTTAGCCAAAGAAGACCTGTGAGGAGGTGACTGAGTAGGGGCTGAGGAGGTGAAGAGACAGGCCATTTCAAAGCCCGGTTGAAGAACATGACAGACAGAGCAGGCGTGTGCTGGCCATGAGGTTGCAGCAGGAGGGAGAACCGAGAGGAGGTGGGCTCAGACCCCACAGGCCCTCGCAGGGCTGGGGCTGTGATGGAGAGGAGCTGTACTGGAGGCTTGAACCAGAACCGACATCAGCCCCCATTTTAAAGAGGCGCATGTCACCACCAGCAGAACCTAGCGTCATGTTCCCCTGCTGTGTCTCTGGGGCTTCCCGGGCCCTCGAAAGTACTGTGGGAAACCTTGTGGGGTATCAAGCACAGCTCTTGGGGGAATGTCCTGGTCTTCCTCAGCTGTCAGCTGTAATCCCTGAAGAAGCTGCTGGGAATCTTATGTTTGTCTTAGACAGGATCCCTCTCCAGGCTTTGTACGCCATATCTGACCCTAGCCTCTTCCTGCAGCTCCCCCCCCCCCCCATCACCCTCAGCCTCCATCCTGCAGGCGTTCTCTCAGAGCTGTCCTTGTCAGAGCACTTTGGGTCATCCTGGGGTCTGGGAGCCTGCGAGCCAGTGGAATTAGCGGGTCAAGGAGATGCAGGTCCAGTGAGGGTCCACAGTACCCTCGGGCAGAAGCAGGCCTGAAGCGTGGGCCTTGCCTCTCTAGACTAGGGGTCTAGTCTAGGAAGGAGTCCATTAGCCTGTGAGAGCAGGGCAGGGCCAAGACTTGGCAATCAGGGCAGCAAGGATCCCAGTGGCTCTCCCAGGCGTCCGCCACGTGCCAGCTGTCCTGCTGGGCAGTACACAGGCTGTTCCCCTCTGTCCTATAGTAGTCCTCTGAGGGTGGAGCCCCTGCCCCACCCCCGCAGTTGAACAGATAGGAGTGGGTTCCAGTTACTTGGGCTGGGTCTTCCTTTGCTTGCCAGTTTGCTGGGATGCGTTCCTACTCAGCCGCAGAGCTCCTCCTTCCCCTGGGCCTGGTGCAGCCGGGGAAGCTGTTGGGGTGGACGGAGGTCAGTGTGGAGCCGGGGAGCCAGGGTCTGCATGGGGGTCCCAGCCTCACTGTGTATGTAGCTGTCTTAGTCAGGGGTTCGATTCCTGCACAAACACCATGACCAAGAAGCAAGCTGAGGAGGAAAGGGTTTATTGAGCTTATACCTTCCACGTTGAAGTTCATCACAAAAGGAAGTCAAGAACTGGAACTCAAGCAGGGCAGGAAGCAGGAGCTGATGCAGAGGCCATGGAGGGATGTTCCTTACTGGCTTGCTTCCCCTGGCTTGCTCAGCCCGCTCTCTTATAGACCTCAAGAGCACCAGCCCAGGGGTGGCACCACCCACAAGGGGCCCTCCCACCTTGATCACTAATTGAGAAAATGCCCACACTGGATCTCATGGAGGCACTTCCCCAACTGAAGCTCCCTTCTCTGTGACAACTCCAGCCTGTGTCAAGTTGACACACAAAACCAGCCAGTACATAGGCATACCCACCAGCCAGCAGAGGCAGAAAAAAGTCATCAGAATGGGGAGGTGGACCTGTTGAGCGGGAGTTGGTTGGGGGTGCGTTCCGTGTTCTTGCGCAGCAGCTCAGCCCTGTAGCAGACACCGAATTTGACTCAGCAGCTTCCGTCCAGCCCTCCTGGCAGGCAGACACCGGGCACGAACCAGCAGTTGTAGGTCAGTCCTGAAGGAACTGCGAGCTGGCCAACCGGCCTGGGGGGAGGGAGGCCACAGAAGCGGCAGCTGCCACAGGATCCCCACGAGCACGAGCCTCACCACACGTTGAGCTCAACAAGGCAATGTAAGGCCAATCAGTCCGTGCCTGTCGTTAGCGAAGAACAGCGAGGCCAAGGCGGAACAAAGTGAACAGTGCTCAGTGCTTGTCTTCCACTGCCTGGGGTCACAGCTGTGCGCCTTCGTCACGGTCCTTTCACCTGGGTCTGCTTCAGGAAGCGTGTCCCGCATCTGCCTTAGCAAGATGTTCTCTCACATCCTTTGTTCCCCCAGCAAAGCATCCTTTGACATAACTGACTTTCCAAACGACTCAGCAGTTTCCCCTTCGTGGGTAGGGAGGGGAGACATCATGGATGCTGTCTGGAGTAACGGCTGCATTCCCTCCTCAGGATGGCAGCGAAGACCCCAGCACTAACGTCATGCAGAAAACTCCCATCATCCTCTCAAAGCCTCCAGCTGAGCGGGTGAGCGTGGAGGACCTCAGGAGGGAGGTGGGAGGAGGGGTGATAGGAGGTCTCCCCAGTAGCCAGCAACCTTCTCACCCCACAGTCAAAGCAGCCGCCACCTAGCACAGCACCAGCCGCACCGCCAGCCCCAGCCCCACTGGAGAAACCCATTGTGCTCATGAAGCCCCGTGAGGAGGGGAAGGGGCCGGTGGCTGGGACGGGGGCCTCCACCCCTGAAGGTACTGCCCCGCCGCCCCCCACGGCCCCCGCACCGCCCAAAGGAGAGAAGGAGGGGCAGAGACCCACACAGCCCGTGTACCAGATTCAGAACCGGGGCATGGGCACTGCCGCCCCAACGGCCATGGACCGTGAGTAGACCCCACGGGGCGGGCAGGGGCCAGCTTCTGCCTCACCGAGACCCTCACTGTCCTGCCCTCTCCTTCCAGCTGTGGTGGGCCAGGCTAAGCTCCTGCCCCCAGAGCGCATGAAGCACAGCATCAAACTGGTAGACGACCAGATGAACTGGTGTGACAGCGCCATTGAGGTACGGCCTCCCCAGTCCCTCGGGTCTGTCCACACCCCCAGGACAGCCCTCAGGACTTAAGAGAAGTCTCATCAATCAGGCCTGGCTTTCATCTAACTCAGAGGCTGGTAGTTGGAGGTCATGATTTTTGATAGTGTGAAGGGGCAGTGAGCATTGACCCCAGGGCCTGCTCCCCCACTCCTAGGTCGAGCCCCATGCTGTCTTCACAGTGCCAACCAGAGGCTCCTTCCCAGCAGCCTTTGCTCTAGTTAGAGCCTCACATTGCTAGGCCCACATGCCTGTGCCTCTGCTCTGGGGCTTTTCCACAGTTGCACACACTCTGGAAGAACTGCCCTCCCACCCCTTAGCCCGAGCCTTTGGTGGGGCATCCCAGGGCTGTGTGTTACCTGGCCCTGCCTGCTTGCTCCACAGTGGCCCTTTCTGCAGCGACAAAGTGGCTTCTTTGAACTACCTTGTGTGGCAGCCTCCTCCAGTGCACAGGGCTACTGAGCAAGGCCTTGACATTGTCACCCCTGGGGTTGAAGACAGAGTTGTCAGTTTTGTTTCAGTTCAATGAAGTAAAATAGTCACATGCAATCTGGGTACCACAGTGAACACCCTGTCCTGAGTCGTTTGGCTTTAAGGTACAGAGGCTCATTAAGCCCTGGCCCCAGGCCAAATAATTTTTTTTTCCTGAGTCCCTCTAGTGGTTCTTGGGAAGTGCCAGCAAATCAGTTGGCTTTGGGAAGTGGCTCCTTCGCCCCCTAGTGGTAAGGATCAGCAGAGCCGGTGGCCCGGAGGCAAAGGTCTCCGTTTTAGAAAGGCTGCAGACACAGCCAGGGGCCTGGCTTGGGTAGTCCTGTCTGCCTGCCCTCCCCTCTTCCCTAGAAGTAGCTGCTTCTCGGTCCGCTGTGGCCGCTGCTCCTGCCCCGACCTTAGCGTTAGCCTCCCGCAGGTCGGTGTGGCCCTGTGCATCAGGCCGTGCGACTGTGGCCTCTCCTCTACTTCCCGCCCAGCTCTCCCAGACTCCCAGCTGTGGGTCCAGAGCCTTACACATGGGCCTGCCACAGCCCAGCCCTTGGTCCCGAGGAAGGGAGGGACTGCCCAGGTGGGCGGGTGAGCCCACTAGAGGGCCTGGCCGTCCATCGGGCTTGTGAGGCTCATGTTCCCCGTTTCCCCAGTACCTGCTGGATCAGACGGACGTGCTAGTGGTCGGTGTCTTGGGCCTCCAGGGGACAGGCAAGTCCATGGTCATGTCACTGCTGTCAGCAAACACTCCAGAGGAGGACCAGAGGTGAGGGGCATCGGGCAGGGCTGGAGGGGGCCGGGGGGGGGCAGGGGAGGTGACCACCTGCGGGGAGGGGTTCCAAGTGGCTGCCCCTTCCTGGCCTCACCTTCAGAGATAGGAAGAGTGTGGGCTAGCCGAGTCTGGCTCCCAGCCAGGAAGGGGAGTAAAGTCACTAAGGGAAGTGGGGCTGCCGCAGGCGAGCTGCCAGATCTCCTCTGGCTGACCTCGGGCAGCCTCTGCTAGTGGAGTCCATTTATCTTCTTCTAATGCCGTGGGCGTTGTGCCTGCTGTGCCACCCACCGCTGGTGTGCTTGGTGCCCGGGAGAGGGCGTCAGATCTGGAACCGCCATTACAGATGCGCGTGAGCCTCTGTTTAGGTGCCGGGCTGAGCCTGGGGCCTCTGGAGCAGCAGCCAGGGCTCTCCACTCCTGAGCCGTCCCTCCAGCCCCTCAAGGAGAGTTCTAAAGCATGAAGCAGCTGGCACAGAGCCCGAGTTACGGGCGCCTGGTGACCTGGGGGACGGACGGGGTAGGGAGAGCGATCTGGGGACAGATTGTGCACTGGCCCGCTCCCCCTGTGTTTCTGTGTGCGGGGAAGGGTTAGAGATCAGGTCAGACATGATGGAGATGCACGGTAGCGTTGGAGGAGAGGTTAGGAAGGAGGACCTGAGGGCTGCGTCCTGCCCTGGGCACAGACAGGGAAGCCTGGCCCTCCTCCAGACAAGCTCTCCAGATACAAGAGGGCCAAGTGACCCCTGTCATGTGTCGTCACACATTAACTAAGCCCTACACCCCTACCCGCAGAGTGACCTGGCACACAGCCTGAGTCACATATGCCCCGATCTCTCCCTGTCATGCACACATGGTCACACACAGGTCCATCTCCTAAAGGTCAACTCAGCTCGGTGCCTCTCTCTGGACTCCCCTCTCTCCCCTACACAACTGAGCAGGAGCCGGGAGGGTAGGAAGGGGAACTGGAGGAGCTGGAAAAGACCAAAGAAAGACTCAGAATATGGGCTGGAGTGGGAAGTGTCTGAGGGTCTCTGCTAGAACCTGGAGGCAGGAGCCGAATCACAGACTCTCTGGAGGGTGCTGCTCCCTGGCTTAGTTCCCGGGCCTGCTCAGCCTGCTTTCTTACAGAACCCAGGGCTACCAGCCCAGGGGCGGCCCCGCCCACATCAGTCACTGATTATGAAAATTCCTTACAGCAGCCGTTCTCCTGTGGGTCTCAACTGTTTCAGGGGTTGAACGACCTTTTTCACTGATTCATAACAGTAGCAAAATGGCAGTTATGAAATAGCAATAAAAGTAATTTTATGGTAGGGATCACCGCAATGCGAAGAGCTGTATTACAGCCAGAGCATTAGGAAGGTGGGGCAGCGTCGCCCTGTGGCATGCCTGCAGCCTGCTCGTTGGGAGGCGTTTTCTTAACTGAGGTTCCTCTCAGATGATGACTTTAGCACGTGTCAGGTTGACGTAAAACTAGCCGTCACAATGACCCCTGTCAACTTGACAGCAGCATCACTGTTAAACCACAACTCTCCTTTCTCATTGATCCCCAAGATCACATTAAAGACATAATTCACTTTAAAGTCCCACCGTCTTTACAAATTCAAACACATTAAAAGTTAAGTCCCTTTAAAATATCCATATCTCTTTTAAAAAAAAAATCCAAAATCTCTTAAAAGGTCAGAATCTCAACTGTGGGCTCCTGTAAAAACCAAAATTAAGTTAAATACTTTTGTATTTCAAGAGGGAAGAACCGGTGTAGTCACAATCAGATAGAAACCAGCGGGAGAATAATGCAGTGTCCAATGTCTGCGATTCATTCAAGATCCTCTGGGCTCCTCCAGAGGCCCGAGTAACCTCTGCAGCACACACAGCGTGAACTCACTCCACTGCTGTTCTTGGTGGCCATCCCGTGGTATTCGCTGAGGCCTGTGTCACAGTGGGGCTGCACTTTCTCCAAGAGCCTCTCACAGGCTCTCCTCATGGCACCAAGCCTCAGCTTCTTTTCATGACCCCTTCAGTCCTGGGCCTTCAGCTGCCACTGAGGCCACACCTTCACCAGCGGCACCTCCTGGCCTCTCGCAGTGCTAACCCTCAGCTGTCTCCCTCAAGACCAGTACCCCCTGGGTGATTCTTGCATTACCAAGTTTGGCTCCGGTACAAGGTACAACCTTGGCTACCTCTGGAACACACATGTGTGTGCTGGTTCTTAGGAAGGGTTTCCCAGAAGATTTCACCTCAGGGATTCTGGTTTCTTCTTAATCCTGGCTAATTTCTCAGCTCCAGCAACCAGCATCAACTGTCCCAGTAAAGCAAAGGTTTCACTTCAGTGGTGCTGGTCTCTTGTTAATCACAGCTAAGTCTTCAGCCGCAGCTGACCCGTTGAGGGCTTAGTGTAGTTGAGAGAAAATATTTAATCTCAGTTAGGGGCTTCTGACCTTCCTTTGATCATTCAGTTCCCAGATAAAAAACACACATTTTTATTATTTACAATAAGCCTTTATCGGCACTAAAGCTAGGCGGATATCTCCCCTCTCTGCTATTAAAATCAATCTCCTACCAATAACCCCGGGTAAGTTATCACTCACCATGTTTGCTATGGGCTGCCCTCACCTCCCCCTGGCCAGCGCTCACGGCCGTGCTTCCTTGACTCCTACCCCATGGCTCGCATCCTCTCTCCTACCTCCCTCTGTCTCTCCTCGAGCTCCTCAAGGTCTCCTCTCACGCTGAGCCCGGGAACTCCAGGGTTTCTATTGCTGTGATAAAACACCATAACCAAATCAAGTTGGGAGGAGAGGGTTTATTTGGTCTCCATATCGGTGAATCATTGAGGGAAGCCAGGGCAGGAACCTAGAGCAGGAGCTGTCGAGACGCCATGGAGTGGTGCTGGCTACTGGCTTGCTCCTTGGGGCTTCCACAGCTGTGGGTTAAAGGTGGCCCTGTATCCGCCCACTCCAAGGCCGGCATGGGGCTCCCAGGGTGGGGAGCGCAGTCTGAGGTCCCCAGGGACTGCTGGAACCGGCTCAGGGGTCCCCAGGCCCGCAGAGAGGCGGGGGCCGTCTGGTTCTCAGACCCTTGGGCACCCCAGGCACCGCTGGATGCCATGGAAGAGCTGAGTGGTGGCCCGCGGGCTGGACCTAGTCCAGGGCTGAAGGAGCGAGGGGGAGCTCCAGCTGGGCCCACAGCCCGACAGAGCCCTGGGCTTGTCCGGAGGGCAGCTTGGCTTGGTGGAAGCCGTGGCTGGGAGCGCTGAGAGGCCTGCGGGAGACTGGATGCTCTTCAGGCAAAGGCCTGCTCCGCTGCTCCCCACAGCAGTCCTGAGGAGAAGAGGCAGTCCAGGGTTTTAAAGCATTTATTGTCATGGTGGAGCACTGTGATGTGTAAAACCATATCGCACTTCTCAGGGCGGGCCTGAGCTTAAATACCTTTTGCAGGGAGGAGTGTCTGGGAAGGGGAGATTATTGGCTAAACCCTTCGGGCCTTTAGGTACCTCTTTAAAATGGAGCTCTGTGTTGAGGCTATATGATTTTTGGTCATGCCCCCTACCTGTGGAAAGGCTTGGGGCACTGTCCTTGTGTGACTGATGGCCACAGACCTATGGAGAGCTGCGGCCTGGTGTCAGGCCTGGTGTCCAGGAGCATGACAAAACACCTACCCTTCCTTGCGGGGTCACCTGAGGACCAGACTGCCTTTCACAGTCCCACACTCAGCCTGCTTTTTTATAGAACCCAGGACCATGAACCCCACGGTGGGCCCACCCACAGTGAACTAGGCCTTCCCCATCAGTCACTATTAAAATACCTGTGCTGTTTTCAGCCCGATCTTATAGAGGCAGTGTCACAAGTGAAGGTCCCTCCACACAGATGACTTTAGCTTGTGTCAGTGTGACATAAAACTAGCCAGCACAGGAAAGCTCTCAACGCCAGACACAGTAAGGGCCAAGCTGCCTCCGGAAGCAGGGCTAGACCTTCCACAGAAGGTGCCTTAGCGCACAGATGAGTGCTCTGAGCCACACAGTTTTATTGTTGTTGGATTTTGTTTAGGGGTAGGGGTTGTGTTTTGTTGCTTTAAGACAGGGGTCTCCTGGGCTGGAGAGATGGCTCAGCAGTTAGGAGCACTGACTGCTCTTCTGGAGGTCCTGAGTTCAAATCCCAGCAACCTCATGGTGGCTCACAACCATCCATAAAGAGATCTGACGCCCTCTTCTGGAGTGTCTGCAGACAGCTACAGTGTACTTACACATGATAATACATAAATCTAAAAAAAAAAAAGACAGGGTCTCCCTATATAGGGCCTCGCTGTCAAGTTTTTCTTTTCTTTTTTTTTCCTTTTGGTTTTCTCCTGTCTCAGCCTGGCCTGGTCTTGCCTCTCACCCGTTTTGCCCCTTGTGCTGCCCTTTGCTACAACCTGCAACAGGCCTGGTGCGCATGCTCTGTCCTCTCATGCGCATGTCCTTCCCGACCCCTCCACTTTGTGCCCCCAGCACCGCTGTGGCCCTTCTCACGGCAGATCCTCACCCCACTGCCGTGCTTCCTGTCCCATGGTTCCAGAGCGCCTGTGATTAGTGAGCTAGACAGAAACAAGCTGGGAACGGCCCCCAGCTAGGTGGGAAGACATCTTGGGAGGCAGCGGCCTGGTCTCCTTGGATGCTCTGTCCTGGTGTCCGACCAGTGGCAGCAGTGGCAGGTGGGTTCTGTAGTGTGTGCTGAGTGGGAGGACGGCTGCTCCTCGCAGGCATCTCAGCACAGGATGTAGGGGAGAGCCCCCACCCCACTCCCGCCACCTCCTGCCAAGGCAGGTGCTGTCATCCTGACTTCAGGCTGATAGCCGCAAAGGCTGCCGTGAGGAGACCAGCTAACGGGAAGCAGGGTGGAGGCACTGCCCTGCTGTACACAGAGGGTGCCTGGTGATTGACAGCCTGCAGGCCTCTGATGGGCTAGGGCTGTCATGGATGTCAGCCTCACAGCTGCCTTAGGCTTTGGGGCGGTCGACTGGGTCTGACCTTCAGCCTGCCAGCCACATGTAACCCAGGATGGCTGTGGACACAGGCCCATACAAGGCTGTTAAATAACTTGAAACACTTTTCAGTCTTGTAGATGAAGTATGTAATTCTCTGTTTTGAAATGTTATCTTTATTTACACGTGTGTAGGTGCCCATGAGGCCTAAGAAGGTCAGGAGGTGAGGTTGGCTGTGAGCCTCCTCACGTGGGTGCTGGGAATAAAACCCGGGTCCTCTAGAAGAGCAGTGCACCCTCTTAACCGCTGACCCAGCTCTCTAGCCTAAGGGCACAGTCTCGAGTGTGAGCTTTGCAGATGCCGACATTTGTGTCACAGTACTAGAAGTCGGACAGTCTTGGTTGGGTCGTATCATTGCTTCCATTTAAAAAAAAAATGTGATAAGGTCTTCATGGGTAGCCCTGGCTATCCAGGAACTTGCTGTGTAGACCAGGCTGGCCTCATAGAGATACATGCCTGGCTGTTTTTATTATTTTTTACAACATAGTCTCACTGTGTAGCCGGCTAGCCTAGGACTTGGAGAAACCAGTTTGCCTTGACCCCCTGGTACTGGGGTCAGAGATGCACACCACAACTCCCCGCCCTCATCATCTCCAGTTTACAAATAGCAAACGGTGGGGGAGCGCAAGGGCCAGGAGACAGAGTTGAGATCTGCAGTGCCGAGGCTAGCCCTGACGCCCTCAACAGGGCTAGATGGACCCGTGGATCGGAATGAGGTTGCGTGATAACAAACATGTGCTCACCCCCAACCATGGCCACAGATGGTAGAGATGGAAGGCCTGGGCTGGCAGAGAATCTCAGCCCCAGTGCCCGCTCCTCAGGTATCCCCTGGGCTCACGCAGGCCTCGCTTCCTCCCCACAGGGCGTATGTCTTCCGGGCGCAGAGCGCGGAGATGAAGGAGCGAGGGGGCAACCAGACGAGTGGCATTGACTTCTTCATTACCCAAGAGCGGATTGTCTTCCTGGACACGCAGGTGCCGGCCCAGCCCCTCTCCCTGCCCTTCACCGCCCCCTGTCACAGTGTAACATGGCGTCTGACAGTGTGCCTTCAGGGCTGGCCTGGGGCCTGTGTGGGCCCCGATGCTGAATTTCACCCTTTGCAGCTCTGTGACCTGAAGTTGAGCTCTGTCTCCAGGCCTGTTCTTACCTGACAGTGGGGTGCGGCCTCTACCTGGTGGGAGCTCTGAGAGTCAGTAGAGAAGTCCAGGCACCGTGCGTGCGTGGCCAGCCTCTGGGAAGAGGTTCTTTCTGAGGCTTGTCTGTGCGGTTGGGACTGACCTGCCATGGAAATTCCGGCAACTTTCCTCAGCTCCTGCTCCTCCAGTGCCTCAGCTGGCATCCGGCCCTGCGGGAGTCAGCAGGGCCTTGCTCCATCTCAGCCTTGTCTCTCCACTTGAGACACTGCTTTGAGCCGTGAAGCCTTGGCCAGGTCTTTTTCCTGAGTTTCAGAAAAGGGGAGTTACCCTCCCTCCCTGCCTGTCTCCCTCCCTCCCTCTATCCCTCCCTGTCTCCCTCTCTCCCTCCCTGTCTCCCTCCCTCTCTCCCTCCCTCCCTCCCTGTCTCCCTCTCTCCCTCCCTGTCTCCCTCCCTCCCTCCCTCCCTCCCTCCCTCCCTCCCTCCCTCCCTCCCTGCCTCCCTGCCTCCCTCTCTCCCTGCCTCCCTGCCTGTCTCTCTGTCTCCCTGCCTCCCTGCCTGCCAGGGAGGTCCCCACGGTTCAGAGAGTAAAGTCTTAGCAGTAGAGTAAACATGAGGTAGATGCTCTTGGCTGCAGTATTGGGGTCCGTTGACTGTTCGCCTGCCCATGCCTCCCTTCCAGACTCCTGTGGGTCATGCTTCGTGGGCATTGCCAGCCTCCTGTGCCACCGCTGTCCACGTCACCTCCACTGTGTGTGACTGGCTGCTGTGGCTGCTCTCCCCAACCCCACGCATTTTGGGCTCTGGGCCTGGACTATTGTTGGTATTCCCTCTTGGCGGAGCAGGGCTCTGATGACACTGAGCGGAAATCTGCCGTCTGAGGGGGGCTTGATGCAGGGGATGCAGGGGATGCAGGGGCCTGCACACAAGCGGGGCTGAGTCAGAGGAGAGGGGAAAATTCCGGGAAATAGGGCCAGGCTGACAGCGCCTTCCAGAACAGCTCGCGCATGCTGAGAGCCGGTGAGGCTGTCAGACTGAGTTTACAAGTTGATCGTGACTTTAAGGAACGCTCTCTAACACGCACTGATGTAATTTGTAAATCCGCACCAAGTTTCACACTAATCACTTTTTGATCTAAGTAATTATTTCAGCAAAGCTCTGGAAACACATGAAACAGGCAACAACAGAGAGTCTCTAAGGGGGTGGGGCTCAGTCAAGCTGAGTGAATTTACCTTTGGGCACCAGGCACTTGAGCACAGCGAGACCTGGGCGGATGAGTCTGCTTTGGAGTGTAGTGGTTAGCTTCTCTTGCTGCCAGCCCTGTACTACCTGGAAGCGGCCTGCGGGCTGCTGCCAAAGCTGCCTACACTTCCAGAATTTACCTCATGATAACCCCCTCCACCGTTCATTTCTTGCAGCCCATCCTCAGCCCATCCATCCTGGACCACCTCATCAACAATGACCGCAAGCTGCCTCCAGAGTATAGCCTCCCTCATACCTATGTGGAAATGCAGGTGAGGCCGCAGCGAGCTGCCAAAGGCCGGGCACTGGGGAAAGGGCAGCTCTGGCCGAGGGTCAGACCTGGCCTCAGCAGTCGCTTCCTCGCACTCCGGCCGGTGCCCCTCTGGGTAAAGCCGGCCGCTTCCTACCCGGCCACATTTAGGGCTGGCCTGTGAGGAGACAGGCCACAGTGCTACACACAGAAAGAGGCTCAGTGTGCCCGAGCCCTTCCCTGCTGTCCCTGCAGCCGTGTCCCTCTGCTCCCACAGTCCTTGCAGATAGCCGCCTTCCTCTTCACGGTCTGCCACGTGGTGATCGTCGTGCAGGACTGGTTCACGGACCTCAGTCTGTACAGGTGAGTTGCTGAGGCAGGGGTGCAGCCGCGAGCCTCAGGCCAGGGTCTCGCCATCCCACTCAGCAGCCTGAGGGTCACTGCTGACTGATTGTTACTGTAGATCATCCCACCAGCGTCCTCCACTGCCTTCTCCTTGGTGAGCAACAAGGCAATGGCCGTGGCAGGGGTGGCTGCAGGCCCGTGGCTGTGCGGTGGAGCGTCCTCCCTGGTCCCTCCCAGCCTCCATCGCAGTCCTGTCCTCCATCCCTCACACAGACGCAATAGGGCAGAACTGCAGAGAGCTTAGGAGGAGAGGCTGGGCATGCAGGCAAGGCCTCATGGCCCCACCCCTCCTATGAGGGAGGTCAGTGCTCAGCGAGCCAAGCCATGGAGGTCTTTCGCCAGTGGGCACAGCTGAAGTCATGACAATGGCGGTTTTAGGTAGAGGAAAGGCCTGTGTAACACCTCTACAAAGCGCACAGCCACTTCCCAGACCACTTGGAGTAGGGGCACCACGCCAGCAGGAAGGACCCCTACCCGGGCATCTGGCGAGCTGGGCAGCTCAGCTGCAGGGTGCTGCTCCTCTGCTCCTTGTCCCTGGATAGAAGCACTTTGCAGATCCTCTCTGATGCTAGGCCGACCTCAGGCCTTCCCTCTCCTTCCCAGCCCCCACCATGGCACCTTGCCACTCTGCAGGGACACCACAGGTCTGGTGGGGTCCCAGTACAACACGCAGAGTCTGACACAGGCTGTGCAGAGTGCACGGAGCCAGGCTCTGCAGCATTGGAGCTTTGTATGCCTGCAGCCGCGTCTGCGTCTGCAGCAGGCATGTGTGGTGCGGGAACTTCTTACCCCATAAACCTGCATAAAACACACAACCAGTTATTATGTGTATAAATTGTGTCGCTATACTGAGTCACTCCCCAGCTGTGAGGCCCCTGTTACTTGTGGCTTCTCCAGGCCATGTGACTGTGCTCCATCTTCCTCCCGCAGTCCCGCCTTTCCCTTCCACTGCCCAGTCGTCAGCTCCAGCCTCTGTTTGACCATTCAGAATGGGGAGAAGGCTCAGCGAGATCACATGAGTGTGTGTGGAGGGGGCAACCCCTCTTGAGGAAGCAGAATTAACATCAAAATACAAACAGTTTCAGGGCAACCCACATTCCCCCTCCATTTTGTCAAATTAAAAGGCTCTTTTCAGTCAGATTTAAATTGAGCACAATCCTTACAATTAGTAAATGGTAAAATATAATATACCCTTAACACCCAGTCTATCATAATTGCTAATTTAGGTAAAGCACTCTACTGTCTATCCTAACTTAAAGAGTTTATAATTCTATACCTGAATTATGCTCTGATTTGCATTACCATCTGAAAACCACCCTTTCAAGTCTATATCACATCTCTCAATGCTAAAAAACTGAAGTTTGATTATGAGACTGTAACTATCCTTCAAGCCCATCAGAAATCCAAGAATGAATTAACTATTACCTGAAAATATAAGAAGCACAAAACATAGCTTCGAAAACTTAATTGTAGAGACAGCTGACTACCTGGACAGTCCCCTAATTTTTTGTAACATTGGAGCATCTGTCTTCAGTCTGTTAGCCCAGGGCCATGTGGCAGACCCAGCAATGGAGCAGGAATGTGAAGGACCAGCTTACCTGGTCTTGGCAGAGATTAGTAGCCGGCTATCCCACATCTGTTTGTCCTCTTTGGACAGTATTTTGTCTGCAGATGATACAGGCAAGTTCTACCCGGTGGCTACCTTTTTTTTGTTTTTGGGTTTCTTTTTTGGTTTTTTTGGGTTTTTTTTTTTGGTTTTTTTTTTGTTTTGTTTTTTTTTTTTTGTTTTGTTTTTTTTCGAGACAGGGTTTCTCTGTGTAGCCTTGGCTGTCCTGGAGCTCACTCTGTAGACCAGGCTGATCTCGAACTCAGAAATCGCCTGCCTCTGCCTCCCAAGTACTGGGATTAAAGGTATGCGCCACCACTGCCCGTTGACCAGTGGCTGCTTTGCCTGGAGGTGACGGTGCTCACTATCCTGTTTGAACGGTGAAGGGGACTGTCAGGAGCAGGCATGGCTCATGGTCAAGTGATCCTTAATTATGAAGTAACAGTAAATGTCACATTCGGTGGATTTCTGATGCTTTTGAAGACTTATCTATGTAAAGCATATCTGAACCATTAAACCTTAACTACTCTAGCCATTTCTACTTGAGTAAATTGAAAGCACTTTATTATAATTGGATCAGAATCTGGCATGGCCGTGAGTGTGTCACCTGGCCCTTACCTTGTGTTACTCATCATCCTAAACAGTTTGTAGTAGCAGTTCCCAGAAGGACTGGGTCAAAGCCCCGTACTCGTAATGAGTTGCTCCGGATATCTGCTGCTAGAGATGGGCAGGGTAGTGGGTGTCCCCAACAACAGAAGGAGTCTTGCCAGGGTCGTGGCCATATCTGAGTGGCACGATTCTGGAGCATCCTGGCTCGCTCATCATACGTAAGCTAGAGGCCCCCATGCCAAGCGCTGGGCGCGCAGGTGCAGAGCACAGAGCAGGCGGCTGCTGTGAGGTTGTGTTCTGTGGGGACCACGTCTGCAGGTGGGACCACGCAACTGTGGGCGAGGAGAACACCCAAGTACTTAGCAGTCTCGTTTTCCCATTAGATCGCAGGTTTGTTTTATTTACTGTTACACACTTGGAAAATAGCACAGAGTGAAAATACATCCACATAAAGACACAGTATCTATAGCACCTTTGTTCGTAATGGCCGCTCGAAAGCCAGCAGCAGGCCTGTGAGAGACTGAATGAATGAAGTGGGTCCCTCCAGACAATGGAGTTATGCAGCACTGAGAAGATGGAGCTGTCAAGCCTTGAAAGGAATGGACGAACCTTAAATGCATATTGTTCAGAAGCCAGTGTGGGAAGACTGCAGTGTGCGGTTCCAGCCACGTGGCCTGGAGGAGGCAGAGCCCGGGGGCGGGGCGGGGCAGGGAGGGACTGGGGTGAACCAGCACAGCGCAGGGACCCCACACAGTCACCCCACTGCACCCCGCTATGCTGGAGACTCTTGGCCACATGCATTTCTTCAGACTATAGAGTGTCTGCACCGAGGTGATCAGGGCAGGAGGTGCAGGGAGGACTGGGTGGCAGGGGAGATGGCGCATCAGCCTGCTAGGTGCTGCTTCTGAGGAGGCTGGTTGCTCACCGAGGGCCTGGCCCGCTGCTCCCCTCTGCGAACCGAAAACTGGTCCAGAAAGTGGTTTTGGGGTTGTTGGTTGGTCTTACGCTTCGTAGGAGTTTGTCTTTTTGTTGGGGTGAGGGGCTGGTTTCTGCATAAAGCATACGGGCTTCAGACGCCAAGTGGCCGGAACTACAGACACATGCTGATAAAAACCTCACCTACACACACACACACACACACACACACGTGCGTAGTTGGTACAGGTGACCATGGGCTGCTGTCCTGTGCAGGGCTGTAGCTCTCAAGGGGAATCCTCCCTGGGGAGGGGGAAGGGGGGTCAGTCGTGTGGACATGAGTGACCTTCCGCTCCATACCTGCAGGTTCCTGCAAACGGCAGAGATGGTGAAGCCGTCCACCCCGTCCCCCAGCCATGAGTCCAGCAGCTCAGCAGGCTCGGATGAGGGCACCGAGTACTACCCCCACCTCGGTGAGAGCCGCCCTGCGGCCAGCGCTCCGATACTGCGAGAGGACACAGAAAGGGTTAACTGGGGCTTCCTCTCTCACCCACACTGTTTCTGTGTCCTTGGCATCCCAGGGCTGCAGAAACAAGCCCTGGGTTGATGTGTGTGCCCCTTGACCTGCTCGCCCTCCAGGCCTGTGTCCTGCCTGCTCTCTGCATGCTCTGTCCTCCCTAATGCTCCTCTTCGAGGATTGTGCTCCTGCGAGTGTGTGTGCACACATGCACACTCACGCTCACACACATGCTCACACTCACATGCGCACACACACGCGCATGCACACACACATACAGTCACACACATGCTCACACACACATGCACACTCACACACGCGTGCACTCACACGCTCACACACATGCACACTCACGCGCATACACACACACAGTTGCTCTGGTCTTTCTAACCTCGGGTTGCACTATGTCCTTTGAGTCTCCTGTAATGGTCTTGATCACCTGGCTGTCTTTGTCTTCCCGTCAGGCTAGGGAATCCCATGAGGAAGGACTCAGGCCTGGCTTGTGTCTGGGTCCCCAGCACTGCCCTGCCCACAGACACTGAGGTGGGCCCTGGTGAGGCAGGCGCTGTCTGCCTCACCGCTCTACCCTCCTCCCAGTCTTCCTGCAGAACAAGGCGCGCAGGGAGGACTTCTGTCCACGGAAGTTGCGTCAGATGCACCTGATGATTGACCAGCTCATGGCTCACTCCCACCTGCGCTACAAGGGTGAGCATCCGGGCTCCTCATAGACCGTAGGCCGCTCCGGGGCACAGATCCCCCAAGAGCCTTCCTGGCCGCCAGTCCCCTGCCCAGCCCACAGCTCAGGCTTCAGCTGAAGTGTCTGCTTCCCAGGGACGCTGTCCATGCTACAATGCAACGTCTTCCCGGGGCTGCCGCCCGACTTCCTGGACGCTGAGGTCAACCTGTTCCTGGTGCCCTTCATGGACAGTGAAGCTGAGAACGAGAACCCACCTCGAGCAGGTAGAATTGCCCTTGGGCACATTTGGGCCCTGGGAAGACAACCGGCCCCGGGCTGAGGCCTTTCTCGGGCCCCGTGTTTGAGCTCTAGAAAGGTTTGAGAAGAGCCGGTCTGAAGCAGAGCTCTGAAGTGCCCACCCACCTGTTCCAGGGCCTGGCTCCAGCCCCCTCTTCTCCCTGCTGCCTGGGTACCGAGGTCACCCCAGCTTCCAGTCCTTGGTCAGCAAGCTCCGCAGCCAGGTGATGTCCATGGCTCGGCCGCAGCTGTCGCACACAATCCTCACTGAGAAGAACTGGTAAGGGTTCTTTGGAGTGCGGTGCATTTGAGGAGGGCGCTGTGGTGGGGGAGCCTCAGGAAGCCCCAGCTCTCCTGGCCTTGTAATCTGCATCTCTTCTGCCAGGCCAGCAGGCGCGGCTGTGCGTGGCTAACCCACGGGCCTCTCAGGCTTCATACGGGGTTTCTCTGGAAGAAATTTAGGGCATGGTAGTTCATGTCAGCACTCAAGAGACTGAGGCAGGGGGATCATTATGAATTCAAGGCCAATTTAAGCTACATAGTAGTTCCAGACCAGCATGGTATCCAAAGTGAGACCCTGTCTCAAAAACAGAATCTTAGGCTCAAAGGAAATGTCACACACTGGTAGGAATCCACCCAGTAGCCAGGAGAAGGGTCAGTGAGCCTGGTTAAGCTTGGAGATTCCCTCAAGGTCGTGAGCGCCCAACCTCACAGATGCTGTGCTTGGCTCCCTGTGTCCCCCGTGCCGCCTGCCTGTCTGCTGGCACTCTCCTGACCCTACTCAGAGCTCCGCCTGCACAGGGCTCCTGGGTGCAGCCCACAGAGGCCCTCGGCCTGCCTGGCCTTTGGAAGGAGCTGCATCTGAGAGTGGCGAGGCAGGTGCCGGCCAGCTTAACTCTGCAGTCAGCCAGGGAACCCACTCACCAAGGCCTAGGGCAGGACTCAGTCCTGCTGTCAGCTGACCCGGGGCCTGAGGGGACGGCAGGACGTGGGCTGTGTAGCTGCTGTTGAATAGGTGCTGGAGGGGAGTAGAGACACCATTACCACAGAGCCCAACACTGAGGGGAGACGCAGACCTTCATCCACGTCCAGCCCTCGGCCTCCCCAGAGGGCCTAGAAACAGGGCCACTCCGTGGGGCTGGCACCATTGTTGGAGGCTCTGGGAGGCTCACTTGTAAGCTGCCTTACCTGGGCCTTGCTTCCCCACCCTGACTGCAGCCCCTCCCCCCACACAGGTTCCACTATGCTGCCCGAATCTGGGATGGGGTGAAGAAGTCCTCAGCCCTGGCAGAGTACAGCCGCCTGCTGGCCTGAAGCGGAGGAGGAGCAGCATCAGGGAGCCTCCCTGTCCTGTGCGCTGTCCTGTGGGCAGTGAGGGCACAGCCGTCCTCCAGCAGGGGAGGAGAGTGACAGAGGCCTAGCAGAGGGATCGTGGCTTCCCGCTGAGAGACGTGAGGTGTCTGAGGCCAGCCCCTCCCTCAAATGGGGGGCTGCTCACAGGGTGACCGAGAGATCCCACCCCAGCCTGGTATGAGCAGCCTTTCCCAAGTCTCCATAGAGACCAGCAGCAGGAGGAGTCAGTGTCCCAGGAAGCCTGACCCACTGAGGCAGACTCCAAGCCTTCCCTGGGAAACAGGGTTGGGGCTGGAGAGCTTTTTAAGGGCGAAGGTCTGGTGGGTCAAATAAATGTGGCTGTAGAGCCTGCTCTGGTGTTTGTTCTTTCTTGGACAGAGGGCAACTAATCCTGTCACTAGAGCCTGCATACAGACAGTGCCTGACTTAGGCTGAACATGTAGAATTGTCAAGTGTGGTGACCCCACCTATAAACCTATCAGGAGTTGGAAACAGGATCAAGAGTTCAAGGCCAGCTTCAGCCTGCCACACGAGACCCTGCCTAAATAAATAATAAGGCCACCCACCCACCCACCCACCCACCCATCCATCCATCCATCCTGTAACGTGCTGTGTCTGCCCTTCTCCCAGCCCCTCCCCGCCCTTAAGGACCCACTGACTCCTGCTAGCAGCTTCAGTCCCCCGGCCGTGAGGCTGCAGCAGTGTGTGCCTCCTCTGCTCAGGTGCACGCAGTGGTCCTTCTCAGATCTGCTTCCCAAAGCAGGCGCAGATGAGCCGGCTCATCACATCACAGCCACCAGCCTGCCTGGCTGCACCTTGCCTCCCGTCTCCCCCGAGGCACGTCCTTCCTGTTCTGTTCCCATATAAGGGGTGTCCAGGGGCCTCTTGGACAGGCACAGCTAAGGGGAGCAGTGAAGGACAGGCCAGAGGTGGGGGGTCCGTGCAGGTGACAGAGAGCAGAGCTCGCAGTCTGGGAGGTCCAAGGCCCGAGGCACACCGCGGCGCTCGGTCCCCAGACACCCCCCCCCCTCAGGTTCTTGCCCCGTGCAGATGATTTTTGTTGTTGTTTTGTTATTGTTTGTTTGAACAAAGACTTTGATGAATCTGTTTTATAAATACACTGGACAGCCATGCTGCCTGCATCGGCTGCAGTCCTGGGCCACAGGCCCACACACTCCTTCCCAACTGGACGCTTCATCTCATCTGCATTTACTGCGACCCTGAATAATCCTCAGAGTCAGCATCCCATCTTTCCTTCGTCGTCCTTAGCTCCAGTACGCCTCCGTAACTGCCGTCACCGTGTGCCCCACGCCAGCAGCAGGACGGCTGCCCAGCCATCCTGATTCCCTTCACAAACACGACACAAAATTGAAGCTCCCGTATTCACACTTTGTACTGAAGAAAGACCCTGGGGAAATGCAGAATTGGCGCTGGATGACCCACCACGTCCTTGCTTCAGCATCTCGGGTGGTCAGAGTCAGACCGGGAGTGAGGACCCTGGGATATGAACTTCCAGATGGTCTTGAAGCCCTTCAGGGCTATGCCCTCACACAGCGATCCCAAACCCTTATGCCAGGTCCCCAGCTGTACAGAAACCCTGCTGCCCTCTCCACGCAAGGTAACCTAGCTCTTCCCAGTCAAACCCTGTGTCTCAGCCCAACAGCAATGCATCTGCAGTCCCAGCCCTGCGAGGCAGCAGGGTCACAAATTCCAGCTCAGCATTGGCTACACAGATTATACCCTGTCTCAAGCACCTGTGATCAGGCCAACAGAAGCTCATCCAGGTTCCAGGGGACGCACCCTCTGGTTGGGAGTTTGCCCAGACTAGGGCAAGAGAAACAGGCCAACAAGCAAGCCTCACTCCAGCGAGAAGGACCCGAAGTTCCCGTCCTAACACCCCCCAGCCTGGGACAGATCTGTGTCCTCTGGGCCCTGCCCTGCAGCTGGGTCAGTTCCGGGGCCAACGGGAGCATCTTGGGATAGTGAGGGAGGTGCCGCATGTGCCCAGGGCTGTGGCCACAGAGGCGTGCATGAGTGGCCTGCAGCAATAGTGTCTCAGGCTTCTGGAGAAACTGGTTGGGTTGCTCAGGCGATGGCTTTAGAGCTGGCCAGAGTGTCCAGGTTCCTGAGCCCAGCATGTGACAGGTTGAGGGTGGCGTTGGCACCTAGCCAGACAAGCTGTGGACAGCTCTTCTCTGAGAACGGTGTTGAGAGGGCCAACACGGCGGCCAGAAACACCACCCAGGCCTCGGCAACTCCTCATTGTTCTCGGCCTGTGGAAATCAGATTTAGCCACAGCCAGCAGGGAGGCCTTCATGTCGACTGCAAGAAAGGCCGCCCGCTTCCCTCCTGTCCCACTGTCAGCTGCCTGGATTACACTCTGGAGAGCAAACCATGCGGCTTGAGGATGTGAGCCCTCTGGCCAGGCTGCCTCTGTTCAGGCCTCGGCCCTGCCAGCTGCCTGTGGCCTCCAGTGAGTGAGTGACCAGACCTCTCTGCTTTCCCATTAGTGAAATAAGGTTTTCCCACCCGTGCCTCTGCGGGGTCTGAAAACACAGACTTCATGGAGCCCCCGGGTTCCAAATTTACATGTGTGATTCTGTCACCAGTGTGATATGAGCCAACTGTGGGGTTTAATCCAGTCACAGGTGTGATTTTAATCAACCCCTTTGCCTACTCTGGACCTCAGCTGGAAGGTGGAAGTCTTTCACCCAGCCTCTCAGAGCCCCACACCCGCCAACACCGTCCAAGATCTCAGCAGCCGCTGGACTTCCGGAGTCATGGAGTCTGTGGTTGTCTTAGAGCAGATGGAGTAGAGCCAATTGCCCTGGCAGGCACTGTGTACTCCCAGACTGAGGCAGGAGGATTGCCACAAGTTCTAGGTCAGTTTGGAATACAGAATGAAAGCCTATCTCTTAAACAGCCAGTGGGCGGGAAGGAGTTGAGGAAATCGGTGAGGATGCTTGCTGATAACCTGGGTGGAGTTGGAACCACGTGGTAGGAGAGAGCCAACTCCTACAGCTCAGCTTGCCCTTAATCTCCACATGCATACTGGCGCGCGCGCGCGCGCGCGCGCACGCACACACACACACACAATATTTTTAAGGAAAGAAAAGTCAGTACACCCGTCTCTAACAAGTAAAGTGTGGCCCACGTGTGACAGCCACTGTTGGCATGTGCCTCTGCCAGTCTGGTGTCACAGCCATCAATATGTACCAGGCATCCTGAGCATGCCGGGGCTGCCAGACTCCATTCTCCCGGCCTTCAGAACTCGACCTTCCACAGGATGCCGTCGGCAGTATGTTCTGAGCCACCCTTTCTCTGGAGCCCTCTGTGCGCCTGGCCTAAGTGGTTTAATGTTAATGACTTGCAGTCTTGGCTTCCTTCGCCATGTCTGTCATAAGTCGTTTGAAACCCAGGTGTAATTCATCACCTTCGCCTCGATCAGCCCTGTCCTGCCCTGTGGGGCTGTGAGATACAGCTGCTCCCTTGTTCATCCCAGCCCAGCGTCTCACAGGAGCTGACCACAGTGAAACTTAATGTCAATGTCACAGTCTCTAGAGGTTTCCTTTTAAGCAGTCTTCACCCAACAGGCTGGGGATAATGCCAGTGGAACTTAACAAAACCATAGCCCTACATGTCTCTCCCTCTCCCCTCTCCCTTTCGCCTCTTCCAAATAAAAAGAAATCAAAGTAAATGACCTTGGTAACCCAGACCTGTATTCCAGCTACTTGAGAGGCTGAGGAAAGAAGATTGCAAGTTCGAGGCCTGCCTAGAACATAGAGCGCACTTGAGCAAATTAGTTAGACCCCCATCTCAAAATAAAAAAAGACAACTGGAGATATAGCTTATCTGTAGAGCCCCTGCCTCGAATCCCCCAGGGAGGGGCTGGGGGCGTGGCTCAGTGGTAGAGAACCTGCCTAGAATCCCCCAGAGAGGGGCTGGGGGCGTGGCTAGTGGTAGAGCCCCTGCCTAGAATCCCCCAGTGAGGGGCTGGGGGCGTGGCTCAGTGGGAGAACCCCTGCCTAGGATCCCCCAGGGAGGGGCTGGGGGCGTGGCTCAGTGGTAGAGCCCCTGCCTAGAATCCCCCAGGGAGGGGCTGGAGGCGTGGCTCAGTGGTAGAGCTCTGCCTAGACTCCCCCAGGGAGGGGCTGGGGGCGTGGCTCAGTGGTAGAGCCCTGCCTAGGATCCTAGGATCCCCCGGGGAGGGGCTGGGGGCGTGGCTCAGTGGTAGAGCCACTCACCATTGGAAAGACACTTTGTTTACTTTCTCTTCCCAATAAATACAAATGAATAAGGGGTTGGAGAGATGGCTCAGAGTTTAAGAGCACTGACTGCTCTTCTAGAGGTCCTGAGTTCAATTCCCAGCAACCACATGGTGGCTCACAACCAACTGTAATGGGTTCTGATGCCCTCTTCTGATGTGTCTGAAGACAGCGACAGTGTACATGAAACAAAATAAATCTTAAAAAAAAACTAAAAAAACTTCAAAAACCGAATGAATGAATGAATGAATGATAAAAGTTAAAGTAGCAATGTCCACAGTACTTGAGGCTTTGCCAGCTGGAGGACTGAGAGCAGTAATATGGCTGTTGTATTGACATATGTTCCCTGACAGCCCCGGCTCATAGCAGCTGGGAAGGAGACTCTGCCTGCTCACACTGGCACTGAGGAGGACTAGCGTGCTGAGGGCTGGCAGCTAGCTAACAGGCTATTAGGAATGGAACCCGAGCCCCGCGTCAATCCCCCGCGTGCTGGCATACCAGGCACACACCACCACATCCAGCCACACGCTCACTGCACCACCATCTCAGAGAGCAGGAAACAGGCCTACAAGTCAAAGGTCACTTCCTAAGGGCCTTCGGCGGGCTCCAGAACCAGGACGTGGACAGCCTCTCGATGACTTTATAGATGCGCACTCAGCGTGTCCAGACCTTTAGGCCAGACCAGTTCGCACAGGCCTGAAGGAAGAGGCCTAATGGGGCTGGCGCTGGACCGGTGACCACCCTGGCCTCCCCTCTGAGCACCTGTGTCTGACACCAGGCCTTGCTACCTTGATGACTAGGGTGGCCAGGGAAGCTGTCGTGGACATTCTGTCCTTGTGCGTGTCCTTGTGGGTGCATTAGTGTGTGCCAGGCGGCCGTGCACAGTACTTGTACAGAGCCATATTGGGGCAGTCATGCACTTGGTCAGAGTTTGACTATGGTCAAGGTTAACTTCTCCCAGATAGCCAGGATCCTGCTCCACCTAGGGCCGAGTGCTCGAAGTAAAGGTTAAGTTCATTGTTCCTCCAGGTCTAGGAATTCCTGAATTAAGCAGGTGACCCACCCAGCTGCCGGAGCAGTCAAGACGAGGACCTCCAAGAGAAACTAGACAACTTCCACCGGAACTCAGCCTGGAGTCTGGGGGAGAAGGGTTTGCCCAAACTGTTAAAAGGTCTGGCGCCATTAAAGTTTCTGGCTTTGATCAGTGAATATTGTCTTAGCCATACTTCTTTTCGCCCCTCTTCCCTATTTATCCCTCAGCTTCTGTCCCAGAAACCCACTTCGTAATAGCTGCAGGCAGCTATGGAACCCAACAAGTACTGGTATGTGGAGGTCACAGAACAGCCCCAAGGGTCAGTCCTCAGATGCAGTCCATCACCTGCTTGAGACCGGGCCCCTCACTGGCCTGGAGCCTTACCAGGTTTGGTCTGCTGGCCCTAAACTCCCAGGGATCCACCTGTCTCTGGCTCCCATCTCATTGTCACTAGGATAACAGGGCCTTTGTTTTATTGTGTTTTGATAGCCAACCCTGACCTTTAGCTTCTGATCCTCCTGCCTCCACCTGGTGAGTGCTGGGGTTATACACAACACACACACACACACACACACACACACACCATTCAGATTTAATGCAGCGCTGGGATGGGTGGATGGGAGGCTGAGCTTTGGCATGGGAGGCAAGCACCACACCACTGCCATCCCCTCCCTTCACCTCTCTTCTTTGGTGTTAGAATTTGAGTGGAGGGCCTTGCACTTAGCAGGCGAGCATCGGACAGCGGAGCTGCATCCCCAGCCCAGCCCATGCAGTCTTGACTCCGCCTTTCTGAAAGGGACTGGATACAAGGGATCGGTCTGTTGTCTTGTTCAGTGGACAGGAAGTTCTCAGGAGCCCTTGGGCTGCTCTGTCTCAGGGAAACGCTTACTGTGGATAAGGGTTAGGCAGAGGCCATCTTAGGAAGGATCTGGAACAGCAGGCTGGGAAACCACAGAAAAGTTTGAACAACACACGCACACGCTCACGCTCACACTCATGGACACGTACAAATCCTGTGGCCCTATGGGAAACGAGGCTTGAGCCTCACCAACAAAGCAGATAAGTGGGCCTAGAGCTGCAGGCACAGAACAAGGTATGAACGGTGAGAAACTGGGGCGATGGACATGGAGGTAAAGAGACAGGAAGTGAGGGCCCGTTGGCCGAGAGAGGAGAAAAGAGATGATAAAGAAAACCCCAGCATGTCCCTCTCCACCTTAAGACCTGTGGTGAGACTACTGAGTTCCTGGTTCCTAACCCTGCCATCACAGCCCCAGCCAGCCAGATGGACGACAGCCCTGGGTTTGGGATGTCAGCAGTCCGCAGAGCGCAGGGTGTGGGCTGATTTAGAGCATAGATCCGAAAAGGACCATCTGGAGCGTGGTCTGTGTTTTAATATGTGTGAGCATTTCTGTCTCTGGTGTCCACAGAGGCAAGAGGAGGGCCCTGGGTCCCCCGGGACTGGAGTTACAGGTGGTTGTGAGCCACCCTGTCGGGTCTGGGAACCAAGCCCAGGCCCTCTGCAAGGCAGCCTGTGCCCCTAACTTCTGAACCCTCTCTCCAGGCCTGAGCTGGGGCTTTTATATTTTGTTCATTCATTCTTTCATTCTGTTTGTTTTCTGAGCTGGTCTCAGAGGTTTCTTTCTAGCGCTAGGCCTCATGCATACAAGGCCAATGCTTCCATCCCTGAGTACAACGCCAGTTCAGATTCTCAGTGTAGCTGAGGAAAACCTTGAACTCTCAATCCCCCAGCCTCCACCCCTGCAGCAATCATAGGCATTGCCCTACCATGCCTGGTCTGGCGTTCTTCTACCCCTGTGGCCTCTTTGATGCAGATAGGGCAGTAATTCTGGTAGAGACAAAACAAGGAGAGAGACCTCTTAGGGAAAGAATTCTGTGTAAAGGTAGACAGGCCTCATGCCTCGAATTCAATCTCCAGACCCGACATAAAGATGTGGAGAGAACTAATGTGTAAAGTTGTCCTGTGACCTTTGTGTGTGCTGTGACATACATGCTTACACACACAAAGTATGTACATACACACACAGACAGAGACAGGGGGGAAGAGAGTAGGGGAGAGTAAAAAGGAAAGAGAGTCCTTTTGCAAAGCAGAGAGAGTCCACACCCCTTAATCTCCCAGGAGAAGGAGCCCCTTAGTCTGGGGCTGTTTGCTAGGGCTGGGTCACTCCAGGTCAGAGCTATCCTCAGACCCTGGAATCCTCAGGAAGCAGATGGGACCGACTTGGGCGAGCCCAGCTCCCTTGTCCCACATCCTTGTCTGCCACCTGCTTCCTGCAATCTCTAGAACCTTCCCAGGAGCCTGAGGAAGCTTGGAAAGCTTCCCATGATGCAACTGCCAGGCTGGATCCCAGCCCAGCCTTCCTCCACACGGGAGGCCCCGGAGGCAGAGCCTGGAGGATTCAGCTCTCGGTTCCTTCTGCTGCTGCAGCCCAGTCAGGCATCCAGTTGGCCCCCCAAAAAGGAGGCCAGGCTGTTTCTGCTGCTCAGACTGCTGAAACTCCAAGCTGAGCTTCCCAGCCTGCCCTGGAGCCCAGAACTCTCCCAGAACTGCCCGTCACAGGGCAGGTGATCACATCCATCCTCCTGCCCCCGCCTCTCTGCCTCTCGTGAACCACAAATGTGACTTCTCACCTCGCACCGCCAAGTTCCTGCCACATGCCTGGGAATTCCTATGAGCAGCTCAGGAGTGCAGGTCCTTCTTTCAGATCGTCCCAGGCCGCTGTAGGCTGGGCGCTCTGGGAAGTACATCAAAAAATCAGCGTCCACACGTTCCCTATGCTTCAGTGAGGCTTCTGCACTCTCAGAAACTATTAAATATTTTTATGAATTTTTTGAGACACAGTTTCTCCACGTAGCTCTGGATGTCCTGGAACTCACTCTGTAGACCCAGCTGGCCTTGAACTCAAAGAGCCACCTGCCTCTGCTCTATGAGTTCTGGAATTAAAGATGTGTGTGCTAGGGCTGGAGAGATGACTCAGAGGTTAAGAGCACTGACTGCTCTTTCAGAGGTCCTGAGTTCAATTCCCAGCAACCACATGGTGGCTCACAACCATCTGTAAAGAGATCTGATGCCCTCTTCTGGTGTGTGTGGAGACAGCTACAGTGGATTCATATCCATCTTTAAAAAAATAAAAAGGGTGTATGCCACCACAGTTTTCTGGAAGGTTGAATACTTGGGACCCTTCCTAAACAGGGGAGTTCAGGCTTGGGCAGGCCAGTGTCCAGATCACTTCTGCATACCACCGCCATGACCACCGCCAAGAATCAAGAACAGAGGAAGTCCCTAGCAAGTGCCTAGGTAGGAGTCACATCCCACTGGGACACTTAAGTCTCACCCCTGGTGCCAGGGACACCACTCCCAGCCGTGTATGTCAGACACATCCCCCGACACCAGACACCCTCAGCCCATCAGCCTCTCACTCTAATCCCCGCGGCCGCACTCTACCAGGCTGTGGTTTAGAACTGTTGAAGGCTTGGGTCCTCGGTGCAGTGTTTAGAGGTGGGGGGCTGGAGTGCCACTCGGGGGTGGGGTGGGGGGGTACGACGCTCCCCGAGCATGCAGGAATCCTCAGTTCCATCCCCAGCACCCAATGAACCAGGTGGTGGTGGTGCAATCTGGAGTGCCTCACTCTGGATTGGAGGCAGGAGACCCAGAATCAAGATTCTTCAATGTCGAGGTGGGCTGCAGGAGACCAAGCTCCTAGGAGATGGTGGGGTCGCAAAGGCGCTGACGGCGGCATCGGTGGACTGTGCTCCACTACTGGATTCATATGGCGTAGGGGTAGGGGCGGGAACCACAGCTCAGAGCCTTGATGGGAGGAAGTGGGTAGTTGGGGTGTATGACTTAGGGCATGGCCTCCTACTGTGTGCATGTGCATGTGCGTGTGCGTGTGCGTGTACGTGTGTGTGTGTGTGTGTGTGTGTGCGTGTGTGTGTGTGTGTTCAGTCCGTCAACCTTGTGTGTCAGCTTCCTGCATCCTGTGACATAAGCCTCGCCTGCCATGCCCTCCTGGAGCCAAGAGGTTGTCTCACCACAGGACTTCTAGGGTTGAAGCCTTTGAAACTGCGAGCCGAAGGAAGCCTCTTAAAATGTTCAGGTGGATCTGCTTAGGTGTCTGGCGCAGAGCCACTGCCTCAAAATCATGGAGACTTACGGGACTCGAGATGGGATGCGGGCCAGCTGTAGGATACTGGCCCCGAGTCCCCCAGGGAGTTGCTGGGAGGGTGGCTCTGTGGCTAGAGCCCCTGGGATATGGTGCTGGGCCTATCAGAATGGGACAAGTGTGAAAGTTCAGGGGTAGAGAATGCTTAGGGTGGGGCTCCACTTCCATGCCCAACAGCAAATTCTAATATGGAGTACCACAGGAAGGTTCTCTCTCTGTCTCTGTCTCTCTCTGTCCCTGTGTCTCTGTTTCTGTCTCTGTCTCTCTCAATGTCTTTGTCTCTCTGTCTCTCTGTCTGTCTCTGCCTCCCTCTCTCACACACACACATACACACACACACACACACACACACACACACGGTGCCTCCCCAGCAACTGACAGTTCTCACCTTGGCCTCATGAGGAGCAGGGAGAGAGCCCACTGAGGAACCCTGGGCACCCCCTCCACCCACCCCTCAGCCTCCCTCTCCTCGGGGTCAAGTGTTACCACGCGCAGTGTTTACCCTCCCCACCCGGCTCCCTGCCCCACGCCACCCACGCGCAAGGCCCCTCTCAGTCTGATCACAGTAGCCGGAATCGGTCGATGTTGGTTTTGTTTAAAGGGCTTGGCTGGTGGGTGAGGCGGAGGTGGGGAGGAGGGGCAGGGGCAGGGCTGCGCGTTTATTTGTCTTCTGACAAGTCGCGCCTCTTCCAGCTGTCAAGAATGTACTTGAGGAGGAGGCCAAGCTTCCTGCGGGTGGACAGCGGGGCTTCCTCGCTGGTTCCTTCCCCAGTGCTGCGCTTCTCCACCGCATTGTCACCAGCCGCCTCCAAGCTAACCTCAGCCTGGGGCTCGTCTTCCTCCAGGGCCTTGATGCGGACGCGTTGGGCGTCTTCGGCCATCTCATTGAGACAGCCCTGGAGCATGGTGTAGACCGTGCCGAAGCTGATACCCCCGGCCACCAGCGTGCCGAACACAGGGATGCCCCTCTCGAAGGCACGGGCCACCCGCATGGCACCATCTGAGGACTGCGAGTAGAGTCTCAGGACAGTCTCTGGTGAGACCTCGTTGGCCAGAGGGGAGCGGATGACGGAGCGCAGGTCCCCTGCCTGCTTGCCCACCTGCTCGGCCAGCTTGGCCAGCGAGTCGTCGTCTAGGCCGAAGCTGCGATGGTAACCCCGCAGTGAGCGGATAAGCAGGGCGTCGTCGTAGGCGGCTGCCAGTCCCGGGACCGGCAGGGCCTGGATGACCCCGGACACCAAGGCAGTCTTAAGTACCTGCTCTTGTAGCATGTCCTTCTTCTTCTGCAGAGCCTCCAGCGAGATGTCAGGCAGGGACAGCAGGCCGGCGTGGCGACGGTGGGCGGGCAGGTCGTGCTCCCAGGTGGTCATGAGCATCGGGAAGTCATAGCGGGTTGGCGACAGGTTGGACACCAGGAAGATGCGGGGATCATTCAGGCCCGCTGCCCGCAGCCGCTCCGCGCAGTGATCCCGGATCTCCTGGAGGACGGCCGCCTCGCTGAAGCCCGAGGGTCTCTGGCTGCGGGTGGCCGCCAGATCCTCGTCCACCTTGGTGCGCACAAAGTAAAACTTCTTCCCCTGGCGCAGGATCTCGGAAGCCAGGCGGGTCTCCACGGCGCCACAGCGGCGGGGGGAGACGAGCAAGAAGAAGTCGTAGCGGCCGAAATCCACCTGCTTCAGATACTTGTCTGCTGAGCAGCCTGGAGAACCGGCCCCCGGCAGGTCCCACAGGGTCACGTCGGGAAACTGCGGGTGCGGGTAGGGCGAAGGCTGCATGGTGGTCTCCACGACCCCAGTGAGAGCTGCACCAGGATCCTCGGCGCCCAGGCCGCGCAGGGCATTGATGAGGGAGGACTTGCCGGCTCCCGACTCGCCCGTGACGCCCACTTCCAGCCGGGTGGTCTCCGAGTTGGCCAGCAGCTCCCGGAGGCGAGAGGCGGCCTGGGGGATGTCGCCAGACTCAAAGGCGGTGCGCAGGGCCTCGAGCTCTTCCTTGGCCATGAGGATGGTGGTCTCCTCCTCAGGCACCGCGGGCAACCTGGAAGTTGCCATGGTTCAGAACTGGGCAGGAAGATGGGGGACAGTCACGGGACGTGACTCCTCAGTGGCTGCAGGAGAGAAAGCAGACATTCATGTATCACGCTCTCCAACAGAGGTGGAGGAGGCAGAAGTTCTCACTAGACTGTGACCAGCTCTCTTCCTCAGGAACTGGGGTATCTGGCTCTCACCTGTAATCCAGCCCTGGGAGCTGGAGACTGGAGGGTCACCATGCGTCCCAGGACAGTGAGACTCTGTCTCACAACAATGCCCAGGTGTGATGGCAAATAGTTTTAACCTCAATACTGAGAGGCTGAGGCAGACAGATCTGTTTGAGTTCAAGGCCAAGCGAGACTTGAACAGTGAATTTTGGGCTAGCCTGGGCTTCGTAGTGAGTCTCTGTCTCAAATACAACGACAAGGAAGAAGATGCCAGGTGTGGTGACTCCCATCTGAATTCCTGCACTTGGGAAGTGGAGGTAGGATCGTTTGAAGGGAACACTCAGCTACGTAAGGGGAGTTCAAGGCTCTCCTGGTCTACATGTAACCCCGTCTCGAAACAAGAACTCAGGTACATTCAGCATGAGGTAAGGCACTTTGGAGTCCCAAAGGCCCAGGGTCACTTTCCAGCTAGGCCACTGTCTTGCTGTGGGACCTGAAGCCATAAGGAACCAAACAGCCACTAAGACACTGCAGGGGGTCCCTGGAGTAACCTAGGAAGGGGACAACTTTGTGAGAGATGGGTGCCCTTTGCCCAGGCAGGTTGGCCTGCTGAGATGAAACCCGATGGTTTCCTTACAGTATCTGGGTTCAGACAGGGTCTCACTATGTAGCCCAGGCTGTCCCAGAACTTTGTAGCCCAGGCTGGTCTAGAATCACAGTGGTCCTCCTGAGTGCTGGCATCACAGGCATGAGCCACCAACCCCACCCGAGTCTTCTAAATATTTGAACCAGAGCCGACCAGTCAGTCTTACTGTGGTCAGGCCTCCCATACTGGGTGGCAGGGCCTGGTCTGTGGCTCAGGCCAAGCTGGAGCGCCACTACTTTTCAACTGCTGTGGTCACTGGGAGCCAAGTGTGAGGTGACAGTCACCCTCTGCCACATACTGGCCTTCCTCATCTGTGAGATGTGGTCGTGACCGTCCTCACAGCAGAAAATCCCCTGAGACTGGGAGTCTCCAATGAGCCTCCCCTTAGTAAACATTCGTAAAAGAATGCCAGGCACACAGTAGGAGCTTTCGTCAGCATCCAGTGTTGGGATTGCTGTCTGTGGTCTGTGACTTTTCTTAAGACAGCGTCTGCCTGTGTAGCCCAGGCTGGCCTCTAACTCAGAGCAGCTCTCTCACGCCAAGTCTCCTGAGGACTGCGATGACAGGAGTGACCCGTGCCTGGCTGGGCTTGTGACTTGGACCTCTGTCCCCCTGAGCCCTGGCCACTTTCCCCTGAACTGCCCTCCAAGGTCCCTTGGGCCCACATTAGTCCTGTTTGCGTTGCCATGTCCCCAGCTAAGACTCTTAGTTCAGTCCATAGGATACCAGTCAACTGCCCCCTGCCCCCCCCCCCCGCCTGTCCCTGCCTGCCCCCCCCCCCCGCCTGCCCCCGGCCTGCCCTGCCCCCCCACCTGCCCCTGGCCTTCCCTGCCAGCCCCCCCCCCCCGCCTGCCCTGACCCTGCCTGCCCTGCCCCTCCCCCACCTGCCCCCAGCCTGACCTGCCCCCCACGTGCCCCCGGCCTTCCCTGCTCCCCCCCCCCCCCGCCTGCTCCCCACCTGCCCCCCCCCCCCCCGCCTGCCCTGCCCCCCCACGTGCCCCCGGCCTTCCCTGCTCCCCCCCCTGCCTGCCCCCCACCTGCCCCTGGCCTTCCCTTCCCTGCCCTCCCCCCCCACCTGCCCTGCCCCCGGCCTGCCCTGCCCCTCCCTCACCTGCCCCCAGCCTGACCTGCCCCCAGCCTGCCCCCAGCCTACCCTGCCCCCTCTCCCCCCCCCCCCACCTGGCCTTGGCTGGCCTCGTTGGGCCCACTATCATTTCCTGGGACCTGTTACTCCTCAGATCTCCTGACACCTTCTTGACAATGTCCCTCATTGTCACCCCTGAGTTCCAGAGGTTCTCAATCATGCACCCATGGGCCATCACATCACCCACACGTGGTGGTGCATGCCTGTAATCCTAGCACTTAGGAGGCTGAGTCAGGGAAATCACATTGAGTCCGAGGCCAGCCTGGGCTACAGAGTGAGGCCCGTCTCAAACAAGCAACCCCCTCCCCCCGAAAAACTCTCCTAATAAACAATGGAATCTCTCGCCCAGGGAGAGACATCCTTGGAATTAGGGTCCCACTCCATCCGGCAGGGAGAGGAACGTAGGCTCAGATGACACAAGCCATCTCCCCACTCAGACAGGACTCTAGTCTAGCTCCCTTGGTTCTTTTACCCCTCACCCCCTCTGCCACCCCCATTTCCCCCTTTGCCCTCCTGTAGCCCCAGCCCCAGCTACCCCTTCCCAAACCCTTCCCAACCTACCTCAGATGTGACCTGGGACAGGTCCCAGCAGCTAGAGGCAGAACAGTAAGAGGTGGCGGGTCAGGATGGGGACTTTTGGAAGCCTGGGTCTCTGTGCACTGACCCGCAGGGCCCAGCTGGAGAGCCTGGCCCTCAGGGACTCACCTGCCCAGCAGGTTCTCCCTGTCCCCTCACACTCTCCCAGCTGGTGGGGTCTCCTCCCCGGATAGCCCAAGATCACAACCTGTTGCTAGGACCCATTATAACAGTGAGCCTCAGCCCATTGGTCAGCTGGGCTCCGTGTAATAATGAGGTCGTGACATCAGAGGGAGGGGTCCCAGGGAGCAGTGGCCTCCACCCCCAGACACACTGAGAGCCCTGAGGGCCCCCACAAGTATTTTCCCTAACAGATTTGCTCAAAGTCGCCCCCCCCCCCACCACCACCAGGGAATGAGAATGTAGCCCGTGGGTAGAGAGGGTTTGTCTAGCATCACTGAGGCCCTGGGTTCTTCAACACCAGATACACGTAGCAAATAGCCAGCAAACCAACACTCAGCAGACAGAGGCAGAAGGATCAAAGGCCAAGGCCAGCCTCCCCTAGATAGCAAGTTTTGAGGCCAGACTGGGTTTTGTGAAACCCTAAATAAAACCAAACCAAACAAAAAACACCCTACATCAAAAAGGGAAACTCTCTGTGGGCCCTATCCCCGCCCCGGGGTAAGTCCCTGAGACAAAGTCCTAAATGAATCAACTTGGACATCTAAGACTCTGGCCCGCTCACTACACTACAGGCCAGGGAGCTCTTCAGGCTACTTGACCTCCATTATCCACTCCTCTGTGTACCCCTAAGGTGCCCCATGTTCTCTGGGCATGAGGGTGGCATGGGGTGGCTATTAGCTTGGCCGGCACTGGCTGGGACAGGAGAAAAGGGGCAGTGGGAGGGAAGGCCTGGTGGCTCACGCCTGTGATCCCAGAGCCTGGGCAGAAGATGTCGTGTTCAAGGACAGCCTCCCCTACAGAGTACAGTGAAGGCCAATCTGGGCTATGAGACCACACACACACACACACACACACACACACACACACGCACACACACACACACAGACACACACACTCGTCGGGCAGTGGGGAGGCGGAGGGAGATTGGCATAGTCTGTAGTGTTTGCCTTGTGTGGGAGGTGTAGGTTCTTGTAGGTTCTTCTTGAGGCAGCAGAGGGGGGAAGAGCATCGGCGGGGTAAGACTTTGTCTTATGAGATATTTATGGTTGCTGTTTAATAAAAAGGTTACTTATCTAAGTCTAAGTTACTATGCTATTGTAGCTGGCCTGCCTTCTGTGTTCCTCTGAGGCCAGAGACTGCAGTCTCAGGCACCAGCACCTCATCCTAAAACAGCACAGTAAAGGGTTAGTTGCTAGAGCCTTTTCCCTATTGTCCAGATGTCTGTTGCTTGTCAGGCTAGGGGGAAATCAGGAGCAATAAACTTCTATTGAACCAGGAGAGAATAACACTTGCAGAAAGAAAAACTTTTACACACGTGAATATGCATAATCTCACGGAAGTTCATACACAGCTTCAAGCATGCAGAGTTCTCATACATTTCCACACAAATTCAGCTGGGCCCAGCTTGCATGCATTCTCACCAATTTCATATTCACACACACACACACACACACACACCCATGCATTCTCGCAATTACATACGTACACACATCCATACTTACATATGCATATGGAGCAAAAGACCAAGCACCGGGGCAGAAAGAACTCACTCATCCTGGATGAAAAATGAGCTCCGATCTTTATTGCATAGAGAAAGAAAACACTTCCACCCTTTTGATGCTAAATGAATTAAACTCATGTCTATAAGAAAAAGGCTTTGTTCCTTTTAATAGGACTAAGCCTGCCTTGTCCTCACCATGGGACCTGCTCTGCCCCGTGGTGAGGAGAAGCCGGCCTGCTCCTCTGCTCTCTGCAGTGTCTTCTTCTTCCTCTTTCCCTCTGCAGTCTGCACATTGCGCTCTTAGTCTTTTTGGTGTTACCTATAGTTTCTAAGTTATTCCACTCTGCATTCTCCTTCTAATCTTGTTCTCTTCTGACCAAAACTTCTCCTCAGTTCAGTTCCTCTCAGCTCAGTTCTTCTCACCTAAGTTCCTCTGTTCTGATTCTTCTCTTTGCCGTCAGCCATTAAACATCCTTCAGAATACATGATCACATGTTACAAAGTTCATCACATCACAAGTTCACACAAAAATTCAAATCATGAATTGAAACAGAAGTTTACAACAGAGAATGCTTATATGCATATCCCTAGGAGTAATTATCTAGCTAAACAGCTATCAGCTGTCTTAGCTCCACGTGTTCATAGAAAGTTTAAAACCATAATTAAGTTTTTAGTGAAATTTTGTATAGATAAACCCAGTCGCTATTTTATCTTCTGTCCTAGCACCTATAATAAATCATTAGTCCCCTTTTCATGACCTCTGGTTAATTGTTTTACAGCCTCTTGGAATGTGCTCTGAGTAGGAGAAAGTCTGGTTGCCATCTAAGAGCAATTAACTTGTGACACTTGGGAGACTGACAGAGTTCTCATTGCAGTTTTGACCATCAGAAAAGGACCTAATAACAGTCCCACTATAAAGGATCTTAATAACCACAGATATAATTTTAGGAATTCTTATAGGATCATCATTAAAACTTAAGTCATCTATTTGTCTACATAGCGTCACTATAAGACAGCCCATGGATCTGCAGAGATCTGCTCCAAAGAAGTGTGCTATTACTTATTGATTATTATATCTGTTTAAGAATAACAAGAGGATAAGCATATTAATAGCAGGAATCTTTCCTAAAATTATTCTCTCACAGCCTTGCTTAAGGAGGGCTTACCTGTCGCAGATTATATAATAATCCGAAGCAGGCCATTTCAGGATGACCGCCTGCTTGTTATCAGCTTGTCCCATTATGGCCCTGACAGCCTTGCAAGCACAAGGACCCAGGTTCAATTCTCAGAACCCATGTGAAAACGGCTGGGTGTGGGATCAGTCACTTGTAACCCCAGTACTAGAGACAGAGAACCACCGGGCCCTGGCCAGCGTGTCTCACCTGATCAGGGCTGCCAAGCAATGAGAGGTCCTTGTCTCAAAGGAGGCAGGTGGATGATGCAAGAGATTGTACTCTAGCTTACACACACACACACACATGCACACACATGCACACACACACATGCATGCACACATGCACACACACATGCACACACATATACACACGTGTGCGCACGCACGTGCACACACACGCATGTACACACATATGCACACACTCACATGCACACACATGCACACACATATACACACGTGCGCACGTGTACACACACACGCATGCACACATGCACACACTCACATGCATGCACACATGCACACACTCACATGCACACATATACAGGCGTGTGCACACACACACACATTGGGGCCGAGACTCCCACTGGTAAGAGTCAAAGCACCCGGTGCATGGTGTCAGGACCCTGGTCTTAGCTGCAGCGTCTCCACCGTCTGGCGCACGGTCACCTGCCTGCCCTGTCTCCCTCATCGTGTCCTTCAGCCAAGGCTGTTCTTTCTCCTATCTGTTTTCTAGGGTGAACCTCAGGCTTCTAAAACTCGAAGGCTCATTCCGCCCGTTGGAGGAGCACCCAGAGGTGGCGACAGAGGCCGGGGAAGGAACAGACTGACTGGATCTAAGGAAGGAACAAACAGCTGCTGCCCACTGAGTGCAACATTTCCAAGCCTCAGGCAGCAGCTGCGTGCTTGATGGCATCCTGCTGACTGGAGAACCGATGAAACGGAGTCAAAAATAGCCTCAGACATTCCTCCACACTGAGCAGGCTGTGGCACATCCCCAAGGCTCCTTCCCCAAACTCACAGACACGTGCAACGCCCGGGCTGGGGAGTGAGGAGGGCCCAAGAGACCAGCAAACAGATGTGCGGACGGACAAAGCCATGGGGCTGGAGAGACGGCTCTGAGCACTGGCCGCTCCTGCAGCGAGCTCAGGTTTGGTTCCCAGCGCCTGAGTGGCAGCCCACCAATGTCTGTATCTCCAGTTCCTGGGGACCCGGCACCCCCTCTGACCTCCATGTACACCACACCTGCACACAGAGCACATGCATCCACGCAGGCAAAATACACAAAAAATTGTTTTTTTTTTTAATATTTGTGTTATTTTATGTCTTTATCAGTATAATTCAAAAAAATTAGATCAGTTAGCCATAGAGAAATATTCTTGGGCTGGAGAGATGGCTCAGTGGTTAAGAGCACTGACTGCTCTTCCAGAGGTCCTGAGTTCAATTCCCAGCAATCACATGGTGGCTCACAGCCATCTGTAATGGGATCTGATGCCCCGGTCTGATGTGTCTGAAGACAGCTAAATAAATAAACCTTTAAAAAAATAACAATAAATAAATAAACTTAACCAGTTCTGCTTGCCTTAAAAAGAACAGTAATGAGCCAGGTAGGAGTGGCACACACCTTTAATCCCAGCGCTTGGGAGGCAGAGGAAGACAGATCTCTGAGTTCAAGACCAGCCTTGTCTACAGAGTGAGTTCCAGGACATCCAGGGCTACACAGAGAAACCCTGTCTAGAAAAAACAAAAGTTCAAAATACCACCTTCTCTATGCTTTATAACCTGTGCTGAAACAGCTATGGGCAGGGCTCACTGCTTAATTTGAGGTCTCCGATAGATTCTTATTTTAAAACTTATAAAGATAAATCTTTAAAACCTAATAGAAGCTGGGGATTTACGTCAGTGACAGGTGCTGTCCTAGCAAGTGTGAGGGTTTGAAATCTATCGCTAGAAACACATAAGTGCCCACGCATGCGCACAACACACACACACACACACACACACACACACACGCTAAAAATTTAAGTTTTAAAAAAAGAAAAGACGGGGGCTGGAGAGATGGCTCAGCAGTTAAGAGCACTGACTGCTCTTCAGAAGGTCATGCGTTCAAATCCCAGCACCCACATGGTGGCTCACAACCATCCATAATGAGATCTGATGCCCTCTTCTGGTGTGTCTGAAGACAGCTACAGTGTACTTACATATAATAATAAATAAAATCTTTAAAAAAAAGATTTAAAAAGAAAAGAAAAGACGTGCAAACAGGATTGTGCTCGCACTGTCATCCAAGCATTTGGAAGACCGAGGCAGGAGGGTCCTCGGGGCTCACTGGCCAGTCCGTCGAGCCTATTTGGGGAGCGCGGGTGGTAATGCCCCGCTTTTACATGGATGTTTACATGGAAGCTTACATGGATGCTGAGGTCTGAATTCATCCCCTGGTCCGTGCAGAGCAAGGACTCTTACCTACTTAGTAAGAGTAAAGCCCCAGCCCACAGTTAAACCCTTTCTATTTAGTTTAGTTTAATTTTTTAAGAGCTCAGCATTAGGGCGCATGCTTGGCATACAGGAGACTTTCTTTCGGTTCCGTTCTCAGCGCCAGAGAGAGTGAAGGAAGTAAAATGGGAACAGAGGTAAGGGAGGCAGAGGAGGAGGAGGCAGAGGAGGGGGAAGAGGAGGGGGAAGAGACAGGAGGAGGCAGAGGAAGAAAGGAGGAGGGGGAGCAGGCAGAGGAAGAAGAGGGGGGAGTCCACCAGAGATGACAGAGATAGATGTGCTCCCGCATTTACTCTTCCCTTCCTTCTGAGTGTAATAAAACCGAAGCCGCCGGTGGCTGTCGGACACATCCTTTCTGATCTCGCTAACAAAGAAAAAAATGATGCTGCCAATAAAACCACAACATGACATTTCCTTATCAGTTAAGATGTTTATTCTGGGACAGCTGAGAGAGCTCTTGGGAACTTATTTAGAAAGCACAGATCCTTATCACACACCAGTTCTATACTCACAAAAATAGAGTGGTGCACGCCGCCAGTCATGCCAGCACTGGGAGGCAGACATGCCTCACCGGCTCTCCGTTCCCAGCGATCCAGCCCGCTGGAGCCCGTCCTGGGGCCTCCCTGACGAGCACGGTTTCACACTTTTATTCTTATGTTTGTATCCCTCCCCATTGTCTCCCTCCCTCCCTCCCTCTCTCTCTCTCTCTTCTCTCTCTCTCTCTCTCTCTCCCTCCCCCTCCCCCACCCTCTCTTTCTCTAAGATCTCTTGTAGACCAGGCTGACCTTGAGCATGTAACTGAAGATGACCTTGAGCACTCTTCCTCTCGCTGACACCTTCTGGGTAGGGAATTACAGGTTTGTGTGTGTGTGTGTGTGTGTGTGTGTGTGTATGTGTGTGTTTACTCACGTGTGTGCCAACATGAAATCAGCCTCCAGGGTTTCTCTTATTCATTCAGACATTGGCTCATTGGCTGCCTTATAGCCACCAGATGCTGTTCTAGGCGGGGACACAGGAGTGAATAGGACTCCATATCTCAGGCTACCTTGAAGCTCACTATGTAGCCCAGGTTGACCCTTGTTTTGTGGAGCTCATATTGTCATTAATTAATTTACTTTTGTATGTGTCGTTGTTTTGCCTGCATGTATGTCTGTGTTGTACATGTTTAAGACCCCCCCTGGAACTGGAGTTGCAGACAGTTGTGAGCTGCCATGTGGGTGCTGGGAATTGAACTCAGATCCTCTTGAAGAGCAGCCAGGGCTTTTAACCTCTGCGCCGTCTCTCCAGCCCTTATATATTTAAAAGATATAGATGATAAAAATAATTAAGATGAGGCCAAGTAACAATGAGAAAAGAGAAGAAAAGGAAATCATGGAGAAAGCGACGGGATTTGGGAGCCACAAGATGGCTGTCCTTTAGTAGTCGATTGCCACACGCAGTTTCCTTCTCCCTGTAGATGAATTCTACGCTTCCCAGGAGATGTGGAGTAAATTTTGAGCTGTCCTTGAGAGTTGCTGTCATCAGTAGGATTCTGGGACTTCAGTTCTAGACTGTGAGAGAGGGACTGCGTCCATATTCTCTTTTCCGGCGCCCTGGCATGCTGGGGTACAGATCCGGTTACCTTCCTGGGATAGGGACAGCAGCTGACAGATGAGACAACGTGAACTCGCTCCCCCCGCCACTAGAGGGCAGCAGCTGAACGCAGCCTATGTGCAGTGCCACGGGAGGCCAGAAGAGGGCGTGGTGTCCTCTGGAGCGGAAGCTACAGGTGGTGGTTGTACATTGCTCTGCGGGAATGCAGGGAACCAGCAAACACTCTTAACCACTGAGCCAGCGCCCCAGACCTCTATTGTACATTTAGAGCTTCCTCGGCCCCACCCCTAACTCCCGCCCACACTCCCTCCTTCCCTTTCTTTCTTTCTTTCTTCCTTTCTTTCTTTCTTTCTTTCTTTCTTTCTTTCTTTTCTTTCTTTCTTTCTTTCTTTCTTCTTTCTTTTTTCTTTCTCTCCCTGACCCCCCTGCCTCCACCTCCCAAAAGAATAGACGTGTCCCACCACGCCCAACTAGGATTTTTTTCTTTCAGTGAACACCCAAGCTTTTAAGATTTATTGCAGAGCTGGAGAGATGGCTCAGCAGTTAAGAACACTGACTGCTCTCCTGAAGGTCCTGAGTTCAAATCCCACATGGTGGCTCACAGCCATCTGTAGTGAGATGTGACACCCTCTTCTGGTGTGTCTGAAGACAGCTATTACAGTGTATTTACATGTAATAATAAATAAATCTTTTTAAAAAAAGATTTATTACAAATTATTTGTGATATGCAAAAACAGACAAGATATTAGTCGGTGTCCTGTAGTCAGGATACTTATTGCTAAATCTGTCCTCGAGGGAGGAAGACAAAAGGAAATTGCACGAGTCCCGACCAAAGGCAGAAAGCAGAAACCATGCGAACCTCCCTCGACTGGGTGACAACCAAGAAAAGTTCAGTATGTCCACACTGTAGTCAGCAGGCCCTCGCCGCACAGATGGGGACCAGGGGAACTGATACTTGGGGACTGTCATGAGAGGCTAAAAAGTGGTAAAAATGGAAATAGCCAGTCAACTGTGGTAGCACAGATTTTTCCCTCAGCACTGGGGGAGCCTATGTTTTTGAATTGGTCCCTGCTGATCTACCCCCTTGATTCCATCCCAAGAGAAACGTGCACTAGGCAGGCGGAAACATTCTGAAAGACCAGAGAATGGACCATTATTTATTATTATTATTATTATTATTATTATTATTTATTGTTGTTGTTGTTATTATTAAGTAGCATTTATCTATCATCTATATGTCTATAATTAAACCTGAAAACCAAGAAGGGAAAGACCAGTTCCACAATTATCCAGCTAAAGCAAGTTTTATTTTAGAGGCGCACCGGGCCTGGACAGCCGCCTCTCTCACGCTAAGCCTGGATTTTATTGAGCAGCCCCAATAGGGGATGTTCGGTCCTTTTTAAAAGATTAAAAGCTGAGTCAGGAAGTGATGGCTCATGCTTTTAATCCCAGCACTCGGGAGGCAGAGGCAGAGGCAGGTGGATTTCTGTCAGTTTGAGGCCAGCCTGGTCTACAGAGTGAGTTCTAGGGCAGCCAGGGCTACACAGGAAAACCTTGTCTCAAAACAAACAAACAAACAAACAAACAACAACAACAAACCCTATATTCCTGTACGACTTTGGCAACAGTTCGTTCTCTCTTTGCTGGACTGATTCTCCATAACACACACTTCCGGCTGGCGTGCTGTCTGTGTTTGCCTTTCTTCTCTGTCTCCAGGACTGTCACATGAACTGTGTCACATGAGCTGTGTCACAGGAACTGTGTCGACCTAAGACCAGCTAAGACTCAAAACCTCTGGGGAACCTGCCTGTCAGGGATTTTCTGGGAAAACCCATCCTGAATGGGGGAGGGGCACAGTCTTCACACAGCTCTGATATAAGCCTGTCCACAGGGAAAGGCAGCCTCTGGGGTCATGAGGTCAAGAGAGAAGGCTTAGCTTTCTTGAAGAAAGCCATAGTCCCAGCCTGGTGCCCTCCCGACTTATCCCCAGAGGCTGCCAGGCGTCACAGTGCCTGACAGGAAGGCCTGAGAGGCCTCATAGCCAAGAAGATGCAGCAAGGTTCTTCAGGACAGCACAAGGGTGCCCAGGCCTGGGTGATGACTGGCTGTGCAGCGCGTCCTGCAGGCCGGCAGGTAGCCTGGGACCGGTGCCGCTGGGTCACCCACAATTCCCTGCACAAGTTACGAGGGCCAGACCCAGGTAGAGAAGTGTTAAGGTAGCATGAGGAGAGGGTAAGGAAGGGAATTATGGGCCATACCCAGGCAGAAATTCACAGTTACACATGTGCATACCTTAAACACACACAGACACACACACACACACACACGTTCATCTCACAGATGAACATTACTTTGCACACGAACATTACTCCTGTCCTTGTTGAAAACTCACTGGAAACTTCTAGCTGTTAACCTATGGGCTAGTCTCAACTGTTCCTTCAAATAAATATCGGCAAGTGACTGGTTTGTGGAGGATTTGACAGAAAACATGAAAGGAAAAAAATTTTTTTTAATTATTCTTTCTCTAACGTGAAAACCGAAGAAAAGGCCAGGCATGGTTGCACACACCTTTAATCCCAGCACTCAAGAAGCATATATAGGTGGACTCTGAGATTGAGGCCAGCTAGGCCTGCGTAGTAAGACCCTGTCCAAAAAATCAAACTAAAACAACCTCAGAAGTCAGGTTGTAATCATAAATAACATAGAGCCCCTGCCTGGAATCCCCCAGTGAGGGGCTGGGGGCGTGGCTCAGTGGTAGAGCCCCTGCCTAGAATCGCTCAGTGAGGGGCTGGGGGCGTGGCTCAGTGGTAGAGCCCCTGCCTAGAATCCCTCAGTGAGGGGCTGGGGGCGTGGCTCAGTGGTAGAGCCCCTGCCTAGAATCCCTCAGTGAGGGGCTGGGGGCGTGGCTCAGTGGTAGAGCCCCTGCCTAGAATCCCTCAGTGAGGGGCTGGGGGCGTGGCTCAGTGGTAGAGCCCCTGCCTAGAATCCCCCAGTGAGGGGCTGGGGGCGTGGCTCAGTGGTAGAGGCCCTGCCTAGAATCCCCCAGGGAGGGGCTGGGGGCGTGGCTCAGTGGTAGAGCCCCGCCTAGAATCCCTCAGTGAGGGGGCTGGGGGCGTGGCTCAGTGGTAGAGCCCCGCCTAGAATCCCTCAGTGAGGGGCTGGGGGCGTGGCTCAGGGGTAGAGCCCCTGCCTAGAATCCTCCAGTGAGAGGCTGGGGGCGTGGCTCAGTGGTAGAGGCCCTGCCTAGAATCCCCCAGGGAGGGGCTGGGGGCGTGGCTCAGTGGTAGAGCCCCGCCTAGAATCCCTCAGTGAGGGGGCTGGGGGCGTGGCTCAGTGGTAGAGCCCCGCCTAGAATCCCTCAGTGAGGGGCTGGGGGCGTGGCTCAGGGGTAGAGCCCCGCCTAGAATCCTCCAGTGAGGGGCTGGGGGCGTGGCTCAGGGGTAGAGGGCTTCCATAGCATTCACAGCACCTTTGGGTCTAACCCCAGAATGGAAAGTAAGGAATCTCACACAACTGTAGATTATGTAAATCCTTATCCTACAGGCCTGTGTACTTTTATGCAAACACACACACACATATAGTTTGAGCTCAGGCTAACCTTAAACGTAACATTCCCCTGCCTCCACTTCTCCATGCTAGAATTCATTGCTGTGCAACACCGTGCCTGGCACATGGCCAGGAATGCTTTTGAGCACTTCTTCTGAACAGGGCCATCTTCCTATTTTCCCATCACTGTCAGTTTGGAGTCCCCGCGGTTCCATCCATAGCGCCCGCTGGGCTCCTGAATGGCACCATTCCACGTGGGCGTGGGCGGGCGCAGCAAGCCACAGGTGGCTGCGGGGCGCTGGAGCCTTTGCTGGTTAGTGAACATCAACACGCACTGTAGAAAAGAAACGGCCTACTTGCAAGAAAAGGTGCATGTCGTTTATACTTTCTTTCCTCCTCTTCTTTTTTATTTTATTTTGTGTTTTGATACAGGGTTTCTCTGGGTAGCCCTGGCTGGCCTGGGACTCACTCCGTAGACCAGGTTGGCCTTGAACTCACGGAGATCCGCCTGCCTCTGCCTCCCACTCTCCATCGGCATCACCAGAAGGTGTCATGGCAGTGAGCAAAGAGGCAACGTGGTGTGCGATTTTTATTTTCTCTGCATTGGTGTTTCGCCTGCATCTCTGTCTGTGTGAAGGTGTTGGATTCCCTCAAACTGGAGTTACAGACTGTGGTGAGCTGCCATGCGGGTGCAGATAAAATAAAAATAAATTGTGTTGACACACACCGCACACCCAACACCTCTTTGCTCGCCCACACGGCACCTTCCGGTGAGGCAGACAGAGGAGTGGGCTCCTGGCAGTGACTTGGCGACAGGTTATGGTGAACCAGAAGCCAAAGACAGCGCTGTGGGAGAAAGCTGTGGTGGAAGTCCCCAGCTTACAGTCCTGGAGGCCACAAAAGAACCAGTTCCCCAAGGGACAGAGTTCCCTTCCCCTAAGGCTGCAGAGATGGAGCGTGCACAAGAGTAAGGCCAGGCAGCCACAGCCTCAGCCCTCAAGGGAATCACCAAAACCCTGTGCATGTCACCAAGGACATCCCTTCTGCCCGAGGGCCCCACACAACACATCCAAAGTTGGGCATTGCTAGGGAAGACATGTCTTAGGAAACCTCCTTCAATGCTAGAGAGATGGCTCAGCAGTTAAGAGTACCGACTGGTCTTCTGAAGGTCCTGAGTTCAACTCCCAGCAACCACATGGTGGCTCACAACCATCTGTAATGAGATCTGATGCCCTCTTCTGGGGTGTCTGAAGACAGCTACAGTGTAATTACAAATAATAAATAAATAAATCTTAAAAAAAAAAAAGAAAGAAAAAAGAAAAAGAAAACCTCCTTCAAGCTGTGTGTATTGGCACATACCTGTAATCCCAGCCCTCAGGAGGCTAAAACACGACGACCTCAAATTCAAGGTCAGCTTGGCTTTACCTAGACAGACCCAGACTGAAAAATGAACAGGCTGGGGTTGTAGCTCAGTGATAGAATGCATGCCTGTAACATACCAGGGAGGTGCTGGGGGCGTGGCTCAGTGGGAGAGCCCCTGTCTAGAATACCCCAGTGAGGGGCTGGGGGCGTGGCTCAGTGGTAGAGCCCCGCCTAGAATCCCCCAGGGAAGGGCTGGGAGCGTGGCTCAGTGGTAGAGGCCCTGCCTAGAATCCCCCAGGGAGGGGCTGGAGGCGTGGCTCAGTGGTAGAGCCCCGCCTAGAATCCTCCAGTGAGGGGCTGGGGGCATGGCTCAGTGGTAGAGGCCCTGCCTAGAATCCCCCAGGGAGGGGCTGGGGGCGTGGCTCAGTGGTAGAGCCCCGCCTAGAATCCTCCAGTGAGGGGCTGGGGGCGTGGCTCAGTGGTAGAGCCCCTGCCTAGAATCCTCCAGTGAGGGGCTGGAGGCGTGGCTCAGTGGTAGAGCCCTTGCCTAGAATGCCCCAGGGAGGGGCTGGGGGCGTGGCTCAGTGGTAGAGGCCCTGCCTAGAATCCCCCAGGGAGGGGCCGGGGGCGTGGCTCAGTGGTAGCATATTTCCCTATCATGTTTGTGTCTCCTGTTATCTCCATCCACAGAGGATGGAAAGAGTTTATTGTATCTTACAAGTTAGAATTCCTTATCAAGGCAGGCGAGGCTCCAGCAGGAACTGGAGCAGAGTCTGTGGAGGAATGCTGCTCACTGGCTTGCTCCTCACAGCTTGCTCTGCTCCAGCTCTTATGCGCCCCATGTCCGGCTGGCCAGGGATAGCACTGCACACAGGGAGCTGAGCCCTTCCACATCAATTAGCAATCAAGGAAACAACGTCTCACGGCCGTTTCCATAGGCCAATCCAACGGAGGCACTTCTTCCGCTGAGATTCCATCTTCCAAGGTAACTCCAGTTAACCAAAGAGTCAATCCACAGACAGAAGCACAAGGCCTACACGGAAAGGAATCGCTGAGAAGCCTGAAGTTTACACCTGCTCATCAGTTCAGGTACCCCACACCTCGCTGGAAACAGCCACGCCCAGCTAGAGAACACACACACAGCCAGAGACCTCCCGTCAGCATGTGCGTCTAGATCTATCTGTTCAGACATGTAGATACCTACTCACGTGGGGCCCAGGGGACGTGTACACACACACACACACACACACACACACAGTTCTAAATAACCGCGTATGTGGGACGGGCACAGTGAGAAACAGCCCAGCAAATTCTCCCTTGTAAACATCAGCTTTGCAGAAAAGCACATGCGAAAGGACTTTTGTGGGTGTCTGGGGAGATGGCTCAGTCAGCGAATAGAAGCACATGCTGCTCTGGCAGAAGACCTGAGTTCAGTTCCCAGGGTCCACCCTGGTCAACTCACAACCACCTATAACTGCAACGCCAGGAGATGCAACGCCCTCTTCTGGCCTCTTTGGGCACTGCACCCATGTGCACGCACACAGACATATAAAGGAATGAAAGGTCTCTTTGCTAAACAAACACTAGTGAGCTTAATGGTATATAACAAGGTGCCTAAGGCTTGAACACACACACAGAGGCACTCTGACGGGTACGTACATCAGTGTCTCTGTCTGGTTCCTCTGATGTATGGCCAAAGCCAGCATATATCTCACAGGCTCAGACCTCCTCCACTCTACCCTGCCTGGAGGACAGAAAGACAGAAACTACTGTCTCCCCAGTGGGCACTGAGAGTCAGCATGGGGACAGGAATGTGGCCGGAAGCTCAATGGGACCTCTCCTTGTCCTCCTGTGCTTGAGAGCTCTCCTAGGCCAGCGGCTTCTGCAGTCAGGGTTGCAAGCTCAGTGCTGTATTTGCCTGATCTATTGATGAATAATTATCTGCTCAAAGCTTAGTGGTTTTTAAGCAGGCACAGAGGACAAACAGTGTGTGGTATCACTTACTTGAGACGTTGTCTAGAGGAGTCAGCCAGGCAAGGGGACAGAAAGTGGGTGGATGGGTGTCTGGGCTGCAGGACAAGTGGGTAATGAGGTAGAAGGATATAGAGTTTGGGGGATTAGAGGGTCTCCCTTTCCATCAAGTAGAGATGGAGCCCAAGGTTTTAAGAATGTTTACAAAAAGATCTACAACTGAGCCACACACCCCAGCCCCTCACTGTGGGATTCTAGGCAGGGGCTCTACCACTGAGTGACGCCCCCAGCCGTTTGAGACTGTTTTGGGGACGGAGCTGTGTCCTTATGTCTGTATCCAAAGGGACAATATATGCAGAACTTCCACATCCCCTGTTCTTCCTCTTAGCAATCATCTTTTGTCCTTTTCCTATTGTAAATTTCGAGCTCCCACATCTGCCTCTTTTTTCTTCATTGTGATAATTAATTTAATCTGCTGCTTAGTTTTGAAAGTAAAGCTGTTGGCAGCTGGGAATTTGAGGATGTGAAGGTGAGAATATGCGGGCGTCGCCTGCTGATCCAGCATGTGGAAAGACTTCTGCATTTCAGAGAGTTCCTTGCCAAGTAGCTCCTAACAAAGGCGTCTTCTCTGCCCAGGTAGAATTCCTCTCTCGTGTCTAGGTTAGACACAAGATAATAACTAATAACTGCCTAATAACTGCCCAGTAATTCTAAGTCTGGCTCTCTCTCTGTACCACTGGGCTAGGCTATAACCTCCTCACTGGGAGATTCTAGGTAAGATTCAGGATTCTACCTTGCATAGAGCTTTGTCCTAGTAAACACTTTTCCAATCAGAATTCCTTTCTCTGCGACAAAAATAATGGGGAATGTTCTTTGGTGATCTTTGGTGATTATCAAACAAGACTATTAGCAAATCTATCTTCCTACCCAAGTAGGGAAGTGAACAGAGCGAGAGAGCGAGCAAGAGAGAGAGAGAGAGAGAGAGAGAGAGAGAGAGAGAGAGAGAGAGAGAGAATGATGAAATTTTCCTTCCCTAAATAGAGCCTAGGCCTCCAATCTCACTTCTCAGGATGTTTGCGCTTAAAATTCCTGCAGCTGTGCAGATTCGCAGTGGGTGCTGGGATAGAAGTGGGAATCTGTAGAGAGTGCCAATGGCGGTCTGCTTTTGAATGTGTGAAGTGCTGAGTGAGTGTGTGTGGTTCCTCTTAAGAGCGCTCTGGCTCGGCACGGAATGCCCTGGAGACACATACTGTGGGGGAGAACATATGCACAGCAGGGAGGACGGGGTCGCTGCACAGAGCAGGTTTGGGGCGAAGGGCTGGATGGGAGGAGCCTCGGGGCTGCGTGGGAGGAGCCTCGGACTTCGTGGGAGGAGCCTCGGGGCTGCGTGGGAGGAGCCTCGGGGCTGCGTGGGAAGAGCCTCGGGGTTCTGTTCCCTCTGGTCTGAGCAGCGAGAAGGAACTCTCCTCTGGACCCAAGTGTCGTCATTCTTTAGTAACTGGCTGATTTCGAGTGTAGCACCGTCCCCCACGATTTAGAAATCCCTTGCAAAAGAGAGGGAAGTAACCGGAGTGACTCAGAGGCGAGCCTCGCCTCCCATTTTGATGTCTTTGTGTGAAGCCTTCCCAGCCATCTCTTACCCTTGTCTCAGTAGTTCTATATGGCCTCTGGCATTGTTACAACCTTTCTTGTAGTTGGTGGGGATTGAACTCAGGTCATCGGGCTTGGTGGCAAGCACCTTTTCCCCCAGTGAGACACCTTGTCTACTAGTGCTAGGAATCTTAAAGTTTGAAATCTTCCTCCCTCCAACCAACACCTTCCCAGAATGCCTCTGTCTCAACAATGTGTCGGTGAGCAGGCAACTGTGATTCCCACCTGTAGCCCGGCTACTTGGGAGGCTGAGGCTGTAGGATCACCGGAGCCTACAAATTTTGAGTCCCTTAGACTACACAGGGAGACCCTGAACCGACTAAATGATCAGGACAAGCCCGGGCTTAGGCCTGTGACCCCAGAACTTGGGAAGAAGAGGCAGGAGAATTGAGAGTTCAAGGCCAGCCTGATTAATGCAGCAACACTGCGTCTCAAAAATGCAAAGTATTAGGGCTGGCGAGATGGCTCAGTGGGTAAGGGGGGACTGTTACACCCACTAAACTGAGTCTAACCCCAGGGCTCATGGAATAGAAAGGGAGGTAAGCTGCCCTCTGACCTCTGATATTACAGGCATCCACCACTACCATCCAGCCATACATACCATTTTTAAAAACATAATAATAGTTTTATTTTATTATTTTATTTTTTATATATTATATATAAATATTTTTATATTTATATTAATATAATTTTTTTTGGTTTTTATGAGACAGGGTTTCTCTGTGTAGCCCTGGCTGTCCTGGAATTCACTCTGTAGACCAGGCTGGCCTCGAACCCAGACATCCACCTGCCTCTGCCTCCCAAGTGCTGGGATTAAAGGCGTGCGCCACCACTGCTCTGCTAGTTTTTTAAAAAAGCAAATAAGTTAAGTATAACAGTCTGTCTCTGACTCACCAACAGACTGTTGTCCTATCGGCCCTGTATTCCCATCCCCCTTCCAAAACCAAGATTCATTTTATTAATTTATTTTTTGTTTGCTTATTCTTGCTGTTATTTGATGAAGAGTCTTACTACGGAACCCCGACTCCCACCTCAAGGCCTTCCCAGTGGCTGGGATGGCAGGTGTGAGCCACACGCCTGCACCAGACAGACTTTGGGGGCCGTGCCAAGTTCCCAAGCATCTTGAAGTGACCTCCGAGGCTGGGTCGCAGAAGAACAGGCAGCTGCCACCCCATGAGTGGCGTGAGCTCTTCGGGGGCCATGTTGCTGTCCGGGAAGCAGCCATGACCGAGAAAACTCAAGCAAGTGTAGGGGCCCGGATGTGCTCAGTCGCTCGCTCAGCTCGGGCTGCAGACCCCGCACCGCACCGCAGAGAACCCGCGTTTTGTGGAACACTTCCTCGCTTTCCCCTCCCCAGGAACCACAGGCGTGGTGAAACCCGATGACACCTAAAGCCACAAAGTCTGCAGGTGATTCCTTGCTTAACCAGAGAAACCAAGACACTCATCCAGGGAAATCCAGCACACATCTGCCTGCGCGCCGGTGACCTACAGAACTCTCACCTCCATTCCGCCGCCACCCACGGGGCGTGACGCACATCGTCTGGTTCCCTGGGGCAGTTCAGGACTGAAGGGAGTGACACAGGCTGAAGCGTTCCTGGAAAGTCAGGGACACCTACCCTGAGGGCAGGGCGAGCCTTGGCTCTCACAAAGAGAGAGTGGGTGTGGCCAGGGGAACGGGGAGTTAGAGGTCCCCATTCCAGACTCTCTCTGTGTACACACACACACACACACACACACACACACACACAATCTGACTAGCTCGGTTGGCCTCAGTTGGCTTCTTCCCGACTGGGAAAGGGGACCAAGCGCCAAGCACCCACCCAGCCATTGCCCACAAGTCCTGAAGACGCCTTCCACCTGGACCCGAAGTTCTTTTATTCAGTCGACAACAGTGGTTCTCAACCTTCCCAATGCTGCGACTTCTACATTTCCTTGTGTTATGGTGACCCTCCTGTTGTAAAATTATTTCCCAGCTACTTCGTAACTGTAAGTTTGCTATTATGATGAATCGTAACGGAAATATCTGACAAGCAACACCCCCCTCAGGGGTCCAGCCCCACAGAGTGAGAAGCCCAGGTCTGCAAACACTCAACTTTGTTTTCATAGAGGGTTTCGTGTAGCCCAGGTTGATCCCTTAACTCAGTACGTAGCTGAAGATGACCTCGAACTCCTGCTCCTCCTGCCTGTAGCTTCAGAATTCTGAGAGTAACAGCATGTACCCCAAAACTCAGTTTATGGGGTGCAGGGAGGAAGCCCTGGGCCTCGTGCAATGCTAAATGAGTGTTCGGCAGTGGAACTATAGTTCCAGCCCTCGTACCCATTTTCTAGATGGGAAACATTGAGGTTTCCCCCTTCTTGCCCTAGTTAGCCAGTCAGGAAGCAGCAGAGCCCCAGGCCCTCTCTCTCCTCTGTGTGAGATTCCCAAGGTCCAGCCAACCTCGTCTGGAGATAGAGTGAGTGTGGCAGTTGTCACAGAAACCAGGGAGGAGGCCCTAGGCCAGGGCATAAACACCTGCTCCATAGTCCATGTTCTCTTGTTCTTTCTCAAGTCGTGCCCGAGTAGCCTCTAGGACGGTCTCTCCTTTTCCAGGGATGGAGGATGGGAAGCTTCCAGCCCCACCCCCTATGCCCCCACCCCCACCCTCTGTCCCTCTCTAGATAACACAAGTGTCACTGCCGAGCTCTGGGTCAGCCACTGCTGGCACCCAGTTGACTTATGAGGCCACACAGACCCTCAGGGCGCCCCCACGAGACTGTCCCTTGCTTACCCTCAAACCCTGTGCACTTCCGTGGTCTACCCTGCCTTGTCCCGCCCAGCTGACGGAGAAAGTAGACCAACACAGACAGACAGACAGACGTGTGGCAGAGAGCAAGCCGGGCCTGTGGGCAGAGGGGAGAACTGAGAGCACCCACTGTCGCCACAGTCAGCACTTGAAGGCGGAGGGGTGTGATCGAACGTCAGTCGGGAACGGATTGTACTATTTTAGGTTTTGGGTTTGGTGTGGGTATTTTGGTTGCTTGTTTTTTAGTAAGTGGCTTTGGGGAAGTTTTGGGTCCTGTTTTTTTGGAAGGTTTTTTTTTCTTGTTTGTTTGTTCCTAAGATAGGGTCTCACTATATAGCCCCAGTTAGCCTGAAACTCCCTCTGTAGACCAGGCTGGCCTCAAACTCCAGCGATCCACCTGCCTCTGCCTCCTGAGGGCTTGAGCTAAAGGCGTGCGCCACCAAGCCTGGTTGGGTTGGGTTGGTTCTGACAGAGTCTTACACAGCCCGGGCAGTCCTTGCATTTGCTACATAGTGGAGGATGACCCTACACTCCCAATCCTTCGGCCCTACCTCCACAGTGCTGGGATCACAGACATAAACTATCTTTTTTATTAAAAACGAAACAAACAAACAACAACAACAAAAAAAAAACAGTCTTATGTAGCCCAGGCTAGCCTCGAACTTGCTTTATAGCCGAGGGATACTTCCAACTCTTGATCTTCCTGCCTCGAAGCCCCAAGTGCTATGATCATACATGTGCACCCCCATTTCCAGTTTTATGGGGTGTGGGGAATTGAACCCAGGGCTTCAGGTACATTAGGGGAGCACTGTATCAAGAGATAGATCCAAACTCTGGCAGTTAGACAAAAGCCAGCCTTCCTCAGGAGCTTGGGATGCCAGTTCCCCTCTGCCCAAGGAGCCATTTTCGTATCTGTCTGAGGGGACAATACGATGTGGTGCCTGTTAGCAGACCAAGCCCACACTGGCCGCAGGCTCCCTCAGCACCACAAGTGCCAGTTACACATTTCAGAGTGGCCCAGCCTCCACAGGGACCCCCGACAGTCTTGGATGGAAGTTGAAAGAGGCCAGAGTATTCCTACACACTTCCCTTTCCAGATGAAGGATCAGTGTTGGTATTCTGTCTAAGCTCCACCCCACACTTACCTGACAACAGTCAGGCATGCCCCGCCCCATAGACCTGGGCCACTATAAAAGGGGCTACTCGCCCCTCCTCTCACTCTCTCTTTGTTTTCTCCCATCATACTCCCACCTCTCTGCCCCTTGGGCTCTCCTCCCCTCCCCCCTCCACGTGGTCATTGCTGGCCTCGACTTCTGTACTCTCTCTCTCTGCATCTCTAACTCCCGTCCTCTGCCCTTAATAAACTCTATTCTATACCATGTCTGTGTGCGTGTGGTCCCTCACGGGGAAGAGGTGCCTGGGCATGGGACTGCCTGGGCACCCCCTTCCCCCACACTGCCGTGCCACATTCCCTAAACCCCACCCTCTCTCTTTTTAAGCCCCCTTCATTGGTGCCGAAACCCAGGAACAAACCCTTCAATCGGAGTCTGGGGCTTCAGGCCTCCAGCCTGGTCACAGGCTGACTTCCCCCGAGGGATCCAGGCCCACTTAGCTCTTAGCTCTTAACCCAGGGCAGAGCTTGGAAAATCAGAGCCAAAGGGAAAGGGAGGTTGCTGGCAAAGCCCAAGGGCACACAATCATCCCTGAAGAGCTGCTCTCCGTCTCAACCAGGCAGCTAGACCCTGTCTTGGACAGACTCAGTTAGGCAGTGTGGTTCCCCGTTGTAATCTAGCATTTGGGAAGCTGAAGCAGGAGGATTGTTGCAAGTTTTAAACCGTTAGCCTGGATTTCAGCACCAGATGATGGGAGAAAAAGAAAGAAAGGAGAAAGAAAAGGATATGATCGCTCCAAGGTATGGTGGAGGAGAAAGTTTATTATAGATATGTGGGAGAGCACAGGCAGAGGCACAGGATCGGGGAGAATCTAGAGTGGACCTGACCCTGAGTCATATGAGGAGAGGGGTGGGGGAGAGGGGAAGGGAAGGAGGAAGAAGAGAGAAGGGGGAGGGAGAGAGGAGAAGCAGGTGCCTTTGCTGGGAGGCCTGAAAACTAACAGAGTAATTAAAGTGGTTAGATTATATAGGAAGAGCAGCTGGGGGAAGGGCAGCCCAGCCCCTGGGCTGGAGAAGTTTAGGGTAGGGGTGGCTCTGTAACACACATGGACTGAGGGATGCTGGGAGATCCTGGTGGCCAGGCCTGCTTTGATAGGTTAAACAGGAACCTCAGCCTGGGTTTGAGACTCTAAGTCCTGGCCTACAGAGTGAGACTTTGTCTCAAAAACAACCCAAACTACCCCGGAAGCAAATTCAATAATACCCTTCTTTCACAGGCTGGGAGACTGAAGTCCAGAGAGGTTAAGGTGCCTGCTCAGGGTCACACAGCTGAGCAGAGTTAGGGAAACAAAGGAGAAAGAGGGGCTAAGGTACCCCGGGCTTTAAATCAAGAGCCTTGTCCAAGCCAGCAGGAGAGAGGGTGCAGACAGCACAGCAGGGGAAGACGTGGGGCCCACCTGGCCTGAAGGCTGATGGGAAAGGGCAGGGAAGACATCAGGATGGGGAACTGAGCCTAGAGAGGTGTGGTGGCAATTTGGAAGTGATTCAGAGTGTCAAAGAAGGGCGTGTCTTGTCACTAGTTACAGTTGTTACTAGTGACTTGCTTCCGACTGCATGTAGATGTCAACTCCCTGGATCCATGTGGTAATCTTGCAGGCCATCCACATCAGTAACTCCAACTCTAGGAGGACTGAAGCACAGGTCCAGCCTGGGCTACATGGTGATGTAACAGGACAGGACCGTGCAGAGGTCCCTCCACCTTGTATTCTTACTGAGACCATTTCCATTTTAACTAGAATTTGCTCTCCTTGATGAAGAATCCTAAAGAAAATTATTCGACTCTGTTCTGGAACCAAAGATCAGGAATGTCCTAGCTAAGGCATCCTAGCCTGTGTTAGAACTGCCTGTTCGTGTGCAGTCCCCTTCAGCCGTTTATCTCAGCTTCTGTAAAAAGGCTAACTTCCAGGAAGCTTCGTGCAGCTGCCCAGCTGCGACACACACACACACACACACACACACACACACACACAATGTCCTGAATATTCGGAGCCACACCTAGATCTCTGAACATTTGGATGTGGTCCTAGCCAGCTGGAGTAAAGAGTTCCAATTGCCATAAACTGTGTCTGAATGGTCATCTCTGGTGGGCTGCCCGTAACAGTGAGACCCTATCTTAGGAAGGAAGGAAGAAAGGAAGGAAGGAAGGAAGGAAGGGAGGGAGGGAGGGAGGAAGGGAGGGAGGGAGGGAGGGAAAGAGGGAGGAAGGGAGAGAGAGAAAGCAAGAAAGAAAGAAAGAAAGAAAGAAAGAAAGAAAGAAAGAAAGAAAGAAAGAAAGAAAGGAAGGAAGGAAGGAAGGAAGGAAGGAAGGAAGGAAGGAAGGAAGGAAGGAAGGAAGGAAGGAAGGAAGAAAGAAAGAAAGAAAGAAAGAAAGAAAGAAAGAAAGAAAGAAAGAAAGAAAGAAAGAAGCCCACATTAGTAATGATGATGGCGGAGCTGTTAAGAGCACTGACTGCTCTTCCGGAGGTCCTGAGTTCAAATCCCAGCAACCACATGGTGGCTCACAACCATCTGTAATGGGCTCTGATGCCCTCTTCTGGTGTGTCTGATGACAGAGCTACAGTGTACTTACATATAATAAATAAATCTTTAAGGAAAAAAAAAAGTAATGATGATAGTAGTTGGGCACAGTGGCACATGCCTTAAATCCCAGCAGCGGGGAGAGTGAAGAAATCAAATCTCTGAGTTCAGTCCCAACCTGGACTATGGAGGGGCAGCCAGGACTACACAGAGAAGCCCTGTCTAGAAACACACACAGTACCAGGCAGTGGTAGCACATGCCTTTAATCCCAGCACTTGGGAGGCAGAGGCAGGCGGATTTCTGAGTTCGAGGCCAGCCTGGGCTACAGAGTGAGTCCCAGGACAGCCAGGGCTACACAGAGAAACCCTGTCTCGAAAAACAAAAAAAACTAAAAATAAAAAAATAGAAACACACAGTAAATAACAACAACGATGATGACAACAGCCAGGCAAGAAACACATCTTTAATCCCAGAACATGGGAGGCAGAGGCAGAGGGATCTCTTGAGTTCGAGGCCAGCCCGGTCAGCAGAGGGAGTGCCAGGACAGCCAAGGACATATATTGTGAGATCCTATCTCACGAGATAATAACAACAATGTTTGAGAGATTAAGGGGCTTGTGATGCCTCTCAGTTGTAGAGCACTTTCCTAACACAGGATGCTCTGAGTTCTCTCTGTATAAAACCAGTGACGGTGGAACATGCCTATAACCCCAGCCCTTGGGAACAGACACAGGAGGTTCAGGAGTTCAAAGCCAGCCTAGACTACATGAGGAACTATAAGGATCTGAAATTCCCTGAGGGAATATCCCAGACTCAAATAGTATGTGAGGACAAAGAGTGTTTCTTCTGCAGATCAACCATTCTTCAATATGGGGACCCCAGACAAAGGCGTGCAGGCCTTCTTATAGGGAGCCAGGGAACTCTCTAGAAGGATTAGGTAATCTGTAATGTGACTGGCAGGGGCCAAAGCAGTGACATTAGTATAACTTTGACTGGCTACTAAGTTAGTTCTTGCATATTTAGAGAGTGGGGTAATCTAAACTTTGATTGGTGGGTGCTGGGGAGGTCACAGGGGTCGTGGCTTCTGATTGGCTTGTGCCAGGTGGTCAGGGGTCTGCATGCTTTCGTCATGAATGTTTAACCACAGGACGAGGTAGGACTGGCCAGCACAGATGGCTCATCCTGGGATAAGATATTTTCCCATTCTTGTGGTTATCCCCAGGCTGTTCTTTGGGACCTGTGTGTGTGTGTGTGTGTGTGTATGTGTGTGTGTGTGTGTGTGTGTGTGTGTGTGTGTTTATGACCTTGTTTCTGGATTTTATGGTCTCTTCTGGAGCTGGTGCCTTATGGCTTTCTTTTGAAAACCAGGCTCGGTCCTTAAATGGAGACAGATGGGCATTTATGTTGCCCTTTCAGAACCTGTTGTGGGCGGTGTGCATGATAGAGTTAGGGCTGGGGGCTCAGGCAGAGCGGACTTGCCCATTTCATTCAGTGTCTGGATTCCATGCCCATCTCTCCATCGGGCTGGCCTCTCCCCACTGTGAGGGACAGTGAGCTGACAGAGGCAGGGTGTTAGCAGTCCAACTCCGGGGCTCGGGTAGGAAGCCAGGGATGAGGTGGTTTTTCCTCAGAGAGTGAGGAGGCAGAAGTCTGTGTACTCGCTCTAGCTCAGCCATCTTGTCCTACAGACCCAGAGCCCTTGGAGGAGTGGTGGGAAGGAGAGAGAGAGAGAGAGAGAGAGAGAGAGAGAGAGAGAGAGAGAGAGAGAGAGAGAGAGAGAGAGAGAGCCCCACCCCCAAAAGAGGAAGACCAGCTGCGGGGTTCAGGAACCAGCTGTGGGGTTCCTTGAAGAGGTGTCTCACCCTCAGAGGTTACCCGGCTGGTCCCACACCTGGGTCAAGAGGCCCCAGCGTGCACTAACGGGAAGCCAGTGAGGTAAACAGTTGAGGAGAGTCTCCTGCCCTGAACTGGAAACGGGTGAAATTTCATTGTGTTGTCCGGGCAGATTTCAAGCTCCTGATCCTCCTGCCTCAGACTTCTCGGTGCTGGTTTGCGGTTTAGACCACAGTAGCTGGACACAGAGTTCTTTGTGATAGCACAGTTCCGTCACACAAACCACAGGAAGGTGCTCGATTTTGAGAGGCACACGCATCCTGCATAGGAAGTTTATGAAACACAGCATCGCTTACGCCAATGTCGTAGAAAGACTGGAGCAGGGCAGAGTGGGGAGAACACTGTGTGCAAGAAAGCAGGGGCCTGTGGCCACACACACACACACACACACACACACACACACACGAGAATGACAGACAGACAGACAATGTCGCCTGTCTGTGGGCGCCCTGGATCCCCTGGTCACAGGTGGCTATGAGTTCCTCTGTGAAAGCATCGAGAAGCATCTGGAAGAGAAGCAAGTCCCCTAACCGCTGAGGCATCCGCCCGCCCGCCCCCCATCCAGAATCTTTTTTTAAACAAATGTTTTTAAAGAGTTATTTATTTTATGGGTGTACGTGTTTTACCTGTATGTATACTAGGCGTGTGTGTGGTACCCAGAGAGGCCAGAGGAGGCATCGAGTCCTCTGGAACTGGTGGTGTGGTTTCTCTGAGAGAACAGTCTCTTAACCGCGGAGCCGGCTCCTCAGCGCTGTTATTTAAGGTCACGTGGGCAGGTCTTAGGCCAGGATAGGGGCCGGGGCTTGGAAGCTGGATAGCCTTGAAACCATTCTTTGGCTCGCTAGGTGTCCTTCAGCTTCATTTGCCTCATCTGTGGTGAGGACTGGCCTCGTAAGACCCATTTGCTCCCAGAAGAGACCCCGCATCACACAAGCACCCAATAAAGCACAAATGGAGAGCGCCTCCTTTAGAAAATCCCTCATTGGATGGGGGATTGAGGCAAGCTACATAGTAAGACAGTGTATCAATAAACTAAAGAAAGGGGCTGGTGGGGGCTGAGGGGGGCAATGATGACCAGGAGCTAGAGGGTAGCCTGGGATACACCGCTAGACTTTGTTTCAATAACTCATCAATAATGAAAAGAAACGGCAGGAAGTGTGGCTAAGTGATAGCGCTCTTACCCAGAATCCCCCAGTGAGGGGCTGGGGGCGTGGCTCAGTGGTAGAGCCCCCCGCCTAGAATCCCCCAGGGAGGGGCTGGGGGCGTGGCTCAGTGGTAGAGCCCCCGCCTAGAATCCCCCAGGGAGGGGCTGGGGGCGTGGCTCACTAGCACAAAGCTGAAGGCTACATCGCTAGCAGCAATTTTTTTTTTTCCTGAGACAGGGTTTCTCTGTGTAGCCCTGGCTCTCCTGGAACTCACTGTGTAGACTGGATGGAACTGAGAGATCCTCTTGCCTCTGCCTCCCGAGTGCGGAGATTGCAGGCATTTGCCACCACACCCAGCGCTAATTTTTGAAGAGGCGGGAAGTTAGATGGCTCAGCAGAAACGCTTGCACTTTCAGATGATCCAGGTGTGGTGCATGGATGGAACCCCCAGTTCTAGCCACCCCAATGCCTTCTGTGGCCTCTGCTCTCTTTCCCTCCTCAAACCCAGATCCCTGGGACAAGGGGCTGAGGTGCGTATTTTGCATACCAAAGCAGACTTGGCCTCCAGGTTCTCCCAGCATCCCTCAGTCCCTACCTGGCACACCCAGCCCCCAACCTGAACTTTCCAGCCCAGGGTCTGGGCTGCCAGAGGCTCTTCCTTGTATAATCCCGACATCTGGTCTCTCTCTTCACACACCTCCACCTTCTCTTCTCTCTCTGTTCCTGTCTCTCTTCCTCTTCCCCCTCCTCATGGAGACTCCCCGGCCTCAGTCCTTGGGTCCAGAGAACTCGCCCGAGAGCATCTTCCCAATAAACTTGAATTTAATCTAATCTAATCTGGCTTGAATTGGCCCATTTCACCGGTGGAGAAATAACCTATCAGGCAAATGCTCTACAACTGAGCGGCACCCCAACTCTTGGTTCCCTTCACTCCTCTCTCCTCCCCCCCTCTCCCCCCCCCCCCGTCTCTCCCCTCCCCCCCCGTCTCTCCCCCTCTCTCTCCCATCTCTTCCTCCCCCTCTCTCTTTCCTCCTCTCTCTCTTCCTCTCCATCCGTCCCCCCCCATCCCCACACACAGTCATCTTTCCTTCCTCAGGCTGGGGAAGCCCCCACACGCTGGATCTCGCCCACGACCGACCCAGCAGCTGGGAGAGGCCAGGTGAGTCACCAGAAGGAAGGAGTGGACATTCCTGCAATTTTTCTACAGGTATCAGTGACTTGGCACTTTCTGTCCCCTTCCTTCAGCTCCTGACTGGAACCTCCCAGAATTCAGAGCAGGACAAACCCACAGTGAAGGAAGAAGATGTGGAAAGACAGACAGACAGACAGCCGACAGTCACGCAGACAGACACACAGACCTATGGACAGACAGAAACACACACAGACACACACAGACAGACACACACACACAAATACACACAGAGACAGACACACAGAGCCACAGACACACAGACAGACACACACAGAGACAGACAGACAGAAAGGCAGACAGACACAGACAGACAGACAATCGAGGAGGGGACACGGAGAGAGATAGTTATGCACAGACAGATAGAGGTGGCACGTGACAGCAATGCCAGTACTCCTGCTACCCCGTCTCAGCTTCCAGCCCGCTGTTAGACAGGGATGCCGGGACTGCACCCCGAGCCTCACCCTCACACATGCTCGGCAAACACTGCCTCAGTCCAGCCCGGGCCAGTGTTCACTCTTCACACCACCCCAAGAGGGGGCCCCGTTTTCCAAGTAAGGAAACAGAGAACTGTGTTGGCTTAGGGTGACACAGCCAGGGAGTGGTCCATCCTGGCCACCATCAGCATGACAACCACTGACCTCAGACTCCCTGGCTGGGGCCGGCTTCCCTGTCACACAGGAAGCGCCCTGGCAGGAGGCGGGGGCGGGGCGGTTGGGGGTGAGGTTGGGCTGACTGCCATAAAGCCCTTGTCTGTCCCCCAAAGAGAATGAGTTCATTCTGGAGCCAAACGCGAGTGCACACAGGTCCGTGACCCCCTAAGCACCCATGGTTCCGTGAACTCCCCAGAGTGACAGAATGAAGAGGGTCGAATCTCGCGGCAGCTTTCAAAGCTGTGTGAGGCCTAGAGCAAACTGGGAAAATTCGGCTACAGCCATCAGATGCTATCCCACGATGCCCTTGGCTTGTAGATGGGCAGAAGCCAGGGATGTGTTTGCAAAACCCCAAACTATCCAGCAGCTGCCAGCATGGGAAAGCAAACACAGAGAAAAGCAATACATGTATCTATTTAAAAATCCATAGGTGGCCCAGCATACATTTGGCTCTGGACTTGCAACATTCCAACTCTCTCCACTTAGTCAGCTCCGTAGAATGTTTCAGAGCAGCAAAGCTTTTCACTGACAGATTCGAGAGATGGGAACAGTTGTGTTCAAGACAGCCACCTTCTTATTGAGCATATACTGTGCCGGAGGCCCTAAAACAATCATAGACAGTTTTTTCTCCTCCTCCTCCTCCTCCTCCTCCTCCTCCTCCTCCTCTTCCTCTTCCTCCTCCTCCTCTTCCTCCTCCTCCTCGATGTGAAACATGATCTCTTTGTGAAGTCCAAGCTGCCCTCTTTGGGGGATAGATGTGCCTTATGGTACCGTTGAGCTCTCCGTCCTCCCTGAGCACTAGAATTTAAAGCAGACACCACCAAGCCTAGATGTACGCTATCACTTCTCTCAGGGCTCCAGACCTTTGCTATCTCAACCCTCCTGATGAGCTTGCAGCTCAGAGAGGCTAAGAAAGACACGCTAATGATCAGTTACACACCCCTCACAGTCTGGGGCCAGCCCCCTACTCCCTTAGAATCTACTCCCTACGTGTAGGACGTTTTTATTTTTATTTTTTTGCCTTTTACCTTACCTTATTATTATTAAATCAAGCCAGGTTGGGGCCGTGGCTCAGTGGTAGAGCCCCGCCTAGAATCCCCCAGTGGGGGGCTGGGGGCATGGCTCGGTGGTAGAGCCCCGCCTAGAATCCCCCAGTGAGGGACTGGGGGCGTGGCTCAGTAGTAGAGCCCCTGCCTAGAATCCCCCAGTGAGGGGGCTGGGGGCGTGGCTCAGTGGTAGAGTCCCAGTCTAGAATCCCCCAGTGAAGGGGTGGGGGCGTGGCTCGGTGGTAGAGCCCCGCCTAGAATCCCCCAGTGAGGGACTGGGGGCGTGGCTCAGTGGTAGAGCCCCTGCCTAGAATCCCCCAGTGAGGGGCTGGGGGCGTGGCTCAGTGGTAGAGCCCCTGCCTAGAATCCCCCAGTGAGGGGTTGGGGGCGTGGCTCAGTGGTAGAGCCCCGCCTAGAATCCCCCAGTGAGGGGCTGGGGGCGTGGCTCAGTGGTAGAGCCCCGCCTAGAATCCCCCAGTGAGGGGTTGGGGGCGTGGCTCAGTGGTAGAGCCCCGCCTAGAATCCCCCAGTGAGGGGCTGGGGGCGTGGCTCAGTGGTAGAGCCCCGCCTAGAATCCCCCAGTGAGGGGTTGGGGGCGTGGCTCAGTGGTAGAGCCCCGCCTAGAATCCCCCAGTGAGGGGCTGGGGGCGTGGCTCAGTGGTAGAGTACTTGTCAATCCCGCAGGAGGCCTCAGATTCCATCTTTCCCAGCTCAGGCTTCAGTGACTCAGGGTACTCGCAGTAGTGACGTCACTACTGCAGGGTAAGTGCTACTCACTCTTTGCTCTCCGCTCTCTCTGGTTCCCACTACAGCCACACTGAGCCACCAGTGATTCTGTGCCCTCGGGGCCTTCTCAGTGACTTTTCTCTCTCCCTCAAAGGGTTTCTCGTGGAATCCTCTTGACTTCTTTCACACCTCTAGGGGCAACCGCCAGCCTTGTGCTCCTAAAGCAATTAAGTCATTTACCTCTCTGTACCTTTGTTCCTCTTTCAACTCTTTTTTTTTTTCTCCCTTATCTTCATCTGATGGGAGAGATTAGATAACTAATGTATTCCCCCCACCCCGCCCCCCACTCCTGAGGGCCGTAAGGGTGGGGCCCTCACTGTTTTCCTGCTGGGTCCCAACTCCTGGAACTGTGCCCGGCACCCAGGAGGTCCTCGGTCAGGAATTTTACCCTCTAGTTTGGCAAGTTCGTGTTCTAGATGTTTTCCCTGCACGAAATTGTACCTCCCGGGGAGAGTGCGGTAGCATGCCCATGATCCAGGCGGGGTGGGGGGTGGGGAAGGCTGAGGCTGGAGGTTCCTGGGTTCAGGGCTGGTCTGCATAGTAAGAATCGATCTGGAGAAACTCAAACCAAAAATTGAAAACATTAACTCTGATTGGTAAGAAGTAGCCAAGGTTAGAGACGATTCTAACCTTTGCTATTTGGTTTTCTTCCTCTCTCTCTCTCTCTCTCTCTCTCTCTCTCTCTCTCTCTCTCTCTCTCTCTCTCTCTCTCTCTCTCTCTCTCTCCTTCCCTCACTCCCTCCCCCGTAAGGTAGGGACAGTTTCTTTAGCTGTGGAGGAGGAAGAGCTACGGGGGAGGAAGGTGAGGCGCCCACAGGATCCCAGCTGACTCACTCTTTAGCAAACAGTGGGAGGAGCCCTGGGGTCACAAAACTGTCCTCTTCCCCACGGCCAGTCTAGAGCAGAGGAGAAGGAAGAACCCATGGGCTTCCCGAGGCGGCAGCTGCTGCTGCTGCTGCTGGCCGCGACCTGTGTCCCAGGTAAGGGCTGCGTGGCGGCACCGGGTGCGAGTTAGGGCAGGACGGCCCAGCGCTCCACCCTTCTAGCCAGCTATTCTCCGGGTGTGTTCTCCGGGTGTGTGGCTCCGTGCGGTACAGTCAGACACCCGCAGGCATTCATTTAGTAAAAACTCTGATTCCTGGCGCGCAGGGCAGCGCCGGAGGACGCGGGGGAATTGAGAGGTTAAGTAGCTGGTCGGAAACCTCACATCTAGGGGTTGAATGATAACTGGGCATGTGACCTCACTGCCACTCCCCACAGTGTTTTGGTCTCTGGAGATCCTGCTTTGAGACAAGACAGAGGGGTTGAGGGTCTATATTTCAAAGGTTCACAGAGTTCAGCCGGAGCCCAGGGCCTGTCCCTCGAATACACTTGTTTTTTGCTACGACCTCACCTTCTTCCTCCAGGAAATGTAGGGGAAATGTAGGGGAAGTGGTGTTGAGAAAGTAGAGGGGACAGGGAAGGAATTGAGTCAGGGTTTGGCACGGAGAATAACTCAGAGTAACTCAGAAAGCCCTCTCCGGTCCGCGGGAGACCGGAGATGATTAATGGGGTGAGAAAGAAATCTCTGGGGGTGGGGGAGCTGGATGATCTGGGAGCTAGAGGAGGGAGGGATGGGGTGCAAAGGGGGGAGGGGCTCTTGTTGCAGAGAGGAGATCTGGCACAAAGGGGACCTGCTCAAAATTGTAGACCGGATCTCGGGGCTCAAACAGGACAGTTCTTACTGTGAAATAGAGTCACAGGAGGAGGGGGCCCTGAAGTGGGACTGCCACTGGGGAGAGGGGGTCAGAACTGGCTGTGCGGTTCCAGACATTACTTAGCCTTTCTGTTTCTGGAACGTGTCTGGGAAATGGGGGCCAGACCCGGGCTTGGCTGGCGCTGAAGTCCTGATTCGTAACTAGGCAGTCTGGGGGTGGGGGATGGCGGAGAGGGCTGGTGAGATAGGTGGGGGTGGGAGGGCTATAACTTTGGGGAGGAGTTAAGGGCGGGTCATGGCCTAGGGGAGGATCTGGAGGAGGGGTTCGGTCCTTGGGTAGGACAAAAGGTTGGAGACTGAGGTGGGTCTATGACAGTGGTTCTCAACCTTCCGAATGCTACAACCCTTTAATCCATCGCACAGTGTGGTGACCTCCAACCATGAAATTATTTTTGTTGCTACTTCATAACTGTAATTTTGCTACTGTTATAAATCTTTTTTTTTTTTTTGGTTTTTTGGTTTTTTGGATTTGGTTTTTTTTGAGACAGGGTTTCTCTGTATAACCCTGCCGGTCCTGGAACTCACTCTGTAGACCAGGCTGGCCTCAGAAATCTGCCTGCCTCTGCCTCCCAGAGTCCTGGGATTACAGAGTGCACCCACCACCGCCCGGCCTGTTATAAATCTTAATGTAAATATCTGATGGGCAGGATATCTGATATGTGACACCCCACCCCCCCTTCGCGATCCAGAGGTAGAACCGATGGGCAGTGACAGTACGTTGAAGCCTGGGCAGGACTAGTCTACCGAGAACAGAGCAGAGTGTGGTGGGAAAATAGCTTTAATTCCAACGCAGGTGGATTTCTGACTTTAAGGCCAGCCTGGTTTATATAGAGTTTCGGACCAGCCATAAGTAGTGAAAACATTTTGGAAATATTTAATAAAATAATATGAAGGTAGGAAGAGAATTTAGGGAAGGAGCCAGAGGGCGGGGCTAGAGTCTAGAAGAAAGCTTGAAGCAAGGCTAAGGAAGCCAGGGGTGGGGCTAGAATATTGGACTAACTAGAGACTGTAAAACAGGCAGGAGCTATGGGCCAGGCTAGAACCTACAGTGTTGGGGCAGGGGGGAGAATGTTAGTGGAGGTTACCACAGTTGAGATTGTTTTGGAGGGCTAATGGGTGGGGTTAGAGCCTCAGGAGGAAACTCATGCCTCGGAGAGGGCCCTGAAGAGAAGTTATGGAAGAGGATCCAACGTCCAGAGCTGACCTAGTAGAGAGGATACAGGACCTAAGTGGAACCCAGGGTAGAAAGTTCTTCCCAGTGGGAAGAGTTAGAGGTTGGGGGAACAGGGGATCGCATGCTTTTAATGCCAGCATTAGGGAGGCAGTAGTGGGTGGGTTTCTGTGCGATCCAGGCCTCCATCCTGATCTACAGAGCAAGTTTCAGGAAAGGCAGGGTTCCACAGAGAAATCCTGTCTCAGAAAAAAAAGGGGGGAGGTCAAAAGGGCGGAGTTAGAATGAATGGTAGGTGATACATGTCTATAATCCCAACATACCGGAGGCTGAGGCAGGAGGATTGCTGTGAGTTTGAGGTCAGCTTGGACTAGACAGTTAGACCTTAGAGAGAGGGGACCATGGGCAGTCAGGACATGATGCATGAATCTGAGGTGACCTGGCCTAGATCAGTTTTGGGGTATGTCGGGGTGAGGGGCAGACCCTGGCTCGCCACCTGTTCACTCCCCCCCTCCGCTCCCAGCCTCCCAGGGCCTGCAGTGCATGCATTGTGAGAGTAACCAGAACTGCCTGGTGAAGGACTGTGTCCTGGGCCAGGACCTCTGCAGGACCACCGTGCTTCGGGAATGGCAAGGTGAGGTTGACCATCCACCACCCCCAACAACAACAACAACCTGATAGGAAACAATAGGCCAGAAAAGCATCTCTCTCCAGACTGTAAGGAAATAAAGAAGTTTAAACATCGACAAAGGGCGGAGAGGCAGCCCGGCATTTAAGAGCAGCCACCCCTTCCAGAGGCCTGGAGCCTAGGTAGCTGCAGGGGATGGCCCACAACCCCCCTTAACCCCAGCTCCAGAAGGAGAGCCCAGGCTCCCACACACCCACAGACGCATAAGTAAACACTGGTCGATCTTGTGAGGGACCTAGATTCATTTACAGCCCCCACCTTGCGGCTCAACAGCTCCTGGGCGGCAGACGTGGGTACGGTATGTAGACATGCATGCAGGCAAAGCTCTCCTGCACACAGAATAATAAACACCTAAGAATTGTTTACAGTGTTGGCGCGACCCTGGAGATGGGGACAAATTGGCCGTGTGCGACTCAGAGCAATGGCTAATATTTTTGCTTTGTTTTGGGATTGGTGGCGGTGGGGTGGTGTTTAGTTTGGTTGTTGTTTGGTCTTGGGTTTCTGTTTTGTTTTGTTTTAAGACAAGATCTCATGGAGGCCAAGCTAGCCTTCAGCTGACGCTGTAGCCAATGATGATCCTACTGCCTGAAACTCCTAAGGGTGGTGATTCTATGTGTATACTACCACACCTGCACTACGAAGGTAGAGGCAGGTAGATCTCTGAATTCGAGGCCAGCCTGGTCTACAGAGTAAGTTCCAGGACAGCCTGGACTACACAGAGAGACCGGGTCATGAAAAACCAAAACCAAAACAAACAAACAAAAACAAAATCCGAGACAGGGATAGAGAGACAGTCGAGCAGGCTAAGGCACTTGCTGCCAAGCTCCAGAACCTTGAGTTTGAACCCCTGGAAGGAGAGAACTGACTCCTGAAAATGTCCTCTGACATCCACAAGCACACATAAGCACACACGTGCACACACAGACATGAATATGCACACACATTGCACATACACACACACACACACGCATACACACATATGCAGACACAAAATAAATAAAGTTAAAATAAGAGCTGGATGCTTCGGTACACACCTGGAACTGTGCTCCTAGGGAAGTTGAGGCAGGATCCAGAGCCCCGGACCAGATCTACATAGCAAGATCCTGTCCCAAAAATGTTTAATGAATGAATGAATGAGTGTATTTACTTACTTATTTTTCTTCCCGTTAAATGCACCTTCCTGCTGGTTTCATTCACCTTGGGATAGATCCCAGAAATACAAATGATGATTATGGGGGAAGGGAGGATCATTCTAGAAGATAACAGAGTTGGCCCAAACAAGGAGAAAGGCTCACAAGGGTTGGCCCTGGGGATGGGTGTCCCTGCAACCAGGAGTGTCATGGACTGGGTGGGACTTGGGAGCCTCTGGGGGGCTAAAACTATCTTCCTCGTAGATGACGAAGAGCTGGA